>NW_011494919.1:4381577-4403585 GCF_000754665.1 Bison bison bison | reverse complement strand
CCATCACCTCCACTAGTTTTGTTCGTAGTGATGCTTCCTAAGGCCCACTTGACTTCACATTCCAGGATATCTGGCTCTAGGTGAGTGATCACACCATCGTGATTCTCTGGGTCATCAAGATCTTTTTTATACAGTTCCTCTGTGTATTCTTGCCACCTCTTCTTAATATCTTCTGCTTCTGTTAGGCCCATAACATTTCTGTCTTTATTGAGCCCATGTTTGCATGAAATGTTCCCTTGGTATATTTAATTTTCTTGAAGAGATCTCTAGTCTTTCCCATTCTATTGCTTTCCTCTGTTTCTTTGCATTGATTGCTGAGGAAGGCTTTTAATCTCTCCTTGCTATTCTTTGGAACTCTGAATTCAAATGGGTATATCTTTCATTTTCTTCTTTGCTTTTTTCTTCTCTTCTTTTCACAGCTATTTGTAAGGCCTCCCCAGACAGCCATTTTGCTTTTTTGCATTTCTTTTTCTTGGGGGTGGTCTTGAGTCCTGTCTCCTGTACAATGTCATGAACCTCTGTCCATAGTTCATCAGGTACTCTGTCAATCAGATCTAGTCACTTAAATCTATTTCTCACTTCTACTGTACAATTGTAAGGGATTTGATTTAGGTCACACCTAAATGGCCTAGTGGTTTTCCCTACTTTCTTCAGTTTAATTCTGTATTTGGCAATAAAGAGTTCATGATCTGAGCCATAATCAGCTCCCAGTCTTGTTTTTGCTGACTATATAGAGCTTCTCCATCTTTGGCTACAAAGAATATAATCAGTCTTATTTTCGTGTTGGACATCTGGTGATGTCCATGTGTAGAGTCTTCTCTTGTGCTGTTGGAAGATGGTATTTGCAATGACCAGTTTTGCGTCATTACAGTATTTGCATTCTCTTAGCAAAACTCTATTAGCCTTTGCCCTACTTCATTCTGTACTCCAAGGCCAATTTTGCCTGTTAGTCCAGGTTTTTTTGACATCCAATTTTTGCAGTCCAATCCCCTATAATGAACAGAAGATCTTTTTGGGTGTTAATTCTAAAAGGTCTTGTAGATCTTCACTGAAACATTTAACTTCACCTTCTTCAGTGTTACTGGTTGGGGCATAGGCTTGGATAACCGTGATATTGAATGGTTTGCCTTGGAAACAAACAGAGATCATTCTGTCATTTTTGATACTGCATCAAAGTACTGTATTTCAGACTCTTCTGTTGACTGTGATGACTACTACATTTCTTCTAAGAGATTCTTGCCCACAGTTGTAGATATAATGGTCATCTGAGTTAAATTCACCCATTCCAGTCCATTTTAGTTTGCTGATTCCTCAAATGTTGACATTCACTATTGCCATCTCCTGTTTGACCACTTCCAATTTGCCTTGATTCATAGACCTAACATTCCAGGTTCCTATGCAATATTGCACTTTACAACTTTGGACTTTTCTTCTATCACCAGTCACATCCACAACTGGCTATTGTTTTTGCTTTGATTGTGTCTCTTCATTCTTTCTGGAGTTATTTTTCCACTGATCTCCAGTAGCATATTGGGCACCTACTGATCTGGGGAGTTCATCTTTCAGTGTCCTGTCTTTTTGCCTTTTTATACTGTTCATGGGGTCTCAAGGCAAGAATACTGAAGTGGTTTGCCATTCCCTTCTCCAATGGACCACATTTTGTCAGAACTCCACCACGACCCGTCTGTCTTGGATGACCCTACATGTCATGGCTTAGTTTCATTCAGTTAGACAAGGCTGTGTTCCATGTGATTAGATTGGTTAGTTTTCTGTGATTGTGGTTTCAGTCTGTCTGCCCTCTGATGCCCTCTCTCAGCACCTACCATCTTACTGTGGTTTCTCTTACTTTGGATGTGGGCTATCCCTTCACAGCTGCTCCAGCAAAGCAGAGCTGCTGCTCTTTACCTTGGACGTGGGATATCTCTTTTTGGCTTCTTGCTCCTCCAGAGCCGCACAGCCGCACTGCCTTCAGCTTCACAAGGTTCAGCTGAAGCCATTTTCAACATCACAAGTTTATTAATGATATATTACAAAAATATAGGATTTTTGGCATCAAAGTTTGGAAGACATCACTTGTGCATATTGAGCTGTACTATCTTTTATTATTTACTGTATTCTTGAGCAGTGAGAAGTCCAAAACACATTTGAGTTGATTATATTTATTATTAATCACTTCATTTTTGATAGCCTTACTTTTGTGTGATATTTTAATTTTAATATCTATTTCAGTGTCAATAGTTTATGAGAAGTCAGCATGAATTTCAGTTTTAATGTACATCACATATCACTGGTTTTCCAAAAATTATCTAGTAAAGGGATTATTCATTATTTTAATTCAAAAGTTAAATTTTTCTTAATTATTTCTGCTTTTGTTAAAGTCTGAAAAATGTTAGACTTTGCTTCTCAATGAAGAACTCTAGTATTTTGTCATATTTATCAGATTTTTTAAATGATCTCATTAAATTTATCTGGAATTTCTCTCATTTTTTTTAAGTACATAAATCTAGTGTTAGTAAAAGAAGATACACTTCCTTTACTTATATGTTAGGGGATTTTAACTTTTCCTTACTTGTTTTATTGACATAGAAGACATTTTTCAGATTTACTGTAAAAATTGTATTGTTTCAACTCAACTAATTATCAGCTAGATTGCCAAAAAGTCCTTCAAGTGTCTCCATTTCACCAGATCCTAGAAGAATTGTGATGTAAGGGAAGTCAGAGGACAGGCTAAGGCCTTGAATGGCTGTATTTCCTTAGTTTCATGATACATCTGCTGCTGACAAGTGTGTACTTTGTATTGCCCTCCATGTGTATACATGAACTATTAGCATATTAAGATTTTTTTAAACATGTATATATGAATTTACCATATAAACAGTATCTAAGGGCCATCCAAATTTGTCCTGGATTAGGATTGGTAGCTAACACAGAAGGAAAATGTGAAATTTTTACAACATATGTGTGTTAAGTCACTCTTTGCCACCACATTGACTGCAGACCATCAGGCTCCTCTGTCCATGGATTCTCCAGGAAAGAATACTGAAGTCACAGCCAGGCCCTCCTCCAGGGGATCACCCTGACCCAGAGATTGAACCTGTGTCTCTTTGGTCTCCTGCATTGGCAGGCTGGTTCTTTACCACTAGCTGGGAAGTGCTTTCTACAACATACACCATGCTTAAATTAAGAATGATTGTGTTCTTACTGTTTTACCCCACCACGGTCTCTCATAACTTGATGGTATGTGAATATCCATCTGCCATTCTGAGGAGAAATACTTTACAATATATATGTGGAGTTCTCAACTACCATAAATTTTCACTGACCCAAGTTCAAGAAGTGAAGTGAAGTGAAAGTTGCTCAGTAGACTTTTTGAAACCCCATGGACTATAAAGTCCTTGGGATTCTCCAGGCCAGAATACTAGAGTCAGTAGCTATTTCCTTCTCCAGGGGATCTTCCCAACCCAGGGATTGAACCCAGATCTCTCACATTATAGGCGGATTCTTTACCAGCTGAGCCATAAGAGTTCAAGAAGGCATGTTGATAAAAATTAGCTTTCCTGTTCTTTTTAACTCCATAGTCACTAAACTTATTGCTGAAATCATATTAACCACATATATCAAATCAGTTTACACTGTCACATTGTCACACATTCCACAAATTAATTTAATCAGAATAAAAGTCAGGTGTAATACAAGAAGTTCCAAGAGATAAATAGGTTGTATCTGGGGAAAAGTATGAGTTTTAAAAAATACATTCAGTAAATGTGCCTTTTGAATTGATGATTTAAGCAGTGGGGAAGGATGGTGATTATCTATCCACATTTTTAACTTTAATTCCTTTTAAATATCTGGCTGGAGTTGGAGGTTCAGTCAATGTCTGTGAAAGAGAAAGTATCACAAGTGTAGGAATATTAAAGAACTTAAATTACACTATTATCTAATCTACCAAAAATGCATATTCTCAATGAAATTGCTATTTTTGTACTCAAAACTCAGCAAAAATTGTTTTGAGATTTTTTTTTTCTCATTTCAAAATATTTTTCTTACATATGTTAATTAGAAATTGAGGCAAATACAAGTCTTAGTTTAAGTTCATGTGAAAATTCAAGATATTTGTTAAATTCCAACAAAATTTATAAAGCAGTCTACTAAAAGTAAGACTTTATTATTCATTCTGCTCAGTCATGTCTGACCCTTTGCAACTCCTGGTGGACTCTAGCCCACCAGGCTCCTCTGTCCATGAGATTTTCCAGGCAAGAATATTGAAGTGGTTTTTCATTTCCTCCTCCAGGGGATCTTCCCAACCCAGAGACTGAACCTGTGTCTTCTGCATCTCTTGCATTGACAGGTGGGTTCTTTACCACTGAGCCACCCTGGAATCCCCTTTACTATACATTATGTAGTCAGAAAGAATTAAGGAACAAGTATCTTGTCTTTGAGGGCCTTATATTTAGTTAAAAATATGTTTCCTCATGCGAGCATAACATTTTTGTAATACAAGATAATATAGCACTCCAGGTTTAATTACTGCTAGACATTTTTCATCATATAAAACATTGATCATTAGACTATTAAGTTTTATGCTACTTTGATTAGCTATGAAAGTGACATATTCATTAATAAACATATTTTAATTTAGCTAATGAAAGCTGCCATGACAATTGTTTTCAAATATTCATTAATGAGCAATTGGCAAAGCATTTTAATTCTTGAAAAATGAAAATTCACAATGTCCCCAACCTGTGATTTCCAACTTAAAATTGTGTAACTGAAGCAAACAGTAGTCAGCAATGCAATATTGTATATTAATTGTTTATCTAAAATTTAAACTTATTTTTTTGTAATTTTATATGTATATATATTTTTTTAATTTTACTCGCTAAATCTGAAACACTAATTTCTCTTAAATGAATTAATAAATATATTTGCCACCCACCATAGTTAGTGTCCTTGTCTTTTCAAACTAATAATTAGATATATTTTCATTTATATATATTATTATGTTGATTAATTTATTGATTATTGGATAGTATGTTATAGCATTTATGTAACTTTGTTTAAAATTTCTCTACTGAAATCCACTTAGATTTTACAGATATTATACCATCACATAGTAAATCTAAAAATATATTCTTGGTCCTGTTCCTTTGGATACATGGCAAATATCTGTTCAAAGTAAATACTAGAAGGAATGCTTTAAAGTCAGAATTCAGACCTATTTTATTTGAATAAATGCTAACTTACCCTTCAGAATATTTAACAAATATATAAACAATGACACATTCAATCTATTTTCATAAAAAAAAACAACAAAAAAAAACTATCAGTTCAGTTTAGTTCAGTCACTCAGTCATGTCTGACTTTGCAACTCCACGGGCTGCAACACACCAGGTTTCCTTGTCGATCACCAACTCCAAAGCTTGCTCAAACTCATGTCCATCAGGTGGTTGATGCTATCCAACCATCTCATCCTCTGTCATCCCCTTCTCTTCCTGCCTTCAATAAATTAATTGATTTAAATTTCCATCCTTCTGATCCATGGAATTATTTTTCAGGTTTTTATTAGTCAACTACATATTATTCAAGTTGACTATGGTTTTAAAAATTTTTAATGTTTTTGTTTTTTTAATATGTTAGGTAACAGTGTTCATTGTAAATATAGCAGATATTTTCTTCTTCCAGTCTGTATCTTGCCATGGAACTTATGGTACCATTTGTTTCATAGGAATTTAAAACATTAATGTCATCAAACTTATCAGTACTTATCTTTAAGAACTGAATGTTATTTTGAGAAACAAGGTACCTTGGTAAGCTGAATAAGGATGTCTTAAGATTTCTATGCCCTAATTCCTAAAACCTGTTACCTTAAATGGCAAATAGGATGTGATTTAAGGGCTTCTCAGGTGGATCCCTGGTGGATCAGATGGTAAAAGCGTCTGCCTGCAATGCGGGAGACCCGGATTCGATTCCTGGGTAGGGAAGATCCCCTGGAGAAGGAAATGACAATCCACTCCAGCACTCTTGCCTGGAAAATCCCATGGACGGAGGAGCCTAATAGGCTACAGTCCATGGGGTCGAAAAGAGTTGGACACTACTGAGCGACTTCACTTTCACTTTCAGGTGGATCCCTGGGTAGGGAAGTTCCCCTGGAGAAGGGAATGGCAACCCACTCTAGTATTCTTGCCTGAAGAATCTCCAGACAGAGGAACCTGGAGGGCTACAGTCTCTGGAGCTGCAAAGTCAGACACAACTGATGGACTGAGCACATATAGATGTGATTTAGTTAAGAATCTTGAGATGTGAAATTTATTATCCTGGATTATATGGGTGGGTCTGATGTAATCACAAGTCTCTTTATGAGAGAGAAGATGTTATGAAATTTAAGAGAGAGATTTGAGGATGCTACACTGCTGGATTTGAAGACAAGAAGTTAGAAAAGCAAAGGAAAGGCATTCTTTCCTAAAGCTTCTGGTGGGAGGACAGCTCTGCAGGCACCTTTTTTGCACAGTTGCTCAGTCATGTCTGAGCATGACTTTTTATATTTTTATAGCCTATATTTTCACAATTGTTAATTACTTAACAATTAGTTCATAATTAATTTTTGAAAATGTCTTTCATCCTCTAAATTTACTTTCCATTGTTTAATTAATAGTCATCAAGTTGTTTCTGAATTATCTGTGCTATGCCTCGGTCTATCTATATATCATTGTGATAATAGTACATCTTATAAAAATTTAGATCTTTTCATACTGTTTGTTTTCAGGTAAAGCAAAAATCCCTTCTTTTTTCTTTGATAGATTCTCTTAGACAGTCTTATATACATATTACAGGGAAAAAAATGTGTTTCACAATTTAAAAATCGCTATTGCAATAGTAAGCCTGCGGAGTTCTTAACTTCTTTTAAAAGAACACTTGTCTTTTTCAGTTTTGAAGCAACCATCAATCTTTTAAATACTTCCTCTTATTTTTCACTGTTTTTGGAACTCTTATTACCACTCATTAGAACCCGGATGTAACTGACAGTCTATGAATTTTAATTTGGTTTTCAGTTCTTAATTTTTATACTACTTTCTAAAAGACTTGATGAAATCAATTTTAACACTTTGGCCTTTCAGAACACATATTTGTGGCAACATCAGATGGACCCTGGCTCATGGCTTCATGTGTGAGCCCCAACCAGGCTGAGAGTACAGATGCTGCCCATGGGTCTCCCTGAGAGAGTTGGCCTCAAGGTAAACCTTTGATTTCCATCTTCCAAATACATTTAAGAGTTTCTGAACACAGATATTTCCCTTAATTGAGTTACATTGAGGTAATATATTAGCTTTTTTATTTTTAGCTTATACTTTAGTACATCGTTTTCTTTCTTTCTATGAACTTGTGTCTGAATATAAATTCCAGCATATTCTCAGTCTGCAGTTTTTAAGCTGAAATTAATATGTCATAAAATGCCCTTGAAATTTTGAAGTAGTCTTACTAAGGTATGATGTATAATATAGTATTTTTTAAATTTTTCTAGCTCTTTATTAAATGACATTTTTGGTTTTCATATATGTGATACTTGTTTAATTTCAAAGCCATGTTAGCCTAACTTTACAAAATGAAGTCATGAGTTAAATATGTCAAAGTCATGAGTTAAATATGTCATGTGGATCCAGTGGATTTTAGGATTTGAACTTGTAATGCCTTGCCATTTTCTTTTAGGTTTATTTTCTGCTCTGCCTCTATTTTGTTTGATCTCATTATTGTAAATTACAAATTGAATAGGAAATAATTCATATACTGTACAATAATAAATGTATTTCAGGTATCCATGCTAGTAGCCTAACTTCAAAATATGTCCATTATAAATTAACACATTCATTTATACATGTTTATTATATATTTTTCTCAAACTCTCAAACACATATATAAGATTTATATATATATTTTTTATCTCATCAAAGAACTAACTTAAGTTTTAATTAATGGCAGTACAATTTTGGTTTGCAGCAAATAGCTTAATTTCTCATCATACTTTGCAGATTTATTACTTCCATTTTTTTATTTGTTTTATTTTGTTGGTCTTTTCAGATTCCTAATATTAAAATTTTATTCATTTTTCCCCTAAGAAATCTATCTAAAGCTGTAATATTTTATTTGTAAACTACTTAGGTCATAACCCACAAGGTATTTTTTAATTTCCTTTGTCTGTCATTTTCTACTAAAATGATCAGATAGAGAAATAGGAAAAATAGTGAATTAAACCCCATATATATATTTAAGTATATATGGGCCAAAAGTCTCGATATATGGGAATTTGTTTAAAAATTATTTAAAGAAAAAAAAAAAGGACAAGTAAAAGTAAATGAACCTCTATTAGAGATTCAAAATTAATTTAATTTTGCTTCATTTACTTTACTTGCACTTTTTTTTTCTTTAATAAATTCAAGCAAATTCCCATATATTGAGACCTTTAGCCCATATATACGTCAATATATGTCTTTTTTAATATTTATTTTATATCGGAGCCTAGTTGATTAACACTGTTATGTTTCAGGTGTATAGGAAAGTGATTCAGTTATACATATATATGTAGCTATTATTTTTCTAATTCTTTTCCTATATAGGTTTTTACAGAATGTTGAGCTGAGTTACCTGTACTATTCAGTAGGTCCTTATTTCAAATATAGGAGTGTGAAAATGTCAATTCCAAACTCCCAGCCTATTCTTCCCTCCCACCCTTCTATCCCTGGTAACCGTAAATTTATTCTTTACATTGCTTATATGGAGAATCTGAAAAAAAATTATACAAATGAACATATTCACAAAACAGAAACACACTCAGTATGTGTCTTTTCATACCATAGGTAATTTGTTTCCATATAACCATGATGCTGTTATCACATTTTCCTTATTTTCTCAGAACTGTTATTTAAAGTTGATTTTTTTTAAATTTTATTTTATTTTTAAACTTTACATAATTGTATTAGTTTTGCCAAATATCAAAGTTGATTTTTAGTAAGGATTTTAGCAGAGTTCATGTATCACATTTAGTTGTTAGATATTCTAGGTCTACGTTTTTTTCTTAATGTGGAAACCTGTGAACATCCTGCATTGTGTTTCTTCTTGTTCTCTGATTAAGTCATTTAACTGGTTTCTCCTCTGTATTTCCTAAAATTTGAAGTTTGGTCCAGATATTTGATTTACAGTTTTGATATGAACCATTTAGAGATACTCCTCTGAGATTCATATTGCTCCACATCAGGAAACAAATTATTTTTTTCCCACTTTTAGTGAATCTGAGATTTCAATTGTTGTTCATGACAAGGCAGTCTTATGTTCCGATATTGAAGTTCCCCACGAAGTATTCACTCAAAAACTTATTCTTTATTATTTCCTGATAAAATTTTTTTCATGAGGAATTACCAAATGTTGTCTTTCAAATTTTATTGCTGTCTTCATATTTTGGCTTCTGTGATACACATATCTGATTAGGTTTCTTTGAATTTAATTCTTCTGGTAAAAAAAGTTTATTTTTTTCCAATTCTTTTCTGATATATGTCAGTTCTCATTTCATGTCCTCATTCCTGTCTTGCTGCAAGACATAAGAATTTGTTTATATTCTGATTTGTATCTTTCCAAAGCTTGGGCAATATTTTGAATTTGTTTTATAGAACTTTAAGTTACTAGGTTTCTCTTTCCATTTGCTTTGGGGTCACATTCTTTGGTATCTAGTCATTTTCTATTGAAATTTTATTAGGTACATTTTCTGTTTTTCTCCTACAAAACTTTTTGCTTTTAATTTTAATCTATCTTTATCCAACTGTAAATGAAATAGGTGACTTAAATTATAAGGAAAAGGTTTACTCCAGTTATTTTAAATCTCCTTTCTATGTATATTTTTGTCTCTATCTCTTCTATTTTTCTTTCTGCTTTTTTCTATTGTTTTCTGCTCTTATCATTCAAAATCAAACACTTATTGTAAAAATTTTTAGCAGTTCACAAGTAGGTATATTTGACTAGTTTATTATTTTCTATTTATACCACATTAATACATTAAGGTTATTGGATTTGACCTAATTGATCTAATGTGAATGTGACCTAATTGACCTAACTGATGCTATTTGGACTTTCTTAAGATATTCTCTAAAGTCTGAATGTATTATTTAGTATATATTATCTAGATATATATTATCTAGTATATCTTATATATATATATATATATTGTTTTCAAGATATGATCATAGGCATCATACTTCAAATAGAATCCTATTCATGCCATTTCATCCTCTTGCACATACTTACCAATGAAATTCTGGTAACAATTATTCTCATTTGATGATGACCACTCACAAAACTTTTTTGGATTTTCATTATGTTTTTGGTGTTTCAAACATCATGGTTTGGCTTCTTCCTTTCTGTTGCAGAGGGGATTGTGAGAAAGCTGGCAAAGTGTCTTTACCTCCATAAAAGGAGGCATCAGATCCACTGCTTGACGTGGGCCTTTTTTCATATCTCTAGCCTGACTGTGATGTTCAGTCATGGGGATGAAAGAAGGGACAGTACCAAAGACTCTTGTCAAGGTCATTTATCTAGCCTATTACTTTTCACCTATAAACAAGAGAGGGCTTCCCTGATGTCTCAGAGGATAAAGCGTCTGCCTGCAATGCAGGAGACCCGGGTTCGATCCCTGGGTTGGGAAAATCCTCTGGAGAAGGAAATGGCAACCCACTCCAGTATTCTTGCCTGGAGAATCCCATGGACAGAGGAACCTGGAGGGCTACAGTCCACAGGATAGCAAAGAGTCGGATTTGTGTCCCCTCTGAAGTGAAGAGACAGTTTCAAGAGATAGTCCAAGTCCATTGTTTTGGGTATATATTTTATAAGTCTCAGATATATAACTTTGAAACTCAAAAGTCTCTTTCCTTTTGGGGAGTCCCTTAGAAGTTTCTTTATTTTTCTTAGAGTATTCAGTACAAAAGTGGTAACTCCACACACAAAGTAAAGAACTGATCATTTCTAATGTGTTTGACAAAGAGTGGGCTACCAATGTCTTAAACATATATGTTCAAAGTATTTGGATATATTTTTGTCTAGAGTATTGATCTAATTGTGAGAATACTTAATTTTTTCCAACTAATGGCTATAAAATCTAAAATGTATCAACTATGGTAAAGGGTTACATCTTTGTTAGCTCGACTATATTGTAGTCTCAGGAACTTAAATTTGACATTCAGTAATTTCCTAAGTCTTCATTTGTGTTGGGAATCAAGATAATGTAAATTGCAGAGTTATGTTCATGTACTGAAGAGTAGAGAAAGTCAGTCTACAGAGAGAAGAATGAAGAAGACCTACAAAGTGTAGAGATGAGAGGTCATGAGGCTGCAGGGAGAGAAGAGACTGATGATGTGGGAAGCTTTGATCCTTGATAGATTTCCACATCTTGAGTCTCAGCCCCCAGGAGGTCTAAATGTACTGCCTGCCCTTGAGTTCTATGAAATACGACTGCATCCTTTATTTGCATCCTTTTAATAAAGATCTTTCTTTTTTATTCTTTTATTCCATTTATTTTTGCCTTAAGGCATTTTAAATTCAGTTCTCTAATGAGCCAAGATTAACCTTGACTAGCATGCATATTATTTGTGGCTTACTTTGTAGAGTGATTAAGAGGTTGTGATTAACATGCTGCACAGATACAAGAAATGAGTGATAGCTTAAGTAAAAATAGCTGATTTTTCATACTCTTGCTGTATCAATATTATTTTTAGCATTTACATGTTTAATTGTATTTCTAATTCTTACTGAGCCAAAATGATTAGA
The DNA here is from genome assembly GCF_000754665.1 of Bison bison bison. NCBI lineage: Eukaryota > Metazoa > Chordata > Mammalia > Artiodactyla > Bovidae > Bison > Bison bison. Next base: position 4,391,783 of record NW_011494919.1, on the reverse strand, counting down.
CAACCAACAGTTCCTCAAATCATTTGTTATCGATGGCATGGTAATCTGTGACTATCAGAAAAAAACAAGTAAACAAAAAACCCTGGGGGGTGAATTTTCTGAATCAATGAAATATTGTGGTAGCACTTTTATGTTGCCAACATGGGTTCTAATATTTGAATTGTTTCTGATATCAAAATGAATTTTGAAGTGGAAATACTTTCTCTGAGGACAAAAGATGCATTTCATTTTATTTAAAGTTTACAATTCCACATTTTATACTAAACAAACACTAATCACATGTTCAAAAAAAACTTCTATGAATATTACTACAGTGTATAATATAAATCCAGTTAAGGAACTTTAGTGATAAAAAATATTTTAAATATGAACTCATTTTTAATATATTAGCACATAAATTTGTATTATACATAGAATATATAATATTTTGTTTTAATATGTTCATATATATGTAAATATAAAATATTGTAGGGAATGTTGTATTTCTGAATTAATTAGAGCAAAGCATAGACATTATGGTCTGTCACAGCTTTGAACCGTGATTCCACTGCTTATTATCTCATGATTCTGAGAAAGACTTAAATCCTCTACGTCTCAGTTTTTACACTGAGTTCTTGGAGTAATAATGTTAGTTTTATAATATAATGTTTTTAAACATGTAGCACAATCCCTGCATAAAGTATATAATTGGAACTGATTATTCATGTTATAAGGCAGGAGAAAAATAAATGCGTAAGTTAATATATGCATAAATCAATAATGATCATTCCTTCCTTAGGTATAAGATTTCATGTCTGATTTCTCTAAGGTTTTTTTCTCTGACTCAGTATAAGTTTACCTCACACTTGGAGAAACCACATCTTCATCAAGGAAGATCTCTGTCAGATCTTGATTCCCTTCCTTTGTCATGTTGCCCCAATCACTGGGGAAAGTGAAGATCCTAGGAAAGTACTACCTGGCTGTTACAACCAGGGAGAACATAGGGGTTTTGTCATATATACACACAGCCATTCAAAGTTCAACCATGAAAAAACAGAAGTTCAACTATATGTTTTCTGGTTTATTACCGTGGTTGATTCTCTCACTGCTTTATCAGTGAAGAGAAGTCATGTTTGTTCTCTCCTATGAGGCTCCTCACTTTTGGCATTTAGTTCTCCAAGGCTTCTTGTTTACAGTCAGCACTCTGAGAAAAAAAATAATGCTCTGTAGTTTATCAAGTGTGGCTTGGTTTTTAGGGTGAGACTGATGGCCTTTTGTGACTACTTCTAGCCTACGCTTTCTGTATTGCTAACAAAGAAAAACATACAACATAAGAGTTGTGAGTTTTAGTTTCACTCAGGGTCTTACTGAGGATGACAGCTGGAAGACAGTCACTCAAGGAGCTTTGAGTAGATGTTCCAAAGAGGTTGGGGAGAGACCAAGTTATATATGAACTTGTAGAAGGGGAGCTGGGAAATACATGCCGTCAAGGATATATCTTAGATTACCGCTAATCACAAAAAACAGATATCTCAAGTTAGTGATTTTACTGGGCTTCCCTGGTGGTTCAGATAGTAAAGAATCTTCCTGCAATGCGGGAGACCTGCGTTCAATCCCTGGGGCGGGAAGATCCCCTGGAGAAGAGCATGGCAACCCACTCCAGTATTCTTGCTTGCAGAATTCCCATGGACAGAGGAGCCTGATGGGCTGCAGTCCATGTGATCACAGAATCAGACACAAATGAGCTACTAAGCACAATGGTTTTAGTTCTTTTCTTGGTATGGGAAGATGCAAGGATCTGAGGTCATTGAAATTCTTCTAAGATGCCCATCTGACTATCTAAGGGCCTCTTTACTCAAAGTACAGTGTATCTCATCCTGTTTTTCATCCCAAATTCCTCCCAGGTTGCTCTGTCAGTGGGCAACTACAGTGGGTTATGACTCAACCCTTTTAGAACTGGGCAGTAAGGAACACTCTTTTGTTTTTCTTGTTCACAGTAGATTCACTGCAGAGATTTCCTGATTAATTCGGGGTAATTTTGGTGAAAATAATCTGTCTATGAACCTCCACTTACAATAATTTCTGTGTATATTGTTCTTCTGGAGGAGTATAGAAGTTGATGAGAGTATTTGAGTTCAAGTTTCATATCTGATTTCACAAGTTGTATCACACTAACTTCAGATTCTGGGTGTTGAGGAAGAACATTTGCCCATAAATATGTCCTTGCCTTATTTCCAAAAAAGGGAAATATTTTGATAGAAGAATGAAGCTGGTAGGCAAATTATTATGCTCCCTGAATCCAAACTTCTTTAGCAATGAAGCAGGAATAAAAATTTTAACTGTATCAAATTAAAGTGGATTAAGAAATAGTAATTTGGGTTACAGTCTTTACATAATTAATAAGGCTATGTGGTTTTTTGCTTTACAGCTGTGAGAGGTTTGAGAAGATATTTTAGAACCAAAAATTATTTTTTGAGAAAGGGATTCAATGATTGAGAATACTGTTGTCTAGGAAAATAGTGAGATTGAGTAGATCTTTTTTGTCTGTAATTTTAGGCAGGGTAAATAGACACTCTCAGCATGTTCCAACTAAAAAAACAGATGGTTTAGTAAAACCTGCCAGATGGAGGGATGGGGCAGATCAGAAGGAACAAGACCTTGCTGTTGCCTGCCTTCACCACCAAGTATATCATTCCTTGTTCCCTCCTCAATGAAGCTATGATTTTAATATTTTTTTTTCATTTGCTTGTGTGTTTTGTTTTGTTCTTAAGAATCCACCCTACTCCATGTGGCCACAGTCCTCCAGGGAAGAAGAACTTAATCCATGAAATAGAATCCTTTTTGGCTAAGGTATGTATGCTGGTCCCATTATTCTCATCATGGATCAGTTTAGGAATTGAACTATAACATAATTCTCACCCATAAATTGAAAAGAACACAACTGGGAAACTTATAAAAACTTTTTCTCACTGAGAAGGTGACTCAAACCATTTGGAGGGGTGTCCTCTCCCTGCCGCCCCCTCCTCCCATGAACATTGACCTGAAACAACAGCAACCATCTTCAGAACATGAGAGCAGCAAAGCTGGTAACACAGTAGATGGAAGGAAACTGAGATCTTAATACTATCACTGATAGTTAAGAACTCTGGTAACACCTACCTTCAAATGTATTGCTGTGTTAGAGAAAATAATTTTCTTACTTTTAAAATTCAGTTGAGATAGGTGTATGTTGTGTGCACCTTAAAGTATCTTAAGAAATATAAAGATGAGTGCAGTATGATCTGTGAAGTTCCATTGGCTGTGTGGCAATTGGTTAGTGAGTTCCATGTGACAGTTTAAAACAGGAAATGGCAATATTGATGTCATCACTGTATAAACAATGAGATTCTTTGCTAAGAAACCATATTGTGAAAGTAAACTTATTTAGAATATTTCCTTCTGAGTTGAATATAATTTACTAGAGATATTAGAAGTTAGTGATTATTATCAGTTTTGTATGTACCAGTATGTATCACAAACTAAGCATTTAATAAATGTCTGCCAAATAATAATAAAAGAAAAATCACTATGAAATAATCACTTTGAACAAATATTTTATGTCTGCTATACAAAGAACTAGAAAAGGTATAGTTAATAATTGATGGTAGAAAAAAGCAATATTTGTTGAAACACTGCAGAATTAATTGCTGTTGTTGAAACAGGATGCTGGAGGATACATAAAGTGATGGGAATACAGTGATGAATGACTGGTGATATTGGATGTATAAAGAAAGTATAAACCTGGAAAATATATATATAGCCTTTCATTAAGTCTTATTTAACATCTCAAGTGACAGATTTGTATTTTAAAATTGTCTTTAAGCAAAATTTTTTATTTTACTAAATTTTATATATTTGAAATAAAAATGAAATTGAAAAATGGAGATCCGATTCTACAAGGTAAAGTCAAAAATTAGTGGGGCTAATCATTGGAAAAGTCTAAGTCTTCTTTTTATCTTGTCTTGTCCTACTTATCTTTCCCTCTTCTTTCGTTACTAGTTATTCTCTAGTTACTCAGGGTTCTTTCTTTTATGATCACTTTTGACATGTTCTCCTAAGGCAATTCTCAGTGTTTTAGACTAATCTCTCTAGTCTACTCTTCAAACTATACTTGCTCCTAGCAAACTAGTTTTGTTGAAGTAGAGTTCATAAACTATTTCTCCTTGGAGTGATGTTGAAAAATATATTACCTAAAGGCAGAATGTAAGACATTCTTTGGAGATATTTAAGAGCTCCTAAAATTGTACAATGAGTGGACCTGTGGGTATGTTTGATATAAGCCAATGAGGGAAATGGAGAATGCACTTATTCATTCAGGTCAGGAGAGTCAACACCAGAGATCAGTTAGGTAACAAAACTCAAAAGGTTAAGTCCGCAAGCACTCTGTTGATAGAAGACTTAATCTAAGAAAAATAAATTATTAAATATAAGGAATTAAAATAAAAACAATCAGGAAAATAAACTTTCTCTACTAGGAATGATTCTAAAATATGGAAATCCTCTAACTAGTGAACAAAGGTTATACTCAGGAAATAATTGAAGGTGTGTGTGTTGTATTGAGCAGGAAGCTAAATATAGCCTGTATATTTTCTTAAAGCTAAATATAGCCTGTATATTTATATAAGATTAAATGATCAATGCAGGATATATCCATTATTGAAAACTACATTTGGATATTTTTAGAATGCAAAGTGTGTGCACCCTACTGGCTTGAACAATTTAATGCAAATTCACTAAATTCTCTCATGATTAGTTACTTATGTATTCACAAATTTGGATCCAGAATATCTACATGCAGTCTTCTATTTTTAAAATGATTTGGGGGATTTGTGCTATAAAAGAAAAAAGTGTTAATGTTCTATTTTCTTTAGTTGTGTTTCTCTTTGTATTTGAACCCTGACACATTTGAAAAGCAACAGCTGGGGAGAGACAAGCAATCTTAGAAACTGAATTATTTCACCAAACCATGTTTAAACTCATTTATAGTGTATCTTCTATTTTACAGAATTAGTAATTGATTTATTCAGGCTAACCTATTATGAAGAACTATATGCATAAGTATAATGTATGTGTTTGTGCATATGTATGTGTAACTTTTAAGCTATTCAAATACTTTGCAAACATCCTTGATTATGTTCAATTTTATTAACTATAAGAAGCATTCTCAAATTTGCAATGCTTTTAGAAATATTGGGCTATAGAATATCTGACAATACATGGGAGTCTGAAAATTAAACTGATATATTTTCCTAATATTTTCAATTATGTTTCCCAGTAAATACTGTAATAAAGGTTTTTAGTGGAGCAAAATTTGCACCTCAAAATATTATTTTGACATGCACATTATTTCGAGCTGAAAACAGTCAAGGCTCAAAAGACTCAGGAAAATAAAATGTGACCTTCCCCTTAACTGCCTAAAAGAATGCAGATAGAGAACCAGTTCCAGGAAGGAAGTATCATGATAGATAACAGCAATATGAACAAGATGTGTAGATCGGGTAGAACCTAGCAAAATCTGTTTTCTAAAGTTCTCTGTGTCCCATGGTCTCTGCCTGGCCCAGCAAACATTTGTTTATAACACATTTGCTTTTTCTTTTCCGTATGAACAGTCTTCCTACTTCTTGAATCCCCAAACCACTATTCCCAACATCTTGTTTTCTCTTTAGCTGAAGGTGGTGCTTAAAATGAGTGTTTTGGCCATTTTGAAGAGTTACACAGCTGGGTCTCTCCAATGTATACATGTTAGTAAACTATTTAATTTTCTCCTTTTTATCTGTCTTATGTCAGCTTAATTCTTAGACCAGCCATAAGAGTGTAGAAGGGTAGAGGAAAATCTATTCCTCCCAGACAGGTTTATATATTTCATTTTCCTAGTAATTTCTCAATTATTTATCATGTAGAATAGTGATAACTTAGTTGCTTAACATAATGCATTATTAAAACTGTCATAACCTTGAACAGTGCTATCCAAGAAAGTTTTCTTCAATAATGGAAACTCTTAACAACTGCACTGCCCACTGTGATAGTCACTAACCACATGCAGCTACTGAGAGCTTGATGTGCAGCTAGTGTGACCTGAAGGAGAATATTTCAATTAATTAAATATAAATTTAACCACAGCACTAGAGTCTGCTATGTTGCACAGTTATATCAGGAGTAATATATCTGTATTCTCTCCAGTAATCTCTTCAAATTCTTTTTTGCCATCTCAAAACAGACTGCACAGAGCCTTCAAAACTGGAGAAAAAGTGGTGTCTGTGGGGCTTTTTCTGATATTGTCAGTTAAAAAAAAATAATTCCATACAGTGCATGACCTAATGATTGGATGTATAAAGTAGAAATGGAGAATGATGGTATCAAATATTAGATGAAGGTAGCTTATGGAAATGTTTTATTTTCACAGTGGTTTATTTTAAAGACTTAGCATAGCTTTTTCTGAGATGTAGAGGACTGAATTTGGCATTTGTTCCCCACTCTGCCCTTTCTCTCCCCATTCCTGCCCTGAATAAATTTCCATGTTCTTGATCCAAATATGGCCTGTAGTATGATGTTGTAATTGAGTGTATCCTCCATTAAAAAAAAGGATGTTTTTTCTTTCTACTTTAAAGGTATATTTATTTGAATTAAAAGTAAGTAAAAATGGCTAGTGTGCAATTTAATGAGAGTTGACAACTTTATGAAACTCAAATTATTAATTTGTTAAATAAGAGAATTTATTATGTGTTTTTTTCAAGGGGACAATTAGACGAATACCTGCTTAGCCTGTAAAGTCAAACATAGCTGTAATTCTCTGAGAAAATTTAGTTTTACATAATTTTAAAAATCAATGAAATTATTACCATATTGCATAGTTTTGAAAAAGTCATTGACCTGATTTTATATGTAAATAATATTTCATGTCACAGTAAACTTTTGTACATTAAAGAGCACAAATAAAAAGTGAAAAGAGAAAAGACAATCTGTAAAATGGAATAAAATTTTTTAAAATAATATATCTGATGAATCTAGTATGTTGACATGTTAACATTTATATAATTATATAAAATACTAATGTACATTAATTGTATAAATATATGAAAATATATTGTTCAATATCAACTGAATGATATAAAGATATATGACCCTTTTAAAAATAGAAAAAGAAATAGACATTTCCTCAAAATATTATACAATTAGCCAATATGCACATGGAAAAATGGTCAACATTATGAAGTCATTAGAGACAGATAAAATCCACAATCAAATGTATTTAACAGTCTCTCCAGTTTCTTAAGTATGACATAAATTAAAATAAAAGGAAAGTAAATTTCAGCTAAATAGTATGGATTTCACTTCTTAAATTTGTATCCTGACTAGCTTAGAAGCCGTGACAAAGTCATCATATACTTAAACCTATATTAATCTATGAAGTTGATAGAAATGCTATATGGTAAATTTCAAGCCACAGGCAAGATTGCCAAAATAACACCTTTTCTTAACACAATGGAAAAATATTAGTGTAATTTGGAACAAAGAAAAATTCTGTATTTCTTCATTTGACATAGTAGTTGAATTTATTGCATGTTTTGTAATTACTAAGCTCTGAAAAAAATAATTACATAGATTTAAATATTGCCTAGAAAATAATAAACATATTTTCCACTCACATGAATATCCAATAGAATATAGGAATGTTGTGGAGAATTAGGGAAATATTTCAGGTTTTGGTGGGGGGGAGGAGTTGGAGTGACTTACACTCTCTGAAAGGGTACAAATTCAAATGCGATTTGTACATTATACATCAAATAATAGTCATCGTGTTCCAAATCTCCAGTGCACTAAAGATTTAATAGCAGTATCGATGAGCAAGGTAGAATACAACAATGACAGTTTCTAAAATACTGTCTTCCCCAGTGGTTGGACCCTTAAAAAACTATCGCTTTATACACATTTCTGAAGCTATCCATGATCTTTTACCTAACACATTCCTTCTCTGTTACAACTTAGTTTTGGAATGGTGGCAACTACGGTCACTTTTCAAAGTGACATGTGTAAGAACCTGGACATGATAAACAAGAGGTGTCAAACCTGTTTTTCAGACCAAAGTAGAGCAATCCCTCCAGCTCTGAAAGAGATTGAAGGGGTAGAGGAATCAGTGGAAATTAGGAAGATGTTCCATGGAGGAAAGGAGTGTTTTATTTTCCTTGAAAGTCAAATGAGAAAAGTTCAGGACTGTTTTAAAAATTTCCTCTTGGACCCAATGAAATTTGTGGAAAATAGTGGGATGGTGGTCAGCATGCCAGAGAAAAATGTTCTGTAGATTCTAGCAATAAAAGGCTATTCTATTTGTGGCAATAGAGAGCTGCCTCTGGGAAAGTAAACAGGGCCCCACTGACATTTCCAGATGTTTATTGTTCATCTCAACCCTGAATTACAAGTTTATTAAGGCTAGAGGTATTCTCTCTTATTTCACTACCATAGCCCCACCATCTAAAGCATTGCTTAGAAAATAGCAAGTTGACAGTAACTATTTTGAATTACCAATGAATTAATTAATGATATTTAGGATAGAATAAATGACGACACCCTGTGTGGATGGATGAAGCATTTATCATTAATTTGAACAGAGGACACAGTAAAAATAGCACAACAGAGGGATGAATGAAAATGATGGGTATAGCATTGGAGATATTAAGTTTTAGGTCTGTAGTACATCTAAATGTAGATACCCAATAGGCATTATACATCTAGATTTAATAAAAGCCATTTGGGCTGTAGATAAAGAAAAAAAAAATGGATGTCAAAATAACTGAAGCCAACTGTTGAACAAATAATGCCACACAATATTGTTGCACACAGGCCAGGATTTCAGAAAGAATATCTGTAACAGGTGTCAGATATTTCTTACCACCTATTGCATTCTAGGGTAGGGAAGATACACTTCCAGAGATGGATGTCAAAGCCTGGACAAATGGATGAATGCCAAAATTTGTAGAAGGCATGATTCAGGAACCACCAACTTTTTTATGTCATAATAAAGGTCTGGAGTTTATATACAATGTTAATTGTTACTGTGGGCTTCCCTTGTGGCTCAGGGGTAAAGAATTCACCTGCAATGCAGGAGACACAGGTTAGATCCCTGGGTCAAGAAAATCCTCTGGAGGAGGAAGTGGCAACCCACACCAGCATTCTTGCCTGGGAAATCCCATGGACAGAGGAGCATGGAGAGCTATAGTCCATGAGATCACAGAAGAGTTAGACACAACAGTGACACAACAAAAACTGTTACAGCAGTTTAAACTGACAAAGTGAAGATTATATAACAAGAGTGAGCAAGAACTTGAAGAAGAAACTGGAAACAAAAGTTTTTCAGTTTTGTTTTTAAGATGGAAGTGAAAACAGTGTATGTACTATGGAAATTATCCTATCACATAGCGAATAATGATTATTTAGAAGAGGGAGGAAATTTTTATTTGTAGGCAAGAGAGGCTGGGACCTGGCCCAGCAATCAAGGAACTGACCTCAGTAAAATGTTTGGAGAATTCATCTGTGGTAATGAGTAGAAAGACATATGGGTGGAAAATTTATATCCAAGATCTGTTGATTCCATTTCTAAAATTTAATAACTTACCCTATGATAATCTAGTCCCTATTTTACCCCTCCATTCCCACCAATGCCACTCACACATCCAATGAAAATTCATTTAAGGCTCAACTCTACGCCATTTCCCTGTTTGCTCTGTTGCCTCTATTATCCTTTGATGATGCCGTGTCATCCTAGAGCACTCCTCCTTTAGCTCTCAACTCAAAATCGATTAGACAAATATGTCCTTCGAATAGCCAGTTAAAGAGAGTTTGCTTTCTTCTCCTCTATGATTCCAGACACTAGTCCCCAAAACTTCCTTTGAGTGTCTACATGACTGCACATGGACCCCTCATTTATTTCTGTCAAAGTGCTTATTACATTGTATAGCAATGCATCTATTACCTAGAAGTATGTGTTTTAACTGCATAATATTATACTTATTATCTAATTGTATGCTTCATAGACCATAAGCTTCTTAAGGACAGTGCTTCGCAACTTTGCATAGCTTAAGAGCTCAGTAAACTTCCATGAATGGATACTCAAATTACTATTTTCCAACTGCTGGGGCAGAATCCTTTCAAAAATTTATAAAAGAGTTAATATAAAAAGGAAACTATTTTTTT
>NW_011494919.1:4355997-4381477 GCF_000754665.1 Bison bison bison | reverse complement strand
CTATTATCTAATTGTATGCTTCATAGACCATAAGCTTCTTAAGGACAGCGCTTCGCAACTTCACATAGCTTAAGAGCTCAGTAAACTTCCATAAATGGATACTCAAATTACTATTTTCCAGCTGCTGGGGCAGAATCCTTTTATAAACTTTTTTATAAATTTTATAAAGGATTCTGCCCCAGCAGCTGGAAAATAGTAATTTGAGTATCCATTTATGGAAGTTTACTGAGCTCTTAAGCTATGTGAAGTTGCGAAGCGCTGTCCTTAAGAAGCTTATGGTCTATGAAGCATACAATTAGATAATAGGTATAATATTATGCAGTTAAAACACATACTTCTAGGTAATAGATGCATTGCTATACAATGTAATAAGCACTTTGACAGAAATAAATGAGAGGTCCATGTGCAGTCATGTAGACACTCAAAGGAAGATTGTGTTTTCACCAGTCAGAATGGCTGCGATCCAAAAGTCTACAAATAATAAATGCTGGAGAGGGTGTGGAGAAAAGGGAACCCTCTTACACTGTTGGTGGGAATGCAAACTAGTACAGCCACTCTGGAGAACAGTGTGGAGATTCCTTAAAAAACTGGAAATAGAACTGCCTTATGATCCAGCAATCCCACTGCTGGGCATACACACTGAGGAAACCAGAAGGGAAAGAGACACATGTACCCCAATGTTCATCGCAGCACTGTTTATAATAGCCAGGACATGGAAGCAACCTAGATGTCCATCAGCAGAGGAATGGATAAGAAAGCTGTGGTACATATACACAATGGAGTATTACTCAGCCATTAAAAAGAATACATTTGAATCAGTTCTAATGAGGTGGATGAAACTGGAGCCTATTATACAGAGTGAAGTAAGCCAGAAGGAAAAACATAAATACAGTATACTAACGCATACATATGGAATTTAGGAAGATGGTAACAATAACCCTGTGTACGAGACAGCAAAAGAGACACTGATGTATAGAACAGTCTTATGGACTCTGTTGGAGAGGGAGAGGGTGGGAAGATTTGGGAGAATGACATTGAAACATGTAAAATATCATGTAAGAAACGAGTTGCCAGTCCAGGTTCGATACATGATACTGGATGCTTGGGGCTAGTGCACTGGGACGACCCAGAGGGATGGTATGGGGAGGGAGGAGGGAGGAGGGTTCAGGATGGGGAACACATGTATACCTGTGGCAGATTCATTTTGATATTTGGCAAAACTAATACAATTTGTAAAGTTTAAAAATAAAATAAAATTAAAAAAAAAAAGAAAATTGTGTTTTTATCAGTTAATATGCTAAGTACTGGGATGTAAAAATTGTGCTATAAGGAACCAGGTATGTTACAATATATTGTATTTCTGATTTTTGGAAATATGATTTTTTTAAATAAAACAAATAATGTTGATCAGTAATAGTCTCAGGAATAATCAAAGTAATTATTGAGCACTGAAACTTTATTCAGGTGTACACTGGAGCATGTCTGCCTCCAACAGAGAATAAATAATGCCAAATATCACAATAATTTGTCCATACACAGGAGCTACAGAGAGGTTGTTCAGATCACAAAGCCCATTGATCTCCTTTGGCATGTAGCACAACTGGGAATAATGCCCCAGGACTTTGGTGGTGTCTAGGTTCAGTGCTCTGTCTGATTTTCAAAGGCAATCTCTTGGACATGATAACAATCACAAAGGTGTTATATACTACTTAGTAACCAAAGGTCATTTCCATTATTATCTGTGAGCTTTTAAATATTTCCTTTGGGATTCTCCAAAGGGATTCAGTTTCATTCAGACAAAACACTTTTGAGCACAGATTACATAAATAAAAGCATGCCCTCAAAATATTTGAAAACAAAACATCAGTGAGAGTTAGGTCAAGTAAGATTCTTACTAAGTTGACTATAAAGACTTAAGATCCATGTTTTTCTTACAGTCAGTTCTTGACACAAGACCAGATATACTAGGTTGATTTTTATGTCAAATGTTGCAGATAGGCAAAATTTATAATTTCATAAATATTTAATAATGACATTTCCAAGTTAGAGAAACTATTTGTATACTGCTTTTGTCTACACAGCAGAAATATATCATCAAGTCTTTAACATTTGCTTCAAGTCACCTTTTAAGAATTAAATATTACAGATATTTTAAAATCCATGTACGTGTGTGTTAGTCAGTCAGTCATGTCCAACTCTCCGTGACTGCGTGGACTGTAGCCCTCCAGGCTCCTCTGTCCATGCAATTATCCAGGCAGAAATACAGGAATGTGTTGCCATTTCCTTCTCTAAGGGATCTTCCCAACCCAGGGATTGAACCCAGGTCTCCTTCATTGCAAGCAGACTCTACTGACTGGGCCATGTATTCATCTCTTCAATTTTATTCTTGCTCATTCCTCAAAGATACTTTTTTTTTTTTTACAGTAACCCACAAAAGTATTTCATACAGTTGCTAAATGTGTGTATAAGCATAAAAAGTTATTTTAAAGTGTTGATTTTTTGTTTTAAATATTTTATAAATTTCATCAGTCCTCATCTTGCTTCTTCTTAAACTTTTTGATATCTGTTCATATTGATACATTTAGTTCTAATTTATTCACTTTAATAGTCACATATTCAAGTTTATGGTTAACACTCCAGTTTACCATTCTTTTATTTATGGATGAGTAGTGTTTCCTTTTTCTAAATATCTTATGCTACAAAATGCTTCAGTGAGCATTCCTGTATATATTTCCTCATACATACCTATACTCAAGTACCTATACTTCACTAAAGCATATCAGTAAAGCAGAATCGCAAAGTTCTGGGTGGGCCTTGTAACATTTTCAGATGTTATCTATTGCCAAATTTCTTTCTAAAGTGGTTGAAATACTCTGTGCATGTTTCAGCAATGCAAAAATATTTCTGTTTTTTCAAATACTTGCTATAATTTTGCATTATTCATCTTTTAAAATTTTGCCAATCAGGTGGGTATGATATTTTATACTGTTACAAGTTTCACAAATATAAATTGTCATCAATTACACCAAATATACAGAAAAGTGTACAGAGCATAGTACATGACTTGATGAGTTTTCATAACTCAAAAAAACTTATAACCAGCACCCAGAATATTGATAACTTTTCTAATCCCCTGATCACCCGTATTTACTTTTCTAGTCACTGCCTCTTCCCAGGAGTAACTGATATCCTGATTACCAGCATCCTAGACTAATTTTGCCTGGTTTGGAGTAAATTCTTCTTTGGCAATAAACAACATGCCATTTTGTATCTGGCTCCTTTTGTTCAGCATCACGTTCATGAGTCTTTTCTATATGGCTATATTTATGCATTCTCATATTTTATTGAATGACCGTGAAACTGTTTGTTTATGCATTCTACTGTGGATGGATATTTAAATGATTTACTGCTGTATAAGACCCTACAAGTTGGTGCCTTAAAGCAGCTGTTTTATTATGTGTTGTAATCTGTACCTAGACTCAACTCATCTGAGTCTGCTGCCCCACTGAACGATGCAGAGATTAGCAGGCCAGTGTGTGTGATGTGGTGAACTCACAGGCCTAGAGGTTAATGCTGCTGGGAGCTCTTCTGACATTGTCGACCAGACTGTCTCCGTTCCCCACTTTATTCCTTCTTCATATGATATGGTTCCAAGAGAAGCATCCCAAGATAAGTTTTTCAAATGAAAATAAGCAGATGCTTCCTATCATTTTAAAGCCTATGATCTGGAATCTGAATACCATTTCTGTCACAATTGCTTCATCAAATTATTACAGGACAATCATAGATCCAGGGGTTTTTACAGGGAAGGAAAGAATTTGGGGAAAAACAGCCACGTTTGTTCACCCTCTTGTCATAATAATTCATTTACACATGAAAAATGCATTCCCTCCTTCCCTCTTTCCAATTATGTCAATATTGAATGGTTCAAGATTCCATCACTAAAATAAGGTCAAGAGCAGATGAGCTAATTGTGTTTAGCATCTCAGGTACATTTGTTTGGTCTCAAAGACTTGTGAGCTCAAGAGTATCCAACATATAATGTTGACAAAACAGCAAGATAATTGTGACAAATACTTTCATTTAAAGGGCTTCAGATTGGGGAGACACTGTTTCAGGGCATCAATGTATGCAGCCAGCCATGTTTCATCAATACCCAGAGGATTTCTAATCTTCCTCAGCTCTTGGCTGTGCCCTCAGAAGTCTTCCTTCTTTTTCTTTGAGAATGCTGGTGGAGGTTGAATAGCTCTCTCAGCCTGCTAAATGCCTAAATTGAGAACTGAGAGACCATTATCCCATTTTATTGTTTTTAAACTTGAATTAAGTTTATTGACATTAAGAACACACCATAAGGTCTAACCTTTTTAGCAATTTTTTGAGTGTAGAATATAGTATTACCTGTAGAAAAATGTCGTGGAACAGATCTCTAGAACTTTATTGCCTTTCTGATATTAGCACATATAATTTCTTTGAAAACTGTTTGGTGTATCAAATTGTTGTCTACTTAGACAAAAGTTGTATGCATGTAACTCTCCAGCACCAACTCATCTGTAAATAAGGCTGAAAATCAACTTTATGTGGAAAAAAACCCTTATCAATCCTCAAACACTTCATGTTTAACAAGAAGATTGAAGAGGCATGTTTTTTATGAACATCTGAATTTTTTTTTTTACTGAAATGTTCTATGAAACAACACCTTCAAAATTCATGAGATATTTACAAACTCTTAAGGCTATTCTATTTTTCACTAGCAGCACCCTGAGTTTCATTTTTTTATTAAAGACGTTTCTGTTTTAAAAGCATATTTTAGCTGGAAAGATTTTTAATATCCTTAATAGTTCTAAGTTCTTCTAAAACATTTATATTTCTTCTTATTTTGCATCTATTTTCTCATATATTATCTTAGACAACTAGGAAAAGCCAATTAGCATGTTGCAGGTTGAAGATGCTAAGATATTTAAATCTCTGAAAATGTTTAGTCACTATGACAAGTTCATTACAGAAACTTTATTTTCCAAGTTACCATCACCAACAGCATTGTCAAAATTGCACCTTTTCATAGCATGGGTCATTTTTCCCCTTAGCTTTATTAACACCTTTTTATTGTTATGCCTACCTTCAGGAGCTATGCATGCAAGATCCTTCAGGCCTGAGAACATTGCCTAGTTTTATTTACATATTGTTTCAGATGAAATGTTTTAAATAATTTTTAGGTGAAATTAACAGAAATGGAAATTCACCATTTTAACCATTTACTGTAATTCAGTGGGTTTTCGTATACTAATAATGGTGTGCATTAGTACAACTATCTAAATTTAAGAATATTTCCATCACCCCCAAAAGATACACGATACCACCCAGTTCCTCTTTCACCATCCTGAGATAACCATTAATTTGCTTTCCATCTTTACAGATATGAAATGGAAACATTATATCTTTCATTCCAGAAGGGTCAAGGGGTATTAAAATATATTTTTGGAGAAAACTTTGGGTTTAACTGAGCATACAATCATTGTTCAGAAGTCAGAAGAATAGGAGGCCTAGGAAAGAACATTTGGACCCATAAATGCTCAAGATGAACAGAGAAAAGAACTGACACACATGGCCTAGATGGGGTAGTCAGTAATGTTACAACTAAATAACTAAAGCTAAGGGTGGCTAAACTTATCTACTAAAAGAACAAATAACAATAGGATTTAAAATAATGTTTTTGCTTGAATAAATAGAAGGGAGGAATCATCTGCTATCACAGTGACAACAGTGCACATGGAATGCATTGGGCATAAATCGGGGCAAAAGCTGTTTTTGAGTTTTGCCAAGAGAATGCATAGCAAACACCCTCTTCCAACAACACAAGAGATGACTCTACACATGGACATCACAAGATGGTCAACACCAAAATCAGATTGATTATATTCTTTGCAGCCAGAGTTGGAGAAACTCTGTACAGTCAGCAAAAAAAAAAAAAGACATGGAGCTGATTGTGGCTCAGATTATGTGATCCTTATTGCAAAATTCAGACTTAAATTGAAGAAAGTAGGGAAAACCACTAGGCCATTCATGTATCACCTAAATCAAATCCATTATGATTATACAGTGGAAGTGACAAATAGATTCAGGGGATTAGATCTGATAAAGTGCCTGAAGAACTAGGGACAGAGGTTCTAACATTGTACAGGGGGCAGCGATCAAAAACACCCCCAAGAAAAAGAAAAGCAACAAGGCAAAATGGTTGTCTGAGGTAGCCTTACAAGAAGAGAAGAGAAAGGAAAAGAAGAAAGGAAGGATATACCCATTTGAATGCAGAGTTCTGAAGAATAGCAAGGAGAGATAAGAAAGCCCCTTTCAAACTGAACAATGCAAATAAATAGAGGAAAATAATAGAATGGGAAAGACTTTAAGAAAATTAAAGATACCAAGGGAATATTTCATGCAAAGATGGGCACAATGAAGGACAGAAATGGTATGGATCTAACAGAAGCAGATGATATTAAGAAGAGGTAGCAAGAATACACAGAAGAACTGTACAATGTCTTAATGACCCAAATAACCACAATGGTGTGATCACTTACCTAGACTCAGACATCCTGGAGTGTGAAGTCAAGGCACCTTAGGAAGCATCACTACTGCTACAAACAAAGATAGTGGAGGTGATGAATTCCACCTGAGCTATTTCAAAGCCTACAAGATGATGCTGTTAAACTGCTGGACTCAATACCCCAACAATTTGGAAAACTGCACAATTGCCACAGGACTGGAAAAGGTCAATTTTCATTCCAGTCCCAAAGAAGGTCAGTGCCAGAGAATATTCAAACTACTGCACAATTGCATGTATTTCACATACTAGCAAAGTAATGCTCAAAATCCTTCCATCTAGGCTTCAACTGTATATGAAACAAGAACTTCCATATGTACCAGCTGGATTTCAAAAAGGCAGAAGAACTAGAGATACATCACCAAGGTCCACTGGTTCATAGGAAAAGCAAGATTATTCCAGAAAAGCATCTGCTTCTGGTTTATTGACTGTGCTAAAGCCTTTGACTGTGAGGATCAAAACACACTGTGGAAAAATCTTAGAGATGGAAATACCAGAGCACCATACCTGTCTCCTGAGAAACCTGTATGCAAGTCAAGAAGCAAAAATTAGAACTGGACATGGAACAATGGACTGGTTCCAAATTTGGAAAGGAGTACATCAAGGCTATATAGTGTCACCCTGCTTAATTAACTTATGTGCAGAGTATATCATGTGAAATGCCAGGTTGGATGAAGCTCAAGATAGAAGCTCAAGATGATTCCTGGGAGAATTACCAATAACCTCATATATGCAGTTGACACCATCATAATGGCACAAAGCGAAGAGGAACCAAAGAGCCTCTTGATGAAGGTGAAAAAGGAGAGTGAAAAGGCTGGCTTAAAACAACATTCAGAAAACTAAGATCATGGCAGCCAGTCCCATCACTTCATGGCAAATAGACGGGGAAACAATTGAAACAGTGACAGGCTTTATTTACTTGGGCTCCAAAATCACTGCAGATGGTGACTGCAGCCATGAAATTAAAAGACGCTTCCTCCTTGAAAGGAAAGCTATGACCAACCTAGACAGCATATTAAAAAGCAGAGACATTATTTTTCCAACAGAGGTCCATCTAGTCAAAGCTGTGTTTTTTCCAGTAGTCATGTATGGATGTGAAAGTTGGACCATAAGGAAGGCTGAGAACCAAAGGACTGATGCTTTGAAACTGTAGTGTTGGAGAAGACTCCCAAGAGTCCCTTGAACTGCAAAGAGATGGAACCAGTCAATTCTACATGAAATCAGTCCTGAATATTCATTGGAAGCACTGATCTTGTAGCTGAAACTCCAACATTTTGGCCACCTGATGCAATAAGCTGACTTATTGGAAAATACCCTAATGATGGGAAAGATTGAGGGCAAGAGAAAAAGGGAGCAGCAGAGGATGAGATGGTTGGATGGCATTGACTCAAGGGACATGCTGCTGCTGCTGCTGCTAAGTCGCTTCAGTCGTGTCCAACTCTGTGCGACCCCATAGACAGCAGCCCACCAGGCTCTGCCATCCCCAGGATTCTCCAGGCAAGAACACTGGAGTGGGTTGCCATTTCCTTTTCCAATGCATGAAAGTGAAAAGTGAAAGTGAAGCCACTCAGTCCTGTCTGACTCTGAGTGACCCCATGGACAGTAGCCTACCAGGCTCCTCCATCCATGGGATTTTCCAGGCAGAAGTACTGGAGTGGGGTGCCATTGCCTTCTCCATGAGGTTAAGCAAACTCTGGGAAATGGTGATGGACAGGGAAGCCTGGCATGCTTCAGTCCATGGGATCACAAAGAATTGGACATGAGTGAGTGACTGAACAATAGCAAGAAGACTTTTGTGGAGTCAAGGGTGAATATATCACCGATGACTATAAAACGTTTTAGAATCACCATTAGGATAGAGTTTCTCGTTCTTAGGTTTGAAGAATTTTTAATTTCATTGTGTTAAGGTGAGGCTCCATAGAGGCTTCTCAGGTGGCTCAATGGTAAAGAACTGGCCTGCCAATGCAGGAGACATGTTTAATCCCTGGATTGGGAAGATGTCCTGGAGGAGGAAATGGCAACCCATTCCAGTACGCTTGCCTGGAAAATCCCATGAACAGAGGATTGCCTGGCAGGCTCCTCTGTCCATGGGGTTGCCGTGAGTTGGACTTAACTGAGTGACTAAACATGCACACATGCCAAGAAAATAAAAAATAATTGACCATGAACATTCTACATTCTGTATCCTTTAGCATCATTGAGTGTGTGTTCTTTCTCAGTTTCTGGAGCTTACTTGAACTAACTAAATCAATGCCTGAAGATCAAACATGATTTATTGATCCGAAGTTACTTATGGATAATAATAGTATAATATAATATCACTTGATGAAAATACTTGTATGTTAGTGGGTATTTTTAATGTCTGAAAAGATATATACATCTAATGCATGGATATCAAAATTTACAGAAAGGGATAGATACTTTGAGAGATTTTCTCACTCCTGAAGTTTTATTGTGTATTGCTGATTGAATAATTGAGTCACCATGGAACAGATATAATTCCCGAGTTGTGGAAAAACTGACTTTATTACTAATCACATCCATTCCATAATGAAGTTACAAAGTGTTGACTGATTTAGAGGAACATATTGATCAGACTGTAAATCTTGTAGATGTGGAAACTATTGCCAAGGGAAATGAAATGTGCGGTCAATGTCACAGCGAAAAAGAAGATGTACCCGAGTTTTCTGATTCATGGTATAATGCTTCATCAAACTACATATATTCCCTCCCTGGACATATCATGACAAATTTTTAGTTCATCCTCCCCTTCTGGTTGCCAAAGTGCTCAATAATGTAACTCCCTGGTCCTATCTGTGCCATTTTTAAGTTTCCCATAAATGCTACTTTTTCCTTTACCTGACCTTTCTCAACACGATATAGAATTGGTTGACTGAGGTTTTAATCCTGGTGGTCAACTCACTGTGACTGTAAATAATTTTTATAAAAGTTATTTTGGCTAGTTGTATAAAATAGCAATAATAAATACATCTTCCTTCCTGGGTTGTTGTGAGGACAAAACAAAATGTTCTGGAAGTGTTCTGTAAATTGTAAACAAATCCAGTTGTGGGTGATGATCCTTTTCTTTCCTTTAGTCTGGAAAATCCTAGACATATTCTTATTATACTTTAGCCATACGGTTTGTGAACATCATCATCTTACTCCAGTACTACTAACCAAAAATTTATTTATTCAGAGATGAAAAAAGTTAGCAATAAGTAGAAAGTACTCAGACCTTGATTTATTAGTGCTTTTTTGAACAAATACTGTATTGCCTAGAAATTAACTTAAAAATAATTTTGAAGATATGTGTGGAATTCATATAAATTGAGCACTACTTACAATCACAGTGTAAAAAATATCAAGTTCAGGAACATTGCAAGACTGTGCTCCATGTGATCAAACAAGTGTTGAATTTGTGAGTCATTCTGAGATTTTTTGTTGACATCTTGAATAAGAACAACACGATAAAAAATATGAAAATCAGTTCAAGGAACCACATTGTCTGCCTTGCTTAAATAAATTAGGCTAAGTTTTGTCTAAAATATGTGAATACATAGAATAAAAATTTTCTTGCAAGCCATACCACTAGACGTCTTTGCCTTCAAATATGTAAAAGAATGTTGTGTTTCTACATATATTGAAAAAAACAGAAGATAGGAGATAGATTTATTTGGATTTTTATAATCTTTATACTTGTTAACTAATTATTCTTTGTAAAGTAATATATGTACTTGTTGAAAAATCACATCATAAATAAATGTGAAATCTACATAAAATGAAGACCTAAATGTGAAAGATAAAAGAAACAGGAAAAAAGTTTAGAATAAAAACATGTGAATTGGCATGGGAAAAAATAAATTATAACAGGTACTCAGAAGCAAAAGCTTAATGTAGACAGAGAAAGAAATATTTTCAAAATATCAAAACTAAAGTTTTCATGAAGACACACTTGTCAAAAATATTCATTAGATAACTGAGTAAGATAATTGAAACAGCCCAATGTGACACCGACACATGACACCCATTTTTGAGGGCTCCAAAATCACTGCAGATGGTGACTGCAGCCATGAAATTAAAAGATGCTTACTCCTTGGAAGGAAAGCTATGACCAACCTAGACATCATATTAAAAAGCAGAGACATTACTTTGCCGACAAAGGTCTGTCCAGTTAAAGCTACGGGTTTTCTAGTAGTTGTGTATGGATATAAGAGCTGGACTATAAAGAAAGCTGAGAGCCAGAGAATTGATGCTTCTGAACTGTGGTGTTGGAGAAGACTCTTGAGAGTCCCTTGGACTGCAAGGATATCAAACCTCTCAATCCTAAAGGAAATCAGTCCTGAATATTCATTGGAAGGACTGATAGTGAAGCTGAAACTCCAATACTTTGGCCACCTCTTGCAAAGAACTGACTCCTTGGTAAAGACCCTGATGTTTGGAAAGATTGAAGATAGAAGGGGATGACAGAAGATTAGACGGTTGGATAGCATCACCGACTCAGTGGACATGAGGTTGAGCAAGCTCTGGGAGTTAGTGATGGACAGTGAAACCTGGTGTGCTGCATGCAGTCCATGGGGTTGCAAAAAGTTGGACACAACTGAGCAACTGAACTGAACTGAACATGATACCAACTGAACTGAACTGAACGTGATACTGGATCATATCTAGCAAAACAAGGAAAGTCTCTAAAGCAACAAAACTGAAAAATAGAAGATTAATAGAGAAATTCAATGCATAGTATAATGCAAAAATGGATAGTAAAAGTAGAAGGAAATGGTCAGTTTCATTTGTAATTAGAGAAATATAAATAAGCAATAATTATGTCCACAGTATCCATTACATGGGAAAATATTGGAAAGTTGCTTCCAAAAGTGTTCGTTTAATTGATTGGATATTCAAGTTTTCTAATTGTCTACATCTCAAAATACATAAATGCTTCCAAACTTAAAGATTTAAAACAATGACAACATAAAGCAGATTGTGAAGGGTTCAGGGGGATTGATGTATAAACTCTTCCACTTTGAGGTGGCTCAAAGGCTGCAGACTGGAAAGATATGAAGAGCAGTTCTCTCAGCAGTTGCTGCTCTCCACTGGAGAATTAGCTCCACCTACAAGCAGGAGCCTCTCGCTGTAGCCGGTTTTCTCACAACATGGTGGCTGCTTTCTAAAGAGTATCCCACAGGAGACAGCAAGGTGGAAGCAGTGTTGGTTTTCTAACTGCACCTTAGAAGTCAAGCCCTGTCACTCCACAACATTCAATTAATTCATCAGAAGCATATCATATGTGACTCATATACACATATATACAAATACTTGCATTTTAAAGTATCTTTTTGCTGGAATGGAATCACTCTGCAACTTATTTTTTTTTAATGTGATGATATACCATACACTCATATGACATTTTTATATACACTTAGCTTTTGTAAAATTGTTAGCAAGTTATTAAAAACAAGCAGGCAATCTTACTGTAATTATATTTTTTTAAAAAAGCTAACTGAAACATATTTATTTTCATCTCAATTAGTATTTTTTACAATAATGAGTGTAAGCATTAGTAATATGGTCTGTAGCCATTTGAATTTATTATATAAATTACTCTAAGAAAAGATTGTCTTTTTTTTCTTTTTTTGAACCACCTATCAAGGCTTTATCATTAGTAAATATGTTAATCATTGTGTGTCATATTGTACATTTTGTAAGTGGTCAAGATATGTTAATAAGTTTTATGCTTACATATGTGCTTTTATTTTTATAGATTCTTGAGATCCTATGCCGAAGACCAAAAAAAAAATTAATTGGTGACTAGAAATAATCACAAAAATCATTCAGACCCACACCAACATTAATAAAAGGTGGGGCAGGGGGAAGATACCACATGGTTTTTTTCTTAATTTATATTGTGCGTGTGTGTACATATATATGTGTGTGTGTGTGTGTGTGTGTGTGTGTGTATCCATGTGTGTGTGCATATATGTACTAGTTTTGCCTTTTCAAAATTTCTACTTTTCTCAATCTCTTTTAGAGTCTGTTGATGGCAATTAAATCTCAAATTTAGACCATGGCTTGCATTATAAAAATTGAGACTGAGATGGTATTAGAAGAGAAATAGGAATTATATAAAAATCCTAACTTATGAACCTAAGGGAGAAATTAACACAGTGTTGGGTTGATTTTCTTTGGGATTGAATATGAGTTTGATATACTTTGCAGAAAAATCATTGGGTTGATATGCTGATTTGGAGCTAATTAGAGCACTTCAAATACCTTGCAAAAAATGATACACTGCCTGTCTGCTAGGATGATGGTTAATTGAGCTTCCAGCTGTGAGAGTTTTCAGGCCTTGCCTCAGTTTTCAAACAAGGTCCAGCTCTTCTCCAGGCATTTTCCGGCCAATGATTGAACAAGGAGATACCCAAGGGCCTAGTTCTCTGTGTCCACTGAAGCACCCCTTTTATGGGCAGCCTTTGCTCTGAAGCACCCAGCAGCACTAGCAGGGCCTTTTGGGTTGCTTTCATAGTCTGCCACCTTCATCTGGCCTTCCCTGTTCTTTCTGTTTTATTTAAAATTGTTGCTTCCTTTAAAGCTTTTGCAGTTCTGCTCCATTTTAGTATCTACTTCCCTGGGAGTACATTTGGCAAAATTATGTATTTAAGTCTGGGATTCGAAAGGATGGTATATATGGATATTCAACAGGAAAAGGAACAGAGAACAATATATATCTAATTTATAGTTTACATGTAATATATATTATTTAAATACATAAAACTTATAGAAGTATAATTATTTTATAAATGTATATATAATATAACATTTACATTTATAAAATATATATTAAATACTTATTGGTCTGTTTGTGTGTGTGTATGTTTAAAGGGCTGATAATCAAATTCCACAACTGCTTTAGGAAAAATATTTTTAAAAACTCCCCTGAGTTTAATATTACTGTAATTAAAGGGCCAACCATCTATAACACAAATAAAAAAGGGAAGGCTCATGGTTCTCTATCCCCTCTAGTTCCCAGCAGACAGGGTACTGACACAAGACCTACGCTGAGAAAATTCACTGTTTCTGGAGAAGATAAAATGAATTTGGAGTAGGTGACAAATAGAAAGAAATTATCAGAATTAATTAAAAGCAACTGTAACTCTGTTGGATGGCAAGTGCAGTAGTATGTGAAATAAGGTTTTTCCAGCTGTGTTGTCCACCAGCATCTTCTGATTGTTGGATTTATTCCTCTTCTACATCAGAAGTTATCTTAATTCTTGCTTATTTTCTATCTCCAGCTCCTATGATTCCATGCATCCCTGGCATTCTTCTATCAATCCTTTCTTCTGTTTTTCAATATTAGTTTTTCTTGCAGGCACACAAAAGACAAGATTTATACAAATTTGAATATTAGCAATATTCCCCATTATCAAATTCCCACAGAGTAATATAAGTTTAAGCAGTTTATCCCCAGTAAAGTACGTAGGAACATGGGACAATGTTAAGTCGCTCAGTCCTGCCCTACTGTTCACAACCCCATGGACTCTAGCCTGCCAGCCTCCTCTATCCGTAGGGTTCTCCAGGGCTTATTCTCAAGGGGAGTCTTCCCACCCCAGGGATCACACCTGGGTCTCCCACATCACAGGCAGATTTTTTACCATCTGAGCCATGAGGGAAAATCAAAAGCTTTAATCCTCAATGAGCTTTGTTCAATCAGCTCCTGCAGCCTGAATTGTCACTAAAGAAATGAGGTGGTTTGTTCAAAACCTCAAAATTGAAGTTTTTTTTAATACCAAGACCCTTAACAGCCTCACAACTTAAATTCTAAATCAAACTTTCAAAATATCGCCCCACACCTATGATACTGAGAAAACTCAAGAACGATTAGAGCCATTTTTCTAACAAAATTATGTTTTCAGAACCAGGACATAGAACAATACAGAAAGATGCTAACTTTCTAAGAGTTGATGGTGGAGACTCAATGAAATCTCTGGCAAAAGCAGTAGATAGAGGACTACTAAGAGTTGGAAATAGCTTCCCCTGGTGGCTCAGACAGTAAAGAATCTGACTGTAAAGCAGGAGACCTGAGTAATCCCTGGGTTGAGAAGATCCCCTGGAGGAGGGCATGGCAACCCACTCCAGTATTCTTTCCTGGAGAAGCCTCATGGACAGAGGAGCCTGGCGGACTGCAGTCAATGGGGTCTCAAAGAGTCGGACATGACTGAGTGATTTCACTTTTCTGAGCATTGTAGTTCTTGCCATTTGATATTTTTACATTTTCTTAAAATTTTCAGAAATGTACAGTGATGAACTCTGCTCTTATTCTCCAGTATGCATATTTAGAACATCTAAATTTGCATTTCTATCTGAGCCTTTTGTTTCAGGCACTTCAATGCTAAATTGAGTGTGAATTCTGTCAGGTGACATTTTCTTTTCTGCATCCACTATGCAGACTAAATTGCATCTGTAGCAACCAACTCTCCATTCATAGAGTGCTTTTATTACATATCTCAAATCCTGTCTCTTCTGTTTTTCTCCTTTCTCAGAGACCCAATTCATTTTTAATCCTGTACTACAGTATCTGCCAACTGCCCTGGTGGCTCAGAGGTAAAGAATCTGCCTACCCATGCAGAAGACACAGATTCTATCCCTGGATTGGGCAGAACCCCTGGGAAAGGAAATGGCAACCCACTCCAGTATACTTGCCTGGGAAATCCCATGGATAGAGGAGCCTGGTGGGCTACAGTCCAAGGGTCGCAAAAAGAGTCAGACATGATTAAGAGACTAAACAACAACAGCATCTGCTCCCATGGATTTTTGGAATGGGGTTTCCTAGGTATATAATAAATATCCAAGAGGGAAGTCCTCGCTTGAGCATCTACATGTGATGCAGCATGAGACTTGCTCTTCGTGCATTCTTGAAATGAAGCTGCTATCAATGACTTCAGGACCTGGGCTCCCAAGGACCTAGTGAGAATCACTGCTTCTCCCAAATGCTTTTCCCTGATACTTTGCTTTTCTGTGGATTTGATTATCCCAAAAGATTAGAAAGATTATCCCAAAGATTAGAAAACCTTTGGTAATTCAAGGCTTCAAATAGTAGAAAGAGTCCTTTCTGCCATGCATTTTTCTGTGGTTGTAGAACACACACACTGTGTTCCGTTTTTCCTCTACTGTTTGTAGTTAGGCACAGTTGAGTTTAAAAAATCTGTATCTCCTTTTAAGCTGGTCACATATTCGTTCTGCCTTGTTTGTTGGATTGAATTGCAGTACCTTTATTACTCTTCCTCTCACATTGTTTTCTGGTCCAGAGATTTTTTTTTTTTTTTTTACTACTAAACAGTTTTGTTTTCTTATCCTAGGCTTGAACTGGATTGGCATTTCTCTTGCTTCCTGTAATTCTCTAACACATTCTAGGCAGGAGCTCTCTGAACAGAAGGTATAACTATATCATCATCTAGCAATAACTGTGTCACCTTGAAGCTCATACAATAATGCCAGAAGTATTGTACATACATTTTCCTGGTATTGTCATCCCAATTAGTCTTCCTCTTTTTTTTTCCTGTAATCATCTAATATAGCTATTTTTGAATGTTATTATTATGGATTATACATCAGAAGCTTTCTGAAAGTTCTTTTCAATAATTTCCTGGAATCCAGACTGTCTTTGAGAAAATCAATCAGATTATTTTTTCATTGAATTATTGCCTCTCCTCTTCTGTTAGATGTACTCAGATATTAATCACTGTTTATAACCCAATAAACTAAAAACTTTTTTTTTTTCAAGTCTCATTTCCTGAACATATAAAGTAGCATTGTTGTTACATGCAAGAATGTAATTACTATGGATGGAATCATACGTTTTTAAAATTTCAGAGCAATTCATTTTTGTGTCTGTTCTCTTCTTACAGTTTAACATATCTGAACTAAATTTTTCATATGTATTTTCTGATAACAAAAAAACTAAAAATTTAATATCTCAAATATATTTAGATTTTTCTTGCTTATCATTGTATTCATCTGTCAGTAAATAATACTTTTATTCCACATTTTTTGTGTCTATTTATTTTTCTTTACTGTAAACATAGGACCTTCAGGGCTTCCCCTGTGCTTCAGCAATAGAATTCACCTGCAATGCAGGAGCAGCAGGAGATGCGGATTCAGTCCTGGATGGGGAAGATCCCCTGGAGGAGGGCATGGCAGCCCACTCCAGTATTCTTGCCCAGATAATCCCATGGACAGAGGAGCCAGTCGGGCTACAGTCCATGCGGTCTCAAAGAGTCCAACACAACTGAAGAGATTGTGCATGCACGGATATGACCTTAAAAATATTTGGGGTCAAGCTTTAAATGACTTTCTCAGGGAATGAGGACACTGATTTTGTTTTTATTTTTTACTCAGAGCTGAGTCTGACATCAGCCGTTCCAGAGCAGATGCTATTCCTTCTTCTCCTCATCCTCTCTTCCTACTCCTCCCCCTTCTTATCCTCCTATTACTACTAGTTTACACATAAAAAGTGTCATTTTTGTGGTCCCAGCTATTTAAAGAGCATCTCTAATTCAAAGTCCTTTAACAATCGTGTTTTTTTACTTATCTCTTGATGGCTGCATGGAACTAATAAAGCTAAAATTCTAGGCTTTGGAACGCTGGTATATAATGTTATGATGGCAGGCTCAACTTCAGGGTTTAGTAACCTTTCTGTATACATGCATTCTCTTTATTTTTCAAGATTTTTTTTTTATATAGCTACCTCAGGCATTTGCAGTAGTTATTTCACACATTTTACTACATTGTTTAACTTACTACAGAAAAATTTTAGTAGACAAAATATGGGTAATTTAATTTGACTAATTGGACTGTGAAGAAAGCTGAGCGCTGAAGAATTGATGCTTTTGAACTGTGGTGTTGGAGAAGACTCTTGAGAGTCCCTTGGACTGCAAGGAGATCCAACCAGTCCATTCTGAAGGAGATCAGCCCTGGGATTTCTTTGAAAGGAATGATGCTAAAGCTGAAACTCCAGTACTTTGGCCACCTCATGCGAAGAGTTGACTCACTGGAAAAGACTCTGATGCTGGGAGGGATTGGGGGCAGGAGGAGAAGGGGATGACAGAGGATGAGATGGCTGGATGGCATCACTGACTCGATGGACGTGAGTCTGAGTGAACTCCGGGAGTTGGTGATGGACAGGGAGGCCTGGCATGCTGCGCTTCATGGGGTCACAAAGAGTCGGACATGACTGAGTGACTGAACTGAACCGAACTGGGTAATTGATAGTTTAAGTCGCTCAGTCGTGTCTGACACTTTGCGACCCCATGGACTATACAGTCATGGTATTCTCCAGGCCAAAATACTGGAATGGGTAGACTTTCCCTTCTCCAGGGATCTTCCCAACCCACGGATTGAACCCAGGTCTCCCTGGGTTGGTGACGGACGGGGAGGCCTGGTGTGCTGCTATTCATGGGGTCGCAAAGAGTCAGACACAACTGAGCAACTGAACTGAACTGAACTGAATATAAGAGGATAATATGAGCTTAATTGCTTTTAAGAAAGTATATGGAGGAAATGAATCCTTGTAGATTTCAGATTTCTGTAAGCAAATAAGAGGAAAGAAGTGTTTCTCAGAAATAATGACAATATACAACAGGGAAACAGGGATTAAATCACTTAAAGGAGATATTAGTATGACTTGAGTTTCTTTCTGAATAGTGGATAAAATCTTGGAAAATTACGAAGTAAACAATAGCTAAAGGACTTTGAAAGTCAATTAGGGACATGTGGAGCCAATTAGGTGAGGAAAAGGTAGCCATAGGCCAGATTGGAATATTGTTTTATAGGGTGGATAATACAGGGGCCTTAGAGTAACTTTGCAGGAAATGTCTGTAAATGGGCTTTAATTGATGATAACAATGTAAAGAAATTTTAATGGAAGTGAGATTTTCTTCACTGAGATAAACCTCACATAATATAAAGTTCACCATTTTAGCCATTTTAAAGTGTACAATTCATTAGATTTCAGTGTATCCACAAATTACCACTATTATTTAGTTCAGAATATTTTCTAGAAACAATTCCAGAGAAATTCCATACCATACCTATTAGCAGCCAATACCCATTGTCTGCTCCCCCTATTCCTGCCAACCACTAATATACTTTATATATAAAATGTGCCCATTCTTGCCTTTCATCTAAATGAAACTGTCATTGTGTGTGTGTCTGTGCTTTTGTGTCTGGTTTCTTTCTTATAGCATAGTATTATTTTTAAGATTCATTTATAGAGTAACATGTGTCAGTACTTCATTCCTTTTTATACCTGGATAATATTCCATTTTTATTTATCCATTAATCAGTTGATAGATAAATTTGAGTTGTTTCTATTGTATCACTATTATGAATAATGTTGTTATAAATATTAATATTGTTTTAAATATTCACAAGTGTTTGGGTGAACATAATTTCAATTCTTGTATGTTATATGAGGAAAAATTGGAATTTCTGTGTCACATGATAATTCCATGCTTAATTTTTGAGGAACTGCCAAACTTTTATAAAGTCACTATTTTCACGCTACATTTTACATTTCCACCAGGAAATTTTCCACTTCTTCGCCAACACTTAGTTTCATCATTATTATTCATTATTATTGTTGTTGTTATGCTACTGGGTGAGAAGTGGTGTCTCATTGTTTTGATTTGTGTTTCCTTATGTTTACTGAATTAGAACATCTTTTCAAATCCCTGTTGGTCATTTACATATATTTTAGAGAAATATGTTTACATGAATCACTTAATTGTATCATATGCTTTTCTATTGTTGACTTGCAAATATTCTATATATATACTTGTATTCAGAATTCAGTTCAGTTCAGTTCAGTTACTCAAGTCGTGTCTGACTCTTTGCAACCCCATGAAATGCAGCACTCCAGGCCTCCCTGTCCATCATCAACTGCCGGAGTCTACCCAAACCCATGTCCATTGAGTCGGTGAAGCCATCCAACCATCTCATCCTCTGTCATCCCCTTCTCCTTCTGCCCTCAATCTTTCCCAGCATCAGGGTCTTTTCAAATGAGTCAGCTCTTCACATTAGATGGCCAAAGTTTTGGAGTTTTAGCTTCAACATCAGTTCTTCCAATGAACACCCAGGACCTGTCTCCTTTAGGATGGACTCAGGACCTTTATTATTTAGTTAAATTGTAAATACCTTCCCTAAATTCTTTTCAACTCTCTAAGGGCATTTTATTAAAAAAAAAAAAAGAATTTTAAAGACGTCTTTCAGCTTCTTGCTAGTGTCTTTCAAAGTACATTTGTTTTATTACTTGCTTTAAATTTGGCATTGTATTCAAGAAGCTGTTGAATATGGCTTGGACATGATTAAATCTACATTTGCATCTAGGAACTTTATGGGTTTTGTACTTATATTTAGGTCTTTGATGAATTTTGAATCATTTTTAATTATTTGTGGGAAATACAGGTCCAACTGTATTCAGTATTCAGTAGTTTGCATATGGAATTATAGGTATCCAAGCATCATTTGTTGGAAAGATTATTCTCCCTTCAACTGAATGTCACTTTTGTTAAAAATCAATTCACCATTAGGATATGGGTCTACCTTTGTACTGTCCATTCTATTTTATTGATCTGTATGTCTGTTTTTATGCCTCTATGATCCTATTTACCCCAGTCCAGTACTCTTGCCTGGAAAATCCCATGGATGGAGGGGCCTGGAAGGCTGCAGTCCATGGGGTCGCTGAGGGTGGGACATGACTGAGCTACTTCCCTTTCACTTTTCACTTTCATGCATTGGAGAAGGAAATGGCAACCCACTCCAGTGTTCTTGCCTGGAGAATCCCAGGGACAGGGAGCCTGGTGGGCTGCCAACTATGGGGTCGCACAGAGTCGGACACGACTGAAGTGACTTAGCAGTAGCAGTAGCAGATCCTATTTTGATTACTATAGCTATATAATATATTTTGAAATTGAGAAGTGTGAATCCACCAACATTATTCTGCTTTTTCAAGATGATTAGTATATCTGGGTCCCTTGCAATTTCATATGAATTTTTGGAGCACTTTGTTCACTTTTGTAAAGAAAGACAATTGGAAATTTGATACAGATTGTGTTTATTTATCATTTTGAAGAGTATTGACACTTTAATAATATTCAGTCTTCCAATTCATGAACATGGAGTCTTTTTCCATTAATTTGGATCTTATTAATACCTTTCAACAATATTTTGTAGGTTCAGTGTGTAGATCATACATTTTCTTGGTTTATTCCTAAGCAATGTATTATTTCTGATGCTATCACAAATGAAATAGTTAGCTTTCATTTTTTATTGTTTTGTGCTTGTATATAGAAATAAACTAATTTTTACGTATTAAAATGTATCTTGAAAATTTTCTGAATTTGTTTATTGGTTCTAATAATCTTTTCATGGATTCTTTGGGGGTATAAATTTATATCATAATCATGTCTTCTGCAGATAGAAATGATTTTTGTAGTTTGTTGTTCAGTTACTACGTGATGTCCAGTTCTTTTGCAGTCCCATGGACTGTAGCACACCAGGCTCTTCTGTCCATGGGATTTCCCAGGCATGAATACTGAAGTGGGTTGCCATTTCCTTCTCCAGGGGATCTCCCTGACATAGAGATCAAACTTACCTCACCTGCATTGGGAGGTGAATTCTTTACCACTGAGCCAGCAAGGGAAGCCCCAGAAATGGTTTTACTTATTTTCCAATGTGAATATCCCTATTTCTTTTTCTTGTCTGATTGCTTTGGCTAGAACTTCCACTATAGTGTTAAATAGCAGTGGCACAAGTTAACTTACTTTCTTGTTCCTTCTTTTGGACTTCCCTGTTGGCTCAGACAGTAAAGCATCTGCCTACAATGTGGGAGACCCAGGTTTTATCCCTGGATCAGGAAGATCCTCTGGAGAAGGAAATGGCAACCAACTCCAGTACTCTTGCCTGGAAAATCCTACGGACGGAGAAGTGTGGT
This sequence comes from Bison bison bison, assembly GCF_000754665.1. Classification (NCBI taxonomy): domain Eukaryota; kingdom Metazoa; phylum Chordata; class Mammalia; order Artiodactyla; family Bovidae; genus Bison; species Bison bison. Next base: position 4,359,899 of record NW_011494919.1, on the reverse strand, counting down.
AGGCTATACTCCATGTGGTCACAAAGAGTCAGACACAACTGAGTGACTTCACTTTCTTTGGAGAAAGTTTTCAGTCTTCCACTATTGAGTATGATATTAATTTCAAGGTTTTTATAAATATTTTCTGTCATGTTGGAAAGTTTCCTTCTATTTGTAACTTGGCCTTTTTGATGGTACTTGCATATTGTACTGAGCAATGTATAATATCCACAGACTTCCCACTGGTAACTTTGAGTGAAACAATTTTTGGTATAATTGAAGGCAGTTTGTAATGATGGATACAGATGCAAACATGAATGAAAGACTTTTCCAGTAGCCAGTGAATTAGTGTTTTGGTCTTTAGTAGGAAATCATGATGAAACAATGTAGTATATAGTTTAAATGATAAAGACAAAATTTGGTTACTAAACATAAGATTACATTAAATAATGAATAACAAAATTTGGAGAAGCCAATTCTAGAAAAAATATTTTCAGTCAAGCTCAGTAAAATCACATTTTAATTTGTTATATGATTTTCTTTATATAATAAATGATTGGAAAAAATTTAGTCTAGGATGCATAGAATTTATTTTTGTACATTTATATTATATAATATATTATTCAACATTAATATATACTAAATATATTATCACTTTGCTATTTTAATTTTATTTCCCTAGTCTATTTCTGTCCATGCTATGAATGAGGGGTATATATTAAGTGACTACAATGAAAATTGCTTTGAAAATAACATTTTAATTGATTATAGTTACATTCCATTAACATAATGTTTAAATACAGCTTTTAAATATAATAGCAAGCTGGGAAGATTCCTTATCATCCCACACATTTTAATCTTTTTTGAAGCAATTGGCAATGATATTTTCTGTCCCTTAGAAATAGAAAATAGCTATACTGCATCTCAAATAATAATTCTTTTTTAATTAACATTGTAACATAGGGGGAAAAAACTGATAAAAAGATCATGGGTAACATCCAGTCACAGGAAATTGAAATCCACAGATAATCTGTTCAGTGGATATCCTTGAGTAAATTTACAAGTAATTGTACAAAAGAGAATTGATATTCCAAAATTATTATATAATTCTGCAATGAAAAATATAGCCACATGTTACTTCTGGCTTGAAGTGAACAGTTGCAATTGGAAGCATTTGAAATCTATTTACAAGAAATCTGAGTTCTATATGCAGTCATTTTTCTACAGCCAGATCCTCCATGAGAATTCCCAGGAAATGTGAGAGACTTTCTATAAAGTCCCAGTGGTCATAGTTTTAATATACCGATCTTCTTTCATATGGATGTTTGCTATATAACCACTATGAGTAAAGCATGCTGTAAAAATTACAAAATATTTACTGATATATTATCATTTCTCAATTCTACTATGCCTTCTTACAAACTAGCGGTTCCACATTTGCATATTTGATGAACTTATGAACGTAGATGTTAATAATATATTTAAGATCATGACTATCGTTTGATTAGTTTTCTGAATATATATAAATTTCAATGGGGTGCAAAATATTTGGCTAAATGAAAAAATGGTTGTGTTTACTAGTTATCTTACAGAGTAAGGAATTATATTAGGAACATAAGTCTCTTGCCCTCCCTGTATTCCTTCAATCAAATGCATAAGTAACTACTGTATTAAGAGATAAGGTCTGTCCATATGTACCAGATTATTTCCTCATTTCCATCTTCACAATTTTGTTGAACTTATAAACTACAGTATCTAGAATTTTCTCTTTTAATTTTAATTATCTCTATTTTCAAATTAAGAAATACAGTAATTAATCTAAAACAAAAATATTGAATAGGAAAATAATACATGTTGTTTACTAAAGAGAGGAGAAACAAAACCTTTTAATAAAGACCTGGCTATATCAGTATTTGTGTCCTGGAACCCTACCCCTACAATGTGATAGTATCAGGAGTTGAGGCCTTTGTGAGATAATTAGGATTAGATGAGGTCATGAGGGTGGAGCTTTCACAAATGGAATTAGTGCCCTTATGAAAACTAGGAGAGAGCTTGGTTTTTCCCTTTGCTCCCAGACATCCTTGAGGACAGAAGGATAAGTCCGTCAGTTCAGTCGCTCAGTCGTTCAGTCGTGTCTGACTCTTTGCAACCCCATGAATCGCAGCACACCAGGCCTCCCTGTCCATCACCAACTCCTGGAGTTCACTCAGACTCGTGTCTATCGAGTCAGTGATGCCATCCAGCCATCTCATCCTCTGTCGTCCCCTTCTCCTCCTGCCCCCAATCCCTCCCAGCATCAGAGTCTTTTCCAATGAGTCAACAAAGATAAGTAGGTAGTATAAAATCTGAAGAGAGTTCTCAGCAGAATCTGATGTGCTTGACACCTTGATCTCAGACTTTGAGCCTCCAGAATTGTGTAAAATGAGTTTCTGTTGTTTATAATCCACTCAATTTGTGATATTTTGCTATAGCAGCCCTAGCTGACTATGACAGTATCCTAGATTGTATTATGGATTCACTGTGCTTTACAGTGTTTGTGATCTTACTTCTGTTAGCAATTTGACAGTTAAAGGTAAATATTTATAATATGTGATTTCTGAGGACACAATACATGTTAGATTAATGAAGACTGGTAAAGTATGTGACCCTAAGTAATATATGTTTTTGATATTTTTACATTTGCATTTGATGGAAGAACATAAAAACACTATTTCCTCTTTTATTCAGTATATTTGGGTATATTTTCCTCTTTTATTCATTATCTTTATTTATATAAACACTTGTTAATAATTTATTGAATGACAGCTTAGTCTAAAATAACATATCAGGCAAAAAGGTGAAAAAAAGGTGTTTTTTTTAATATTCTAAGTTAAACTTATTATTCTTATGATCATTATGATTACTTTTGCATTTGTCTGCTTTATGTATTAAATTAGTCTTGATCAATTTTTGTTTTTAAAACTTTGGGGCTTTATTTCTGACATAATTTAACCTAGTATTCAGAAATGCTGCCTTAAATCATTAATTTGTCAAAGAAGACTTTCACTCTGGCCAGACTTTCTTGAATCTCAATAATTGTTCAGGGAATATCATTACCATCCAACATACTGCTGAAGGATGTCCACCTGCCAAACAATGAAATGAAATAACATAGCCTGGCAAACTTTGAAAGGAGAAAGAGCTTTAAAAATTTGTAAATGCATTTTATTATTTAGAGATATTTGGCACCTGTCATTTTTGGGCTCTTTCCTTTCTTGTAGAAAAGAAGAAATTCCTTTTGTGTTTGACAGCTTCCCCAAGGTCAGTGAAGTGATTCTTTTTACAGCACAACTTCACATATTTTGATTTCCAAGGGCAAAAAAAAAATTAAAATAAAAAAATCAAGTCTCAGTGTATATACCCAGAGATTTGGTGTTAGCTAATCGATCTTATTTCTCAGAGCTCCTTAAATGTGCTGGTCTTGAACATGGTTTAGCAATGACAGTAGTAACAGTAAACCAAACTGGGGTAACCAGGTAAAGGCAATTGAGCAGGTCCTGAAATTGGTAGAATTTGCTCCAGCTAGAACCAGCAACAGTAGAGAGTGAGTAAAGGCTTTTACATTGAGATCAGATCAGATCAGATCAGTTGCTCAGTCGTGTCCGACTCTTTGCGACCCCATGAATAGCAGCACGCCAGGCCTCCCTGTCCACCACCAACTCCTGGAGTTCACTCAGACTCACGTCCATCAAGTCAGTGATGCCATCCAGCCATCTCATCCTCTGTTGTCCCCTTCTCCTCTTGCTCCCAATCCTTCCCAGCATCAGAGTCTTTTCCAATGAATCAACTCTTCGCATGAGGTGGCCAAAGTACTGGAATTTCAGCTTTAGCATCATTCCTTCCAAAGATGTGCCAGGGCTGATCTCCTTCAGAATGGACTGGTT
>NW_011494919.1:4345877-4355523 GCF_000754665.1 Bison bison bison | reverse complement strand
ACAGTTTACTGTGATCCACACAGTCAAAGGCTTTGGCGTAGTCAATAAAGCAGAAATGGATGTTTTTCTGGAACTCTCTTGCTTTTTCCATGATCCAGCGGATGTTGGCAATTTGATCTCTGTTCCTCTACCTTTTCTAATACCAGCTTGAACATCAGGAAGTTCACGCTTCACATATTGCTGAAGCCTGGCTTGGAGAATTTTGAGCATTACTTTACTAGCGTGTGAGATGAGTGCAATTGTGCGGTAGTTTGAGCATTCTTTGGCATTGCCTTTCTTTGGGATTGGAATGAAAACTGACCTTTTCCAGTCCTGTGGCCACTGCTGAGTTTTCCAAATTTGCTGGCATATTGAGTGCAGCAATTTCACAGCATCATCTTTCAGGATTTGGAATAGCTCAACTGGAATTCCATCACCTCCACTAGCTTTGTTCGTAGTGATGCTTTCTAAGGCCACTTGACTTCACATTCCAGGATGTCTGGCTCTAGGTCAGTGATCACACCATCGTGATTATCTGGGTCATGAAGATCTTTTTTGTACAGTTCTTCTGTGTATCCTGCCATCTCTTCTTAATATCTTCTGCTTCTGTTAGGTCCATATCATTTCTGTCCTTTATTGAGCTCATCTTTGCATGAAATGTTCCTTTGGTATCTCTGATTTTCTTGAAGAGATCCCTAGTCTTTCCCATTCTGTTGTTTTCCTCTATTTCTTTGCATTGATCGCTGAAGAAGGCTTTCTTATCTCTTCTTGCTGTTATTTGGAACTCTGCATTCAGATGTTTATATCTTTCCTTTTCTCCTTTGCTTTTCACTTCTCTTCTTTTCAGAGCTATTTGTAAGGCCTCCCCAGACAGCCATTTTACACTGAGATGAGATATAAAGGCTTGTAGGTTGAGACGAAGTCAGGGCAAAGCCTGTTCAAAATCACCTACGCTTGGATAGTTATAAAACAAATTCTATCATGAGGTCTAGCCTATGAATTTTTGAACATTAGAATGTTTAAGGTTGAAGGAAATCATAATTCATGAACTATTTTCAGACCAGAAAAGTGTAGTACTTAAAATATACAAATATATATATATATATATATATATATATATGGAAGAGAGTGAATTTCATCTGATGGGAAATTTTGAAAAGTTATTTTTTTGTTTAATCTTAATTCATGTATATACAAAACATATATTTAATTATATTAAAGTAAAATAAGAGTGTCAGTAGCCTAAACTTTGCATTTATATTTTATTACTCCTAGGTTATGATGAAATTATGTTAATAGGCTTTGTTCTGTTCCCTCTCAAATGACAGATCTGTAATAATATAGAGTCAGAATAAGGAAATTATGAGAAAAGTGAATAAGGATAATTTTTCATTGTTTTTTCATTATTATGTTTAAAAAATAACATACTTTTCAAATTATCAAAACATGATACATTTTAATTTCTGTAAACATTAAATAAACAGCCACCAAAAAACAGAAAACTTTGTGGGAATAAAATGCAGAGAAATAAGTACAAAGAAGAGCAACAACTTAAAAATAATAATATTATTAGATTCGATAGCTCAGTTGTTTAATCTTGATAGTTTATATATCATCTTTATCTCTTAATGTCTCTTAAAAGCTTATAACTGCAAATATCATAAAAACATAAATAACCCTAGAAAATTCCAATAGTAGAAGCAAACATGTTCGATATGGTATTGTTTTGTTCTTCAAAAGTCTGTTATTAAGGGTTTACTCAATGTTGTGCCCAAACTAGCTCAGATCACCTCAGTATAGTCAGTTATGCTCCTCTTTTCCAAACCACTTATTTGGAGATGTCAGGTTGTATCTTTCAGTTGGCCACATTGGAAAAGACTCTGATGCTGGAAGGGATTGGGGGCAGGAGGAGAAGGGGACAACAGAGGATGAGATGGCTGGATGGCATCACTGACTCGATGGACGTGAGTCTGAGTGAACTCCGGGAGTTGGTGATGGACAGGGAGGCCTGGTGTGCGGTGATTCATGGGGTCGCAAAGAGTCGGACACGACTGAGCGACTGATCTGATCTGATCTGATACCTCAGAAACTGGCAAATGTGAGAAAATTAAGACTTTTTTCCCCTTAATTTCTTGAGTGTTAGCAATTAAATATTTGTAGCACACCAGTGAAGATCAATGTGATTAAAATATTAACATTCAATAAAATTAGTTAACTATTTGTCTTATTTGTTGTTGCCACACGGACTAAGAATATATAGTTGCTTTCCACTGAGCATGTAAAGCATCTATTGAAAGAGAAAACATGAAGCTTTCCAACTGGCCTAAAGTTTAGTGTCAAACTAGATGTTTTTTAAATTACTGCTTAAAATTTCCTCATGGAAGGGTAAGCATATGCTTTAAGAAAACAAATGTAAATAGATGTGAATTAGCTCCTTCATAAAAGTCTCTTTGGGGAAAACAAGTCATTGAATCTCTGTTAAATTCCTTTAACTTAAATGATATGTGATGAAAGCGGAGTCTTTGGAGTGTATTTTTTTTTTTTTAATATTCTGTTAAACTCATAGGTGAGTAGTTTTTAATGGTATAAACTGCAGTGCAAAAATGGGTAAAAAAGTATATTGAAACCTGAAGGAGTCAAATTTCAGAACAAGTCAAAATGAACTCAATCTACAGTATGTTTCTGTTTCTCTCAATATTTAGTTATCTATATTATTAGAACGGCCGTGATCATTTTGTTTCAATGTACTGCTTGACTCTTTCCCCTTAAAGCTTTGCTATTGTTAACAAAATAATCCTCAATTTTTAATTATTGAAGGATTTCTAATTTTTCTTACTTTGTTTTTATCTTTCAACCTAAACACATGGTTTTCTTATTAAATTAAACCTAGGCCTTCAGTGTTATTTAGGCCACCTGTAGCTATAGAATGCATTGTGTTTTTTAAGCTCAGTGATCTAAAATATACTTTATACTTTTTCAAAGACTTTTGGATACCTATAAGTAAACTTTAAAAAAATTGCTGCCTGTATTGTGATTGTGTTTGTTAGGTAGTTAGAATAGGAAACAGGAGTCCAAAATGGCAGTGGCTAAAAGACAAGAAAGGGACAAGCCCTAGAAAATAGAACAAAGAAAGGTCAAAGGAAGGTCCAAGGACTGGAGTGAGGACCTTGGGTAGAAAAAACTGCACTCCTGCCTAGCCCAATTTACATAGGGCAGGCCCAGGAGGGAGGGGCAAAACATATACAAAGAGGAGCCAAAGGGCCGGGGGTCTCTCTTTCTCTCTCTCTCTCTCTTTCTCTCTCACTCTTCTCTGTACGTCTTTTGGGTCTGTATGCCCCCACGCCTCAAGGATGTATTTTTCTTTCTTTCTAAATAAAGATGATCTGTCTGAGAACTATAACACAGACTGTCCAAGAGCTGTGACATGCTGAGGGCTTTGACATCCATCGTTTCAAATTTTTGTTGTGATGAGACAGAACCAAGGAAATTACACTCATCTGACATGTTTATAGAACTATTTCATACAAATTCTGTACTAAATCAACAAATAATTTAAATAAGTAGTGTGTTCAGGTCTGAAATATTTAAGTAGCTTTAACTTTTTTCTTATATTTTGGCAAACTTAAACTCTGTACTAGAAAAAAGTAATACACACAAGTCAGGAAAAATTAATTAAAATTCATAGAGGGAAGGGCAGTTTTCAGTGAATAGGAAGACAGTGAGGATAACTGTGGGGAGTAGGTAGAATAGATAATGATAGTTTCTGTTGAGAATTAGTGGGTTTTAACCTGGATTAAATGAAAGATAGTGGTTCTCTCATCTTGGGACTAGGATACTTTCCCCAAGCGTGAGCCTTTCTAAAATTTGAGTAGAAAATTAATGGGAATTTTTTAGATAAAATTCTAGATTTCCTAAGCCTTCTGAAAAGGCATTATTGTTAATGCAAGTCTGTGCCCAAAGCACAGTGAGGCCAAACTGAAATGTCAGAGTTTGGAGCAAGGAAAGGTTTATTCTGGGGCTGTGCAAGGAGAGATAGCTCTGGCCCAGAAAAACCTGAGTTCCCCAAAGGGCTTCTGCAAAGACTTTTTAAAGGGCAGGTATGGAGGCCACGTCAGGGGATGAGGGATGGGGTGGGGGCTGTGTGGCCATGACACAGGGTACATAGAGTTCTCTGATTGGCTGATGATGAGACAGATCTCAAAGGCCTGGGACTCTGTGCTTAAGGTCATCAAGTAGTTCCTCTATTTGCAGGGGGAAGGGTAACATCTGCAAAACAACTCAGGAAATTGGCATCAAATACTGACAGGATGAGATGCTTGGATGACATCACCAACTCAATGGACAAGGGCTTGAGCAAACTCCAGGAGATGATGGGGAAGCCTGGCGCGCTGCAGTCCTTGGGGTCTCAGAGTTAGAGAGGACTTAGTGGCTGACTTAGCAACCAATAACAACTGTTATCTAGGTACTTCTGAGAGGACCTAAAGCACAGGATGTGGGAGAAGTCTTTCCTGGGAAGGCCCCATACAGTATGAATTGCTTACTAAAAATGGATTATCTTACAATTGAGAGGATAGAATAGTTGCCTAATATCATTGTTGCAGTGATTAGTGATGCTGCTGCTGCTGCCGTTGCTAAGTCGCTTCAGTCGTGTCGGACTCTGTGCGACCCCATAAACAGCAGCCCACCAGGCTCCCCCGTCCCTGGGATTCTCCAGGCAAGAACACTGGAGTGGGTTGCCATTTCCTTCTCCAATGCAGGAAAATGAAAAGTGAAAGTGAAGTTGCTCAGTTGTGTCCGACTCTTAGCGGCCCCATGGACTGCAGCCTACCAGGCTCCTCCATCCATGGGGTTTTCCAGGCAAGAGTACTCGAGTGGGGTGCCATCGCCTTCTCCATTAGTGATGATGGGAAGACAGTAATTAAAGAACAGCAATCTTTGGTTGCTTTCTTGGTTTGCCCAGAATTTGTGATCTAAAGGACCATTTTCGCATGTATTCACCATCATTTTTCTAAATGCTATATTAATAATCGATGTATTTTAGATTCTGCTAGCCTAAGTTAGGCTAACTTTTAATAAGCCCGCATAAAAGGAGCATCCCTCCACAGCATTCCTGGCCTCACAATCTGTTCATTCCCTCCTAGCTCTGCCCTATAAATTAGGAATGCTTTTACCTGAAGCTGTTGGTCCAGCCCTTCAGATATACTCCAAACTAGTCAGCTTTATCTACAGGGAGGGGCAGGGAGTGTAGCCCCTGAGCCTCAGTGTATTTTTCAAAGGGCTCTCTGAACAGGGTGATGGTACTGGCCTGTAATGAGAGGAAGGAATCTTGTCAAATGTGCTCCAAATAAGTGTTACAGACTTCCCCCTTGAACAGCTTCTTTCTATCCAGAATTTAGTAATGTTTGTTAACTTTATTCCTCAGGCTAACACTGGATTTTTCAGACCTGCCAGAAGAGAGTAGATCCAAAGGAAGATGTTCTTTCCTATCCTGTCAGGATTCAGAAATTCACTGTCAATATAAGTTTGTGCTCAGTCTTTTCTTACTAAATGATCCTAAGAAAAGAGAAAGTTGGAGCTTTTGTGTCAGCCTCAAGAGATCCAGTCATTACGCTGACCCAGCCATCCGCTTTTTGTGCTTCCCAGGTGGCGCTTGTGGTAAAGAACCCACCTGGCAATGCAGGAGACCTAAAAGATATGGGTTCGATCCCTGGGTTGGGAAGATCTCCTGGAGAAGGAAATGGCAACCCACTCCAGGATTCTTGCCTGGAGAATTCCATGGACAGAGGAGCCTGGAAGGCTACAGTTCATGGGGTTCCAAAGATCGGGCATGACTGAAGTCACTTAGCACGCACGCACACAGCCATCTTCTTTGACCTGATTCATGCCTCAATAGTGAGAGACTCCGAATAAATCTATTCACAATTAACCAGTTTACACTACTGACTTTAAAATACTTAAATATACATAGAATTTCTAATGCAAATAACAATAATAATTGCTCCTAGGATTTATTAGAGGAGAAGGAAATGGCAACCCACTTCAGTATTCTTGCCTAAAGAATCCGTGGAGAGAGGGGCCTGGTGGGCTGCCATCCATAGGGTCGCACAGAGTTGGACATGACTGAAGCGACTTAGCATGCGTGCATGCATTGGAGAAGGAAATGGCCACCCACTTCAGTATTCTTGCCTGGAGAATCTCATGGACAAAAGAGCCTGGTGGGCTGCCGTCTATGAGGTCGCACAGAGTCGGGCACAACTGAAGCGACTTAGCAGCAGCAGCAGGATTTCTTAGACTTCCACAGAACTTAGTGGATTTCCATCAACATGGTTGTAAATGATTTTAAATTATATTTTAAATATCTTACCCTGTCTTTTCATTTGCTCAGGATTGCTAGTTACAGGGAAAGCTGGTTTTCATCAAGCAGTTCAGACTCTTCTTTTCTTTAGGCAACTGAATGCCACTTTACTTATAAACTGCTAATTTTATTCATCTTAAAATCCAGCTGAAGTTAAATACAGCCTGCTTTAACATTATATAATGGCACTAATAGAAGTTGCAAACCAATTTTATTCCTAATTATATAATGGATGATGTCCTTATAAAATCAAGAATTTGCAACCATAAAGAGTTCAGATAAGAAATATCAGAGTTCCGGTAATAATGTGAGAACATTAAAAAAGCAAATGTTTAAAATATTTAATTCATAAAAGAATGTTTTTAAGATACATTTTAACCTGGAGTTAAAAAATGCCTGAAATGTAATTCTGTTTTTATAATACCAAAATAAAAATTTTATTTGTTATATTAACATCACATATTTTAGTTAACTACACTAAAAGTATAGCTGAAGAGAATTTTTTTTTTCTTTTTTGGACAGGGGTGGTAGTGGTGCTTAAAACTATGATTATCACTTTTTTCCTTTTAAAATTAATTTTATTTATTCTTTGATTGGAGGAAAATTGGTTTATAATATTGTGTTGGTTTATGCCATACAACTATGCAATTTACCCATAATTATACACATATTACTTCCCTCTTGAATCTCCATCTCCTCTCACCTTCCCACCCCTCTGTCATCACCGAGTACCAGGCTTGGCTCCCTGTGTTATATAGCAACTTCTCACTAGCTATCTATTTCACTATTATCATTTATGGTGTCTTTTGTTTCTTAAATGTAGGTGTTGTTTCAATCCCAGCATGTTGATAGTGGTGCTGTCTGGGCCAAGGTCGTGTACTTGTATCGAGTCCCCAGAGATATTTCTCTCACTGTATTCAGTGCTGTGACTGGACTGGCCCTTGTAGTTCTTATGATTGCAGAACACACTTCAGCAAAAAGCATCAGGAATTGTGAAGTACAAGATTTAGTACTCTTCTTGTTCTGGAGGGTACTTGAAATGTCTGAAGGCCACACAGCTGAGGTTAAGGGCAGAGAGAGAGAATATGAACCTGGAACTTTATTAAGACCCAAGGATGGAGTGTCTAGGGTTTTGTAAGTTTACTCTTTATTGACTGATTTAAAGCATAAGACTGGGAATTAGGGCTTAGGAAGGAAGAAGCGGGATTACTCAAGGTGCGTTATCCAGGTTACCCAAGGCTTTCTGCAAGAGCCTAGCTCCTTATCTGGTTGTTTTGCTAGTAGCCATGAAACACAGCTGGATACTTATTTATTTAAGTTATATATATTTTGAAATGGATGCCTTGGCATTCAAAAGCTTAATATCAAACACTTATGCTGTATTGGATGGTGATGACTAAGGACAGGTATTCTTTATTCCCTGTGGGTTGACCCTGCTGATACAGAGAGCTGAAATTTTCAGGATGGCTTCTACTCATGTGTCCTTTTCCTTTTCTTTTTAAAATATTTATTTATTTTTGGCTGTGCTGGGTCTTTGTTGCTGGGCATGGGCTTTCTCTAGTTGCTGCAAGCTGGTGCTCCTCTCTAGTTGAGAGCCACAGGCTTCTCATTGCAGTGGCTTCTCTTGTTGGCTTCTCTAGAGCACAGGCTCTAGAGCACAGGCTTAGTAGTTGTGGCACAAAGGCTTAGTTACCTTGCAACCTGTGGGATCTTCCTGGACCAGGGATTGAACCCATGTTCCCTGAACTGGCAAGTGGATTATTAATGACTGGACTCACCAAGGAAGCCCCAGCTGACATGTCTTTAATGTGATTGAAATGTCTAGAAGAGTTCAGGGCTGGTCAGATATCTCTTTGTCTCCTCCACATGGCTTCTCCATATGGCTAGGTTGGGCTTCCTTACAACATGGTGGTTTCACAATTTTTTGCATGTTGCCTGCTTCCTTCAGAGCACAAAGGTGGAATAAGCGCTCCTGGAATAATTCTATCTTAGAAGTGGAGGGTTCAGGATGGGGAACACAGGTATACCTGTGGCAGATTCATTTTGATGTTTGGCAAAACTAATACAATATTGTAAAGTTTAAAAATAAAAAAATAAATAAAATAAACCATTGTAAAAAAAATAAATAAAATTAGGATAATAATGCTGACCTAAAAAAATAAAAATAAAAAAATAAATAAAGTAGGTTTTCCACATGTCTAAAAAAAAAAAAAAAAGAAGTGGATGGAAGGGAGTGGTATTTGAGCTTGGTTCTGTAATTTTTTAAACAACTTTATTGAGATGTTACTGACATATATAAAACTGAATATACTTAGAATACCAGTTCAATACATTTTTACCTAAGTACATAAATTGAAATCATCACTCACTTCCAAATAATGAATATATCCATCAGACACAGCAGTTTCCTCAGGACCCTTTGGAAACTTCTCTTCATTCTCTCTGTTTCCACTCCTCCTTCATCTCTAGCACTGATTTTGGCAACAACTGATCTGCTGTCACTATAGATTAGGCTGCATTTTTCAGAGTTTATATAATTGATATCATGTAGTACTTACATGTTTTTCCTGCTTCTTGGCATAATTGTTTTGAAATTCATTTTTGCTATTCTCTGTATTAATATTTTGCTCTTCCACTTGGCATAATTATATTGAAATTCATCTTTGCTGGTGTCTGTATTAATAATTCATTCATTTTTGTTGGTGAGTAACATTCCATTGTGTGGATATGCTACAATTCTTTTATTTATTCTCCACTTGACAACCTCTTGATTATTTCCAGGATGGGGCCACTATAAATAGAGCTGATATATTATTCATGTACAAGTCCTTATATGTATATGAAAGTGAAAGTGAAAGTCACTCCATCATATCCAACTCTTGGTGACTTCACAGACTGGATTGTAGCCCACCAGGCTCCTCTGTTCATGGAATTCTCTATGCAAGAATACTGAAGTGGGTTGCCATTCCTTTCTTCAGGGCATGCTTTTCCATTTTTCTTGGCTATTACCTTGGGATGAAATGGCTAGATAATGTAGTAGGTATTTGCATTCCTTTTCACAGCTTTAGTTTAACCAAATTATCTACCCACTATAATTTTTTCACTTTTACAATTATATATAGTGAAATCCAACTAATAGTAGTCTAATGTATTTGTCATTTATGTGCTCCTACACATATATAGTACCCATACGTGTATGTATTTCTAATTAATAATCCCTATATAAAATTTTGTATGTATTTTACCAACATTGATATATGGTTTATTATTTGTTTGCATGTTAGTAAAGAGAAAAGATAATTGTAATCTGTT
>NW_011494919.1:4325856-4345777 GCF_000754665.1 Bison bison bison | reverse complement strand
TCATTATGTATTCTTATCAAACATTGCGAGATAAAGAATTTATGTTGTTTTCTATAAAATATTTATCATTAGGGATATTAATATCTAATGCACAATTTTGAGTGATTATAACTTATGGCTTAGTTCACAGTAATGTATGAGACATAGGAACCATGGTACCATTTTATTTATCTTATTAATAATCTGCTTAGGACCCCACAATGTGAAATAGCTTTAGTGATAGAAAACCTTATATCAGTGCTTTACTGGTAACAGAATGGCCAAATATACAGAAATAAGAGAAAGACTAGGGGACAAAGTGTTAGTACTATTTGAACTAGAATTGTTTTTTATGATCGTCATATTGTAATTTTTAATTTCTTCTCTTTGTAGACACTTTTAATTATTTTAGGTAAAGATTAAAAATGCAATATATCAATAGCAAAATTAATAGTAGTCCAAAAATTGCCATTGTGTTAGTTGTTATATTTAACCCTGATCATAACAGAAAGCTTTCTGGCTTACAACATGATTTCTCAAACCCAAATCAGTAGTGTAACAGTGTATTTACTTTGTTGATTGGTAGTAGAATTATACTGAAAGAACACACATTCCTCTTAGAGTTACTGTATTGTGATCTTTTTATTATACCCCTGCAGAATAAGCCTGAAAGCACAGACACTTGAGTTGTAGCTGTCTGCTGTTTTGTAGTAGAAGGCAGACAGTGACAACAAGACTTATTTCCTCATCCTCAGTACAGAAATAAGAGACTCTGAGGGCTTAACCCACATTTCTAAAGTTCAGGTCTCTCATTTTTAGAAATGATAATAATATGTCATTTGTCTACATCACAAAGATAATCTGAGAATCAAATCAAATGAGATCATTGAAGTAAAAGTACTTAGTTAACTTCAAAGCACTTTAGAAATGTACAATGATTTAGGGACAACATCAGGGTTTATGTATGTTTTTCTGCTTTAGAAAAAGCTAGAGTAAGGTTACAATTCAATTTTTAGAATTGAATTATGTGTACAGAGAGATATGGAGTGGTGTTCTCAGTACATCTCTTATATTAGCTCTTTATTATAGTTGTCAGTTTTATCTTGATGGTTGGTAATAAATGTAATTTTTAAAGTAATACAATATGAAGAAACTTCGTCGTTAAAAAAATTAGCCTCAGCCATTTCAGCTTGCATTGTACTTGTTATAACTCTGATTTGGGGCTTTGTGTAGTGTCATACAATCACAGATACTCCAAATACAAGGAATATTGCCTTCCTTTATAAATTAAGGTGGTTTTTTGTAAGAAGAGTATTGTATTTTATAACAAATGCATAGAAGAGGAAAATTTCAGAGTTGAATTATCTGGAAATTGTTGAAAAGAGGTCATGGATGAAATACTTTAAACATTAAGAAAAATCCACACTGGCTTTTCACCTTTCCCTCATGTTATGAAACTAAATAAGTTTTTTATTTACATTTGAATAATCAGATAATTCAAGTACACAATTGTGACAAACTGGGTGAAGCGTTCACATTTTCCTCAGTTCTTTTTTGTTCTTTGAAACCAAGTACCTAGAAATGTCTCTTGAGTTCCTTTGTTTCTAACAACATGGTAAACTAGGTATATTGAAAACTCTACAATAAGTGTTGATGAAATAAATTTTTAAAATTTCCTTAGAAGCATAGCTGAACTCAGAAGAATGTAAAACATCCCAGGAGTTAAATGGGAGAGAGAGAGGTAGGAAAAGAGTGAGTGATATTGAGGAGGAGAGAAAAGGAAGAAAAGGAGGGAGGGATGGAGAGAAGAAAGAAGAATAGGCAGGCAGTGAGCTTTCCTTGTGCATTTTCCAAGTGGTGCAGTGTAAAGACTCTGCCTGGCAGTGCAGGAGACTCAACAGACCTGGGTTCCCATTTCAGTCTTCTTGCCTGGAAAATTCCATGGACAGAGGAGCCTGGCAGGCTACAGTCCATGGGCTTGCAAAGAGTGGAGCTTTCCTTATTTGAAATAAACAGGCATTAGATAAGCTAGAAGAAATATCTAGCTTGTGAGTATGTGCTGTGAAGAGCACAATCTGAATGCCTTTTATACTTAAGGTTTTCAGAGGCTTACGACTTGATTAAAATGATAGACCATGGGGAAAATGACCTTGCAAAGAAAAGAAGACTAAATTCTGATTAAACTGGCTAATTATTTGAGGAAAGGAATAAAGTGAATAACAAAAATGCCATTCTTACAAAGACTTGAGATTGCCTTTAATATTACCTTCACCTTCTGTTGTTGCTCTTCAGTCACTAAGTCGTGTCCAGCTCTTTGCAACTCCATGGACTGCAGCATACCATGCTCCTCTGTCTTCCACTACCTCCTGGAGTTTTTTCAAACTCACGTCCATTGACTCAGTGATGCTATCTAACCATCACATCCTCTTTCATCCCCTTCTCCTTTTGCCTTCAATCTTTTCCAGCATCAGTCTTTCCCAGTGAATTGGCTGTTCACATCATGTGACTAAAATATTGGAGATTCAGCATTAGTCCTTCTAATGAACATTCAGAGTTGATTTCCTTTAGGATTGATTGTTGATCTCCTTAGAGTCCAAAGGACTCTCAGGAGTCTTCTCCAGCACCACAGTTTGAAAGCATCAGTTCTTTGGCGCTCAGCCTTCTTTATGATCCAACTCTCACATCCATGCATAACTACTGGAAAAACCATAAGTTTGACTGTGGATCTTCATCAGCAAAGTGATGTCTCTGCTTTTTAATGTACATACTAGATTTGTCATAGCTTTCCTTCCAAGGAGCAAGTGTCTTTTAATTCCACGGCTGTAGTCACCATCTGCAGTGATTGTGGAGCCCAAGAAAATAAAATCTGTCACTGTTTCTACTTTTTCCCTATCTATTTGGCAAGAAGTGATGTGCCATGATCATAGTTTTTTGAATGTCGAGTTTCAAGCCAGCTTTTTCGGTCTCCTCTTTCACCCTTATCAAGAGGCTCTTTAGTTTCTCTTCACTTTCTGCCATTAGAACATCCTAAATCAAGGGAAGAAACTTTAAAAAAAATACTACTCCAGGGGTGTAATGTGTCTGAGATACCAGGAAGCAACAAATGCACTGCCTGTGAAGAGAGCTACACCATCAAAAGAGAGAACACACTGATCACCTCCACCTGTGGACACACCAAATCTGGGCTACATGGGGAACACTTTCCTCTTTGTGGATCTGAAAATTAATTTTCCACAAAAGAAAATAAAAGGACCACAATGAGGAAAGGCAGAGACATGATCTCACTATCACAATAGGAAGGGATCTCACAGTTACAGAGCTTCTCCCTGAGGAGTGAGGCGTTCATGTCCTGCCTCAGACACTTGAACATTTGAGGCCTGAAATGGAAACACAATTCCCCAAACATCTGGCTTTGAAAACCAACGGGGCTTTTATCCTGGAGACCCAAAGTCTATAAGGAACAGAAATTCTGCTCTTAAGGGGCTTAAATTGCAGACTAACACAGGAACCCAACAAAAAAAGGAGCAGAAAAGCATTTAGACTGTATGAGAAAAAGACTCATTTGCTAACTTTGAAGTATCTGCTGGTGGGGTAGGGGCCCGCTGGGATTCTCACTGGGGGCAGAAGCACTGTCAGATGCCAGTTTTATGTTCTCCCTCTACTTTGCTAGCACTAGCAGGAGCATGTAATCACAGCACTCCCTAGCTAACCTGCTAAAGCCCCAGGTGAAACTTCCCCTATTTGCAGATAACAGGATTTTATATATAGAATACCCTGAAGGCTTCACCAAAAAACTTTTAGAATTGATACATGAATTCAGAAAAGTTGCATGATACAATATTTATATACAAAAACCTGTTGCATTTCTATGCACTGATATCAACTATCAGAAACAAAAATTAAGAAAACAGTCCAATACATGATTGCATTTTACAAAGAATAAAATTCCTAGGAATAAATTTAACCAAAGAGGTGAAAGATCTATACACTGAAAATTGTAACAACATTGATGAAAGACATTGAAGAAGATACAAATAAATGGAAAGATAGTTCATGCTCATGGATTGGAGAATTAAAATAGTTAAAATGATTGTACTACTCAAAGCAATCTACAGATTCACTGAATCCCTATCAAAAATCCAATGATATTTTGCAGAAAAAAAAAATGAAACTACCAAATCAATCTTCAGAGAGATGAAAACTAGAGATTTTGAACTGTGTTAAAAAGAAAAGCACCAATACAGTATATTAATACATATATATGGAATTTAGAAAGATGGTAATGATGACCCTATATGAGAGACAGAAAAAGAGACACAGATATAAAAAACAGACTTTTGGACTCTGTGGGAAAAAGCGAGGGTAGGATGATTTGAGAGAATAGCATTGAAACATGTATATTGCCATATGTAAATAGATCACCAGTCCAAGTTTGATGCATGAAACACGGCACTCAGAGCCGGTGCACTGGGAAAACCCTGAGGGATGGGATTGGAAGGGAGGTGGGAGGGTGTTCAGGATGGGGGACACGTGTACACCCATGGCTGATTCATGTCAATATATGGCAAAAACCACTGCAATATTGTAAAGTAATTAGCCTCCAATTACAATAAATTAATTTTTAAAAATGAGAAAAAACACTGTAGTAATCCGAATAGTGTGGTACTTACATAAAAGCAGGCACATACCTCAATGGAACAGAATAGACAGCCCAGAAATAAACCTAGGCATATGTGGTCAATTAATTTATGATAAAGGAGGCAAGAATTTATAATGGGGAAGGACAGTATCTTCAAAAAATGGTGTTGGTTATACTCTACAGCCACATGCAAAACACTGAAACTAGACAACAATCATAAACGGTACAGAAAAATTCACTCTAAATAGGTTAATGACTTGAGTGTAATACCTGAAACCATAGAACTCCTAGAGGAAAACATAGGTGGTAAGCTCTTTGACATAGATATTGGCCATGAATTTTTGGGTCTGACTTCAAAAACAAAAGCAAAAATAAACAAATAGAACTATCAGATCAGATCAGTCTCTCAGTCGTGTCCGACTCTTAGCAACCCCATGAATCGCAGCACGCCAGGCCTCCCTGTCCATCACCAACTCCCGGAGTTCACCCAGACTCACGTCCATCAAGTCCGTAATGCCATCCAGCCATCTCATCCTCTGTCGTCCCCTTCTCCTCCTGCCCCCAATCCCTCCCAGCATCAGAGTCTTTTCCAACGAGTCAACTCTTCACATGAGGTGGCCAAAGTACTGGAGTTTCAGCTTTAGCATCATTCCTTCCAAAGAAATCCCAGAGCTGATCTCCTTCAGAATGGACCGGTTGGATCTCCTTGCAGTCCAGGGGACTCTCAAGAGTCTTCTCCAACACCACAGTTCAAAAGCATCAATTCTTCGGTGCTCAGCCTTCTTCACAGTCCAACTCTCACATCCATACATGACCACAGGAAAAACCATAGCCTTGACTAGACGAATCTTTGTTGGCAAAGTAATGTCTCTGCTTTTGAATATGCTATCTAGGTTGGTCATAACTTTCCTTCCAAGGAGTAAGTGTCTTTTAATTTCATGGCTACAGTCACCATCTGTAGTGATTTTGGAGCCCAGAAAAAATCTGCATATCTGAGGTTATTGATATTTCTCCGGGCAATCTTGATTCCAGCTTGTGTTTCTCCCAGTCCAGTGTTTCTCATGATGTACTCTGCATATAAGTTAAATAAACAGAACTATATCAAACTAAAAAGATCATGAATAGCAAAGGAAACCATCAACAAAATAAAAGCCAACCTTCTGACTAGGGGAAATTATTTGCAAATCATGTATCCAATAAGAGGCTAATTCCAAAATTCATACAGAACTTACAGCCCAATAGATGAAAAAAAGATAAGAAGAAAGATAGAAAAGAAGGAAGGAAGGAAGAGAAGAGAAATCTGACTAAAAACAGGCAGAGGATCTGAATAGATGTGTCCAAAGAAGACATACAAGTTGCTAACATACATGAAACGATGCTCAGCATCACTAATCATCAGGAAAATGCAAATTTGAAACCACAGTGAGATGCTGCTTCACTATTAGAATGGTCATTATCAAAAAGACCAGAAATTATTAGTTTTGGCAAGGATGTGAAGGAAAGGGACAATCTCCTGCACTGCTATTGGGAATGTACATTGGTGCAGTCATTATGGAAAATGTTATGAAGGTTTCTCAAAAATTAAAAATGGAACTACCAAATGATCAGCAATTCCACTTCTGGGTATTTATTTGATTAAAGCAAAAATACTAATTTGAAAAGATATAGTCACCTCAGTATTCATTGCAGCATTATTTACAAACAACCTAAGAGTTCATCAGTGGATGAATGAATAAAGAAGTTGTATAGCTATATATATATATATATATACACACACACACACACACACACACACATACATGAACACATACCCAATGGAATACTACTCATCCATTAAAATTGAAATCTTACCATTTGTGACACCATGGATGGACCTTGAAGGTATCAAGGTAAGTGAAATAAGTCAGACAGAGGAAGACAAATAAGAGTATGATTTCACTGATATCTGAAATCTTAAAAATAAAAAACAAATGACAAACAAAACAAAATCAAACTCACAGATTCAGAGAACAGATTGGTGTTTGCCAAAGGGGAGGATTGTTGGAAAGTTGAGAAAAATGGGTGAACATGATCAAAATGTACAAACTTCAAGTAATAAAGTCATGGGAATGAAAAGAAAAATACATTTGACATTATTGATATTTCTCTATGTCAATATGGAGAAATATACTTTTGCCTCTGAAAAGGTGATCTCCTTTGAAAAGAAACAAGGGCATCACTAATGTTGGTATTAAGTTTAGATATGCTTTGTTGGGATGTGTAACAAATACTTTTTAAACTCCTGTTATAGCATCTTGGCATAGCTAAATAAATATGAAATATGTGATCTGGTATATTCACAGATTCCAAAAGTAAACAGAAAATACATAATATTTGGAAATAAGATAGGAAAATAATTTTCACAATTTATAGATGTCCTGATAATTCATAAGTGGTGAAATTATATAAAGTCATCTGTAATGAGTGAAAACATTTGTGATTTTATACTTTCCATACCTTGTCCTCTTTTTTTGTAAGAATTACCTAAGCTGTTTTAAGAGTGAAAAAAATTAAACTGTAATTTATTTAACTCTCAAAACTAAATAAATACCTTTTTATGCAAAAAGAAATCCAATTACCTTGATAAAGATGTTTTCAAGTTATAAATGAAATCACAAAGAGATTGGAATATCTTCTATGTTGTGAGAAAAAAAATACCATGACTAAGAATATTTTCACCATGAATGACTGTTAGGTATCATGATACTTTCAGAACAAAAACAACAAAAGATTGTTATCACTAATATATTTACATCTATGGTCCCTTAAAGAGTGTCAGTTAAAATAGGAAATGGAAACCAAATTTTGAATATAAGATGCAGAAGAAAATATGAAACCTACAAATTTACATTATAAATATGCATCAGCTATATAAGAAATAATATTAAGTATTAATTTATAAGAAAATGATAGAAATAAAATACTGAACATCCATAATATTTAAAACACAAATTGAAATGGAAAATTTCAAAAATTCTTAAGATATTTATAGTGTAAAGATACAGATAATTTTAGCCTTTCAAATAACTGCAGGCTTGTAAGTTTTAAGGGTAATCAATAAAATGTTAAAAATTAAATGCATAACATCTTAGACAGTAATGCAGGAAAAAATGTAATAGAAAACATAACAAGCTTGAAAATACTTTCGAATATTTAGATAATCTAACTGTAAAAACTCTCCAAATAAAAGGTTAAACTTGAAAGACTATAACTGTTTTTAAATAATTGTTGATTATTTAAATGAGATGACCCAAATCTTAAAAAATACTCCTATGCAAATACTAAACATACATGAAAAACCTCATGTAGTCATATCAATATTAGGTGAAATGAAATTTTATAAAAATCTGAGTTAAGAATAAAAAAGGTGTATCATGAACAAATATTTTTAATCTACTAAGGAATTATAGAGTAAGGTATTATTTATTTTATTTAATATTTCAACTTGCATTATGCAAAAACAGAATTATAAATAAACTTTCCTGACAGGGAAGTTTTTCTGTACTTTCTTGATAGCACTCTAAAATATCAGAAATATGTGTAGAATAAGTGATTAATATCAATTTTCTTTTTAATTTACAAGGTTTTATCAAATCTATCCCTTTCATGCATTGGAGCAGGAAATGGCAACCCACTCCAGTGTTCTTGCCTGGAGAATCCCAGGGATGGGGGAGCCTGGGAGGCTGCCATCTATGGGGTCGCACAGAGTTGGAGACGACTGAAGCGACCTAGCAGCAGCAGCAGCAGTGCTATCAATATTCTATAGTTATAAGAAAAGTCACAGGAATAAAATAAATTTAAGAGAAAAAGAAATTGTCATCCTTAGATTATATGATGGTCTACTTAGAAAACCAAAAAGACAAAAGAGAATTATAGAGTAAGGAAGTTTAGCAATGTTGGTAAATATCTGTTGTTGTTTAGTTGCTAAATTGTGTCTGACTCTTGTGACCTCATGGACTGTAGCCCACTAGGCTCCTCTGTCCGTGAGATTCTCTAGGCAAGAATACTAGAGTGGGTTGCCATTTCCTTCTCCAGGGATCTTCCCAACCCAGGAATTGAACCCATATCTCCTGCATTGGCAGGCAAATTATTTACCACTGAGCCACCAGGAAATATTAGATTGCCACAAATTCAATTGCTTTAAATTAGCAACAAAAAGTCTTTGGAAATAGCAAAAAAAAAAAAAAAAAAAAAGATGTCTAAGACTAAATGTAATAAAGATGTGCATAACTTTTATGTAAAAATAAATTTATATTGAATAATTATGGTAGAATTGAAAAATGGGAGAGATGCAGGTGTATGAACACAAAGATGCTGTATGAAAAGTGATAATCTGAAAATTTGATCTTTTTCTATTAAAAACCCCAACTAATTCACATTTGTGTATGTGCTCGTGCATAGTTGTATGTGACAGTGAAGCTAGACAAGCTTCATATTAGTACCCAAAAGAACAAAGGGCTAACTGCTACGGTTTTCAATTTGATTCTTCAGAAACTAAAAGTCCCTCAGTCATGTCCGACTCTTTGTGACCCCATGGACTGTAGCCTGCCAGTCTCCTCTCTCTATGGAGTCCTCCAGGCCAGAATACTGGAGTGAGTAGCTGTTCCCTTCTCCAGGGTATCCTCCAAACCCAGAGATCGAACCCAGGTCCCCCACATTGCAGGTGGAGTCTTTACCCTCTGAGCCACCAGGGAAGCTGGGTTCTTCAGAAGCAGCCTCTAAAATAACCATCCTTGTGCAAAGGATTTTTAAAGAAAGTGTACCAAAACTAGTAAGAGAATGAGGAAACCAAGAGAGGGACAAGGAGGGAGCCAGGCAGGATGTGATTTCAGACAGACTGCCATGATGAATTGATTTAGTCTGGTTCCATAAGAACTCAGAGTAAAGCTAACTCAAAGGTGTCCCTTTCTAAGACAATGGATCTGGTCTTTCATAATTCTGCACTGGTAAGTTCTTGTTTAGAGGTTGCTTCTGGTTTCCTGTTTCTGGACAAAGCTGGGTCCCATGGCACAGAGATGCTTGGAACTCAAAGTCCACCCAAGCTGTATATAAATATATACAGCTAAATATATATATTTATATATATACATATATGTGTATATATGTATACATATATGTATATGTATATATGTGTATATATGTATATATGTACACGTATATACATATGTACATATATATGTATATGTACACATATATGTACATATATACATATGTGTGTATATGTATATGTATATGTATATACATATATGTACACATATACATACATATACATATATATGTATATGTATATATGTACGTATACATATATATGTATATATGTGTATATGTATATATGCATATACATATATATGTATATACATATATATGTATGTATATGTATATATATATGTATATATGTATGTATATATATGTATATATGTGTATATATATATATACACATATTTATACAAAGATATATAAAATGGTTTAAAAAGGAATGCCTACATGGTATACTCTGTCAAGACAGTTTTTAAGAAGAACAAGAAGGAGGACTTTTCTTGAATTATAAAAATAGTGCAATTAATATATAATATTTGTATAAGAAAAGAAAAATACACTAAAGGGTCAGAAGTAAATCAATATTTGATAATGTGATATGTGAGAAAGACAGCTTTGCAAAATCAAGGGGAACACAGTGGAATAAATGGTATTGAGACTAATGTTTTCACATATATAAAAATAAAATTAGATTTCTCTTATTATTTATTTCTTTAATTTTATAATAAAATATAGAGCTTGAATTAGGAAAATGTCTTAATATCTCAAAAGCAAAACCATATAAAAATTCTAATAAATTTAACTACTTTAATTTTCTGAGTCTTAAGTAAATAATTAGAAGAAACACAAGCAGAAATAAAAGTGGAGAAGAGCTTGGCAATGCAACCAAAGAAAGGTTCATTTCAACAATATATGAGGGACAATCAGAAATCAGTGAGAAAAACATAAACCAGTAGAAAAATCAATGGAGAAATTATATGAGTTGGTAATTCACAGAAGAGAAAGCCAAATAGCTAAAAGTCATAAAAATTAATGGTTAATCTCACTGGTAATCAGAAAATACAATGCCGCTTCTCTCCTCTGAAAAGGAAAAAATAAAGATAAGCAATTGTGAACTCATTATTTTGACTGACAGTACCAAAAGTTCATAAAGATATAAAAATAAAACAGATTTCTTATCTGTGCTGAAGAAAATTGGAACTGTTTGAATATTTTTCACGCAATATGAAATAGTAAAGTTGAAAATGAATATATCTCTTATGCAATGATAGCAATAATCCTTAGATTATATGATGGTCTAAATATTCTACTTCTATAGCATAGTACTTCTTAGTAAACTTCCAAATATTATCACTAGCAATTTGTGGCTATTTAAATTCATATTTATTGAATTTAAAGTAAAAAATCAGTTACTCTGCCACACTTGCCAAATTTTAAGTGCTCACTACTTTGAACAACATTGATATAGAAAATTTCCTCATCACAGAAAATTTTGTTCATAAGCACTGCCCTATGTTATACGTATGCACAATGATATTAAGAAGGAATGTTTATTGTCACATTTACGGAAGCAAATAATTGGAAGCAAATACCACCAGCAGGAAAATAAATTTACTAATTTATCGTATATTTATACAATGAAATATATAGCTATGAAAGCAAATTATATAGAACTACATTCATTAACATGGATAAATCATGTAAGTTTATTGATTAAAATAAAAACCATGTTTTTGACATTAATTTGGTGAAGTTCTGAGTCATTATTGTTCAAATATTTCTTCTCTTTCCTTCTTTCCTTCTGTCTCCTTATGGTATTTCCACTGCTCATATTTGTCACATCATCCTTGGATACTCTATTTTTTTTTTCAATATTTCTTCTCCTTGCCTTTCCATTCTAGAAGTTTTTATAGGGATATCGTTAACTCAGAAATTATTTCCTCAGCCATGTCCAATCTACTAATAAGCCCATCAAAGGCACTGTTCATCTCTAGTATAGTGTTTTTTATATCTAGTTTTTCTTTTCAGTTCTTTCTTAAGGTTTTCATCTCTCTGCTTACATTGCCTATCTTTTTCTGCATTCTTTCTACTTGATTCATTAGAGCCTTAACATATTAATCATAGCTGTTTTAAATTCCCAATCTGATGATTCCTACATCTCTGCCATGCTTGTTCCTGATGCCTTTAATTTCTTTCATTTTTGACTTTTGGTATACTTGAAATTTTTTCTGGATAGCTGAACATGATATGTGCCAGATGAAAACGACTGCTGTAATAGACCTTTAGTAATGTGGAGTTAAGATGGAGGTTGGAAGGCCGGGAGGCATTTTATAGTCTTATGATTAGTTCTCAGTCTCTTAGTAAGCCTATTCTTTTGAACTGTGAATGTTGCAAATGTTTTTCAGATTCTCTCCCCCCACTACTCCCTTAGGGACCAGATGACTAGGTGGACTAGAGTTGGATAATCTCCCTTCCCTCACATCAGTTAGCTTCTGATAATACACCAACACTGCTCTTGGGAAGGAAAGCCATGACAAACTTAGACAGCATATTAAAAAAGCAGAGACATCACTTTGCCAACAAAGTCCGTCTAGTCAATGGTTTTTCCAGTAGTCATGTATGGATGTGAGAGTTGGACCATAAAGAAGGCTGAGCACCAAAGAATGATGCTTTCTAATGTGGTGCTAGAGAAGACTCTTGAGAGTCCCTTAGACAGTAAGGACATCAAACCTGTCAGTCCTAATGAAAATCAACCCTGAATATTCATTGGAAGGATTGAAGCTCTAATACTTTTTTCACTTGATGTGAAGAGCCAACTCATTGGAAAAGACTGATGCTGGGAAAGATTGAAGGCAAAAGGAGAAGGAGTTGGCAGAGGATGAGATGGTTGGATGGCATCACTGATTCAATGGACATGAATTTCAGCAAATTCTGGGAGAGAAATGGAGGACAGAGGAGCCTGGCTTGTTGCAGTCCATGAAGTCACAAATAGTTGGATATAGTGACTGAACAAAAACAACAACAAAAATATGCCAGCAGGCCAGGCTCTGGTTAACTAGTTTCCTTTGAGGGCAGGCTGTATTAAGAACAGAGTGCTCTTGTTTATTTCAAAAGGATTCCCATTATCCTCCTCTAGTTGGAAGTATTTTTCCCCATTATTACCAAGGGAACATGACTAAACCCAGAGGTAAATCCCACAAAACTCTGGTACCACCCAATGATTGGGTGCTCTGGAGTTTTTAACTCTCAGCCTTGTTCACACTGACCAGTTCAGGTTTTCTCCTGGCCTTGGTTTCTTAGGAGGTTTCTGCTCTAGTAAATTGTTATTCTCTGTATTCATCTGTCTCTTCTTGTGGTCAGCAGTTTGCCTTGTTTCCTTCTCTTTGTTATGGATTCATGAAGAGTTGTTGATTTTGTCAATCTGTTTAGCTTCCCACTTGTTAGGACAGAATGGTGACTTCCAAACTCTACATGAGGAACCCAACAATAAGTGCCATAATGGAAAAGACATTATTACATTTACATAAAAGTTAAAAGTATGAAAAATAGTAGATCATGTTTATGGATATAAAGATGTGAAATAAACATATAAAGGCATGCATGAAAATGAAAAACACCAAATTTAATATATTGATGAGCTCTGGTAGGAGCAGGATATATAAAAAGGGGAATGAAATTGATTAGGGCCACATAAGAATGTTTAACTCTGCATATATTTGTATAAGCTAAGAAGAGGGGCATATGAATGGTTGTTAAACTGTTCTCTTTTTTATATATCTGAAATATTATACATTTTAAACTTTCCCATTGTGTGCCTTCTACTTGTCAGTTACATCTAAGAACAAATACAAAATTCTAGTAATAATTTCTTTTCCAACACGTGTCTTCTAAATTCTGTGTTAAATATTCTGAAATTAAAAGTTGTGTGTTATTGCTTTTATTTTTTTTAATTTTTAATGAATGGAAGAAATGTATAATTTAATATAAGTTTTTTCTGACCCTAGATGTAAAGGTCGAAAATTCATTATTACATGTCATTTGTTTTTAGAGTTAAGGGAGATGTTCAGCCTATAAAATCTATTATTATTTTTTCAGAGAGTAATTGCTTGCACATTTGATAAGTGTTTGTGCAAGGACTAATAAAATTCTTGGAAAACATAGGCTCAAATATAAGACCTTCTTCTGTGTTCATACCAGTCCATTATTCATTTTATCCATATTATTTAGTATTCTTTAGTTATATTCATTGTGAAACCAGACTGAAAATTGTATAACCAAATCCTTTTATCAAGTAATCTCTAATCATGACTACTAAAGTCTTTAACAGTTTTTACTTAAAAATTGCATTTCCAATATTAAGAGAAATAACGAAATGACTAAATGCATAAAAATTTGAAAGCTTTTTCAAATAATTTCTTTAAAATATTATTGCCTCTTGTTCTCTGACCTTTGACATGAATAGCAAACACAATTTCTGTTTAAATCATGAATGATCAATCATGTGGTTATGGAGATGTACCTTCCAATGTGCAGAGAAAGATCATTCAATTCTGAGTGTTTCTAATTTGATTTTCATGACATCTAATCATCTCAAAAACAAATATCTGTGCATCCGTCAGTTCTTATTTAACGCTGAACTTGATAAGGCGATCTACTAAAACAGAAGAGAATTAAAAGATACTACAGAGGGAAAGGCTTTTCTTAATTCATTAATTACTACATATTCTTCATTCATTTACTATTCACATACTAATATATGAGTATTTATTGTGTACTAAGCACTAGCAAAATAATTTTGTTTATATTAAAGCCTCCACTTCTTTTTTTTTTTTTCCCCCAGAGTTCTAGGACTTTTAATCTGTCCCAAAATTGCTGAAGCAAAAATCATGACAAAACATTCTTTCCTTTATACCCCCTAACGCAAAAAAAAAAAAAAAAACTCCATATGAGAAAAATGGTTTTGTACATGGGAAGAAACAATATAAATTCAAAACTTACAGATAAGGGTTAGCTCTATCACTCATCTCTTTAAAAAGTTTATACGAATATCCAGTCAACACCAACAGTGTTATCTCCCTTGAAATGTTATCTATACGGATTTCCAAGTAGACCACAGGGCTGTATACTGTCTTGGAATTTCCTCAGAAGGCTCTGCCATTGATCAGGTAACAGTAAAAACCTCAGAGTCCTTTCTTTTAAATGGAAGAGGGAAAGACAGGGATAGAAGAAACTATTCAAACTTCGTCTTCTTTCCTTGTGGCTTATAGTCTCCTTCTCCTCCTCTGCTTCCTCGGAAGCCTCCTTGCCCTCCAAAGCCTCCCTGGCCTCTGCCACCAAAGCCACCTTGGCCACCTCTGCCACCACCTCGGCCTCCAAAGCCACCTTCACCCTTAGGTTTGGCCCAGTCCAAAGTGACTTTGTTTCCATCAATTTCACCATCTTCCATGGTCTCCTTGGCAGCTTTGGCATCTTCCTCGCTGTTGAAGTCTACAAAACCAAACCCTTTGGAGGATCCAGTCTCCCGGTCAGTGACTATCCTTGCTCGAATAGAGCCATCAAACAACTCCTTTAATGTCTCTTCTGTGGTATCCTCAGAGAGACGTTTGACAAAGACAGTTTTGGTGGCTGGCTTCTTGCATTAGGTGATCCCCTGGGTCCTTGCAATTCCAGTCTGATGACTCTGCTGTCAATTTCTCTTTTATTACATGAATTTAAATCTTCTTTGGCATTTTCAAACGAAGCAAATTCTATAAATGCATACCCTTTAGATTTGCCATTTTGGTTCTGGGGCACCTTGATATGAGTTGCCTTCTCAAATACTTCCTGAAGAATATGTTCCGTTGCACTATAGGAGAGGTTGCTTAAAACCAGGGTTTTTGATTCACCACTCCAAGTGCTATTCTTTCCACCTCTATGGTCTTGACTTTGACCTTTCTCTCCAGTGTAGTACAGAGAAATGGATCACCCATATATCTCTGTTCCCTGCTTTTCTTTTTCAAGGTTTTTTCTGCCTCAGCTTCTGTCTTAAATTCAATATAAGCAATCCCTTTAACTCTTTCCATCCTTGCTGACTAATCTGATCTCCACAGCATCTTCAAACACTTCTTAATTCATCCTGAATAACTTTGTAAGGCAGATTTTTAGCCAAAAGTGTTCTTGCATCTTGATCTTTCTTACTGTCTTTTCCCTTTGGTTTTTCCAGTTTAATTTCAGTGCCAAAGACTTTTAAACCAGTGAGTTCCAAGGCTTTTTCCAGGTCTTCAGCAGATTCAAAATCCACATAGCCAAACTTCCTAGACACACCAATTCTGACATCGACAACAGCAAGATCATTTTTAGCAAAAAGATCACTGATACCCGTTTTCAATTCAGGAGAAGATTTATTGAAGTTCAGGTTTCCAACAAAGAGATTGAAAGATGTAGCTGGTTTTGTGCCTTCCACTTTTTGTTTCTTGGCTTCAGGAACTGCTTTTCGTTTGGCCATTTCCTTCTTTCGTTTTCCAGGTGCTTCTTTGATGGCTCTTCTTCCTCTTCCTCCTCTTCTTCTTCCTCCTCCTCCTCTTCTTCCTCATCATCCTCCTCCTCTTCATCATTGTCATCCTCTTCCTCCTCATCACTGTCATCCTCTTCCTCTTCATCTTCATCATCATCATCACCCTCTTCATCTTCAGCAGTGCTTTTAGCCTTCACAGGAACAGCTTTTACTGGAGCTTTATTTCCTTTGGCTGGTACAATCTCCATAAGTTCTTCTTCAGAGTCATCTTTGTCCTCCTCCTTCTCCTCCTCCTCCTCATCATCATTGTCATCCTCGTCATCCTCATCATCTGTGTCAGGAGCAGCACCAAAAGCAGCAGCTGCCTTCCTCACTGCTGGATCATCCTTCTCTTCATCATCATCGTCTTCCTCTTCACTGTCATCTTCATCTTCTTCATCACTGTATTCCTTCTTGGCATTCTTGCTGTTCTTTGCTCCCTTGCCTGGGGTGGCTGCTCCCTTCTTACCAGAGGTTGCTACCAATGCTTTGCCTGAGATGCCTCCCTTTTTGCCAGGTGTTACCACTGCTTTGGCAGGTGTAACTGTCCTCTTGGCTGGCATAGCTGCTGCCTTTTTGCCAGGGGTGAAAACTGCTTTCTTTGCCCGTGTGGCAACTGCAACCTTTTTTGTTGGGGAAACCATCATCTTCTTTGCTGGAGTTGCAGCATCCTTCTTGCCTTTTTTCTGAGGAATAACAACCTCTTCTCCACTGCTCTCATCGTCTTCATCTTCTGACATTTCCTCATCTTCACTATCTTCTTCTACCTCCTTTGGGGGAGGAGCCATTTTCTTGGAGTCACCTTGATTTTTACCGGCCTTTGCGAGCTTTACCATGATGGCAGCTTATGACGGCAGAGTGTGTGGCAGGTGGCGCAGACGAGCCCAGAGGAGCCTAAGCACCGTCGATGGCGGCTGCTAATCCCTGAGCGCGTATGCTTGGCTGCCAGCTAGCGCTCGAGACTGAGGCGAAAGCAAGCCTCCATTTCTTAAAGCAACCTTATTAGTAGGTCATACTAGCTTCATTTTGCCAAGAGAACACAAAGAAAAATCTAACATTGTTGAGTGCTACATTTATGCCAGACAATGTTAAAATTGCTTATACATGTTACTCTGCACAACAATGATATAGGTAGGAATTAATGCTTTTTCAACTTGCTATAAGAAGTCATATTGCAAAGATACATTAAGAAACTTGTTCAAGGTCACTCAATTTAGAGACTCAAGATTAAATCCTATGCAGTTTGGCTTCAACATTTATTCTCTTGAACATAATGTTAGAGCTGTTTCTGTGTAAGAGATCCAGGACTCAGTCTCAGAAATCTTAGCTGCCAAGGCCCATTCTTTAAATGTTACATTATACTACCAACAATCTGTTTCCTGTAATGGCAGATTAGGTTGTTTTTGACTAGCACTTACATTAGAAAATCTGGACAAGCTATTTTTTAAAATGTATTCCAATGTTTGGGGAACCTTCCAGAGCAGTGAGGAATTATTATAGGTTTGAAAAAGCAGAGAATAAAAACCAATAAAATAATAAAAACCAAAAGAGCCAAGATTTGGGGCCCTTTAATTATTAAGTTATGTGCAGATTCAAAAATATGGTGGCAAAGAGAGACTGCATGGAATTGTTGGTGTACACATAGGATGAAGGGAGAAATTGCAGGCCAATACTTTCAGTTGGGACACAATTAGGAACCTTAAAAATAAACCTTAGGAGAAAGGGATAACCATAGATTGACCTGCTTTTAATTACCTCAACACCTTATTAGATTCATCTTTGTTCTAGCTGCTTAACAAAAGCAAAACCAAAACCTTTCTTAAAGTAAGATAAGCATAAGATAACATATGTGTGTGTGTTTGTGTGTGTACTCAGTCATGCCCAGCTCTTTCTGATCACATGGCCAGGCTCCTCTGTCCATGGGATTTCCCAGGCAAGAAAACTGGAGTGCGTTGCCATTTCCTACCACAGGGGATCTTCCTAATGCAAGGATGGAACTTGCATCTCTTGTGTTCTCTGTATTGGCAGGGGAATTCTTTACCACTGTGCCACCTGGGATGTGGTTAAAGGTCTAATATAGGTATAATTCAAATCCCATATAAAGGAAAGTGATAGTACAAGAAATAATTAAGATGTTAATGACTGAATATTATCTAAAATATTCAGCTTAATGATTGAAGAAGACCTGAGAATCCCACCCAGGATAAATGCAGCAAAAATTATATTTAGGCTCATCATATAAAAGCTGGTAACATAAAAAATGTAAATCTCTTTAAACTTTGTTTAGTTGATTAACAGTATTGAGATAGTTTCAGGGGTACGGCAAAGTAATTCAGTTATGCATATACATATCTACATTTTTCAAATTATTTTCCCATTTAGGTTGTTACATAATATTGAGTAGAGTTCTCTGTGCTACAAAGTAGGTTTCTGTTAGTTATCCAAGAAAAAATGTAAATCTTAAATACATTGGATGTGCATCCTAAGTCACTTAGTCATATCCGAGTATAGCCCTTGAGGCTTCTCTGTCCATGGGGATTCAAGAATTCTGGAGTAAGTTGCCATGCCCTCTTCCTAAATAAGCTGGAGGTGATGTTAACAATAATGTTATCTCTTCAAAGAAACCAAAATAGCACCAATAGTTAACTTTTTAACAGAAACAATGGAAGCCAGAGGACAGTATCTATAAAATACAAAAAACTAATAACTGCCAACCTAGAAGTCTATACTCAGGTAAAATATACTCTGTACTCAGTTAAAATATACTTTAAGCCTACTTAAAAGTCACTTTTAGACAAAAACTTAAATAATTTGTTACAAGCCAACCTGTATTCTTGTCTGGAGAATCCCATGGACAGAGGGGCCTCGCAGGCTTCAGTCCATAGGATCACAAGAGTCAGACATGACTTAGTGACTAAAACGCCAACCTATATAAAAGTAAATATTAAAGTATTTTCAGGAAAAAAGGAGCAGACTTCTCTGCAAATATTCCTGATTTTAAAAGTGTTAGGACCTTAAAACGGGGATTGGGAACATCTCAGTGGATACTTTAGGAAATCTTGTACTTATTTCCAAAGAACACAGACTTTGTAGACTGAATACAAGCTAAAGATTGACTATATCTATCCGTCAGCCCCACTCAAGTGTGGCCCTAAAAGACAAAACAGAAGTGGGAGAGGAACAGCTTCCAGGGGACAGTTATAACTTAGGGACACTTTCAAACACACAAAAAAGTGGCTAATACAGAGTGGGGGAAGAGAGGGGGAAGGCAATGGTTTGATCAGGTGGTTGTGAGCAAAACAATTGGAAGATTGGAATATTCATCTGCAGTGAGGCATGATGCTGAGACTTTAGAAGTATGCATAAGTGTGAACATCTTTGCCCATATTAACACCCAACAGACACATTCACCATCAACAACCAAGTGGATTGAAAGACAATCAGTTGATGTCAGCAAGCCTCTAGTCATAGTTGGCACAATGAATACATGAGCCCATCATTCAAATCCTGCACTGTAGCTTGAGGAAATAAACTAGTAGCAAGTTGATCAACAGAAGGATGATTTGTCTTGATGAGTTTTCAAGTTGCCTTTTCTTCAGAGCCTCACAAAGCAATGCTAAGTGAGGTTATAGGATGTTCGATTCACCCAGACAGGATACTTGTTTTAGAATAAAGGACCTACTTTTCAGCAAAGA
>NW_011494919.1:4322722-4325756 GCF_000754665.1 Bison bison bison | reverse complement strand
ACTACATCGTCTTTGCTGATACTTGTTTTAGATACTTGTTTCAGCAAAGACGATGTAGTGGGCACACGGTGATGAGATTTGGTGTCATGCAACAGTAATCAGAAAACACCAACATGATAGTGGCAGAACCGGATATGAGTGCCAGCTCAGAGAGAATAGCCTGCAGGACCTCCTGGGTCATTGTGCCATCGTAACTTCAGGGTTCACAAAGACCATTATAACAGATGTCACTTGGTACTTTGTCACAATAGACAAAGTATGGGTCCAGAAGTCAATATAGAGGAATGTTCCTATTTGCCTTTATTCCCAGGGATTCACTTTGGAAATTTGGGCTTTATTCCCTACAATTTCTGTGCATATAGAGATTCTGATTTCCATAAAGGTGTTACCTCTACTGGGGGAGAGAAGCAAGGGACCAGTAAGCAAGGAAAGGAATAATATTCCAGTATGGAGAAGGCAGGGTAGCTATTACACCACCAGAGCAGAGAGGAACATTTTGGCACGAGGTGACACACTGCAGAGATTCTTGGTACCCCCTTGCTCCATTTTAACTCAATTGCCCAAGTACAGTGGCATCAGCTTGAGAAAATCCTGATGACTAGAGACTCATATCCTTCAGATCATCCCACCAGGTGAGCCTCTGTTAGAGGTGATACCTGAGGATGATTGAATCTGTCTAGAATGGGTATTAGAAAAAGGAAATAAGTTTGAGTTGCTATTCTAAGGCCAGCTGCTGTGATAACAGCTTTAGAAAATCTTGCAAACATTTCTTGTATGGGTTTCCTTAGGAAAAGAGAGCAAACAAACCTGAAGGAACTATTCCTAGGTGAATACATTAACGCTGTGGAGTAGGAAATGGCAACCCACTGTGGTATTTTTTGCCTGGAAAATTCCATGGACAGAGGAGCCTGGCAGGCTACAGACCATGGGGGTCCCAAAGAGTTGAACATGACTGAGCCATCCACACCATACTTTAATACAAAGTAAGTAGACCTTCCTGGGTAAGGGGGTGGAAGTTGCAATCTGTTGCCCAGGCCCACCCCATTCATTTGAGACCGAGGCACTTATTCTTCAGACGCCAGGGACTTTGGCTATTGATGGCTTAATGTTGAGTCTCCATGAGGATTTCCTTCAGTCAAAGGGAGTTATCTCACAGAGCTATCTCATTATATGTTTGCCTTAGTTGATACAGGAGGGGGGATGAAGGGCCTGTCTCAATCCAGACATTTCTTAAATACTTTGAAACTTACTTGTAGTTGAGATTTTCTGATTCTCCCAATTGTGTTTCTCTTGCACCCTCACATACCAAGAGCTCTCCCAAATATATCTCCTGTTTGTAAATATCAGTTTCAGAACCTGTGTCCCAGGAAGCCTGACCTGTGGTGTGAATGATATAGCTACATAGCTTAATCCATAGTGTAAGGTGGGAGTTAAGGAAATAATTAGTATCAAGTAAACAAATGATAGGTAATATGGAAAAATACAATTAAGTTTGAGGCAGAATAAATCCACAGAGTAGAAACATCAGCTCCTCTGATTTTCAGGTGCTTGGGAATCAGTTTATACACAGAGAGAACTCAGAAGAGAGCAGAGTTTGAAGAGATAATCAAGGATTCACTTTGGGATATAATTTTAGTTGCTTTGTTATCTCTCAGAAGACCGGTGGTATGTAGACAAGGTTGAAAGCATGAAATGAGAAGCAATTATTTCAGAGGACTGTTATTCTAAAAAGGGGCTCCAGTTTCATCCACCTCATTGGAACTGATTCAAATGTATTCTTTTTAATGGCTGAGTAATACTCCATTGTGTATATGTACCACAGAGGGATGGTACGGGGAGGGAGGAAGGAGGAGAGTTCAGGATGGGGAACACGTGTATACCTGTGGTGGATTCATGTTGATATATGACAAAACCAATACAATATTGTAAAGTTAAAAAATAAAATAAAATAATTAAAAAATAAATAAAAAGGGGCTTCTTCCCGTGACTCTATGTTAAAGAACCTGCCTGCCAATGCAGGAGACATAAGAGATATGGGTTGGATCCCTGGGTTGGAAAGATCCCCTAGAGGAGGGTGTGGCAACCCACTCCAGTATGCGTGTCTGGAGAATCCCATGGACAGAGGAGCCTGGCAAGCTACAGTCCACGGGGTCACACAGAGTTGGGCACAACTGAAGCATCTTAGCATGCACGCATGTATTCTAAAAAGAAAAGGGAGTATGTCCAAACCAGAGGAATACAGACCTTTAGAAATGACCAAAGGAATGAGGGTCTGCTAAGGAGACAGACTAAAAATAATCAGTGAGAAAAATCAGTTTCTAGGGAGATGAGGTTATGCATAAAGATGGATATAGCTTTTAAGGATGAAGATATTTTCAGGATAATACTAGGAGGTAACATAAGATACAAATTGAGGACATTTTTCAGAGTTTAGTATCACATTTTTTTATAGAAGTCTTAGTAACTTTTCGAATAAGTATTGTGTTTTTTTTTAAATTTTGATATAGAAATAGAACTGGGAGAAGAGATTGAATGGAAAGATGCTGATAATCTTTGGTAAAAACTTTAAAGAATTTTAAAACATGTTTTAGCACTGATGGGGGAAAATAAAGTAGAGAGAGAAATTTGGGAGACTTGGAAAGAAGGGATTATCCACAGTGTTGTCTCAGAGGGGCAGGAAAAAGTGATTTTCAGAGCGCATGATTAGCCTTAAAAATAAAGAGACATTTTTCCTAAACATAACAGTAGTGAAAAGGAAACTGTGTGGATTAATGTGTAGATATTATAGTTTTATTAAATAAGATTTCATTGTATGTCTAAATTTACAGTTAAAAATAATTTAAGATGTGAACATTATAAAGAATCC
Organism: Bison bison bison; assembly: GCF_000754665.1. Taxonomy (NCBI): domain Eukaryota; kingdom Metazoa; phylum Chordata; class Mammalia; order Artiodactyla; family Bovidae; genus Bison; species Bison bison. Next base: position 4,322,890 of record NW_011494919.1, on the reverse strand, counting down.
ATTAATACTCTTTAGTTTCCACTATGTAAATAAATTTGAGACCCCCCAAAAAACTTTGAAGAGATTATTAAGTTAGCATTGATATCAATTCTAAATTTAGAACCCATTTTGAGAATGTATTGCTTTTAATTTCAGAATCACTTTCAGTTTATTATCACACACCAAAAA
>NW_011494919.1:4297364-4322622 GCF_000754665.1 Bison bison bison | reverse complement strand
AAAAAAAAAAAAAAAAAACAAGAAAAATTTATTCTCTGAGAGAGAAAAATCAACACTATAAGAAATTTATACTATGTCTCACAGGTCTAGTAAAATACTAGAAGTACAAAAGAGGAGTAATATACAGAACCAATGATGAAAACTAATCAAGAGGTTCATGAAAAATGTAAACATGAGATACAAACTCCAAGAGGTTATGAGATTGTTACAATGATGTATAAAGAAATTCAAAATGTCTTTCCAAATGACTTCTATCAATGAATATGAATGAATGTTAAGAAGTGTTAGCGTTTTGCTGTATATATTGTGCAACGGATAAGAGATATTAATATTTAGTGTCTAAGTAGTTTCCTTTCAACATGACTTCATTAAAAATATTTTAAGAATGGTTTTGCTTTACTTTATCACTTGTAAATTAGTTTATTAAAAGTAAATTCAGGGTGATAAAAGCATGTTTTTTTTCAATCTTAGTCCTCAAAAGCCATAATAAAATATGGAGTTAATTTTTTTTAATTTACTTAATTTGCTTATAAGAGATTTTCTGTTCTATAACATTGAAAGCTTCATTAGCAATTGATCAAAATTTGCTTATTTTTCAAAACAAATGGTAATGATTTTTAAAGGATTCTTTCATTAATTCATCTGTATATATTAAGGAAAAATTCCCTACCCTGATGCTGGAAAGAGATGTAGACCAAGCAGATACATAGTTTCTAATATGTAACAATACAAACAAATAAATACAACAGTGTAAACTCAGGTAAATAAGAGGAGAGAGAGAGAGATAGACATAGAGGATGGTGTAGAAAGGTCCTCTTGAGGCAGTGACATAGGAGCAGAGGCCTGAGTGGTCAGTGGAGGTGTGTCCTGTGATCTCACATCGTGCTCAATCATGTCAGACTCTGCAACCTCATGGAATGTAGCCTGCCAGGCTCCTCTGTCCATGGGATTTTCTCGGCAAGAATACTGGAGTAGGATGCCATTTCCTTCTCCAGAGGATCTTCCTGACCCAGGGATCAAATCTGTGTCTCCTGTATTTCCTGCATTGTAGGCAAATTCTTTACCCACTGAGCCATTCAGGAAGCCCTGGCTTTCAGAGAAGTAACAATGAATAGAGATGAGTTTGGTAAATTCTAGAACCAGCAAGAAGATCAAGGGAGCAAAGGAGAGAGGGAACATATGAGGTCAGAGAAATAAGCAAAAATCAGAAAAAGGTACAGCGTGCTGAGAAAGAGAAAACTACTCCTTTCCTGTTTGATAAAATGTCATCATTCTCTTTGTAGTTTTTATCACTTAAAAACAAAGATATTTTCATTAAGTATTTTGTTTTGCCTACTAGCTGTACTAGATGAAAATGATTTATCAAAATAACTTCACAGTGAATATTTATCCAATATTTTAATCTCATACATTCTAAAACTGTTTTTATGAACTCAATATATCCTAATATAAAGTTAATGAGATAATATTTAAAAAAATTAAAATAAAAGGAAAAATCACTGGAGCAAAAATTGTTTCTAAACATTCCTGTATCTTTTTTTCTGTTAACCAAGGTTTCAGCTATTTTGTTTTCTTAAGAATAATAAGGATATTTGGGTAATCTTAGATTTGCATTGTAATTCTTGATTGCTTGCAAGGTTTACATATGTCATTTAACTTGGTTGAATAATGCTCCTCTGCACCTCAAAATCCATATCCATGAATGTGATGTTATTGGAAAACAGAGTCATTACAGATGTCATCAAGTTATGATAAGGTCATACTAGATTAGAGTGAGCCCTAAATCCAATATGACTGGTGCCCTTTAAAAGTAGAGGGAAATATAGGGGGCTTCCCTGGTGGTCCAGTGGTTGAGAATCCACCTTCCAATGCAGGGGATGTGGTTCAGTCCCTGGTTAGAGAACTAAGATCCCACACGCCATAAGGCATCTAAGACTACTCTGCAACTAGAGAAGCCCGCACCACAGTGAAGATCCAAAACAGCCAAAATAAAAAAGAGAGTAATTTAGATCCAGAGACACATACACAGAGAAGGTGGCCATATGAACACAGAGGAAGAAATTGAAATGATGCAGCTACAAACAAAGGAAATTAAGGATTACTAGCATCAACCAGAAGCTGGGAAGAAGCAACAAAATATTCTTTCCTAAAGTCTTTCCAGTAGTCATGTAAAGATGTGAGAGCTGGACCATAGGAAATGGTGAGCACCAAAGAATTGATGCTTTTGAACTGTGGTGCTAGAGAAGACTCTTGAGAATCACTTGGACTGCAAGGGGATCAAACTAGTCAATCCTAAAGGAAATCAATTCTGAATATTCATTAGAAGACTGTTACTGAAGCTGAAGCTCCAGTACTTTGGCCACCTGATGGGAAAAGACAACTCATTGGAAAGATTCTGATGTTGGGAAATATTGAGGGCAGGAGGAGAAGGGGGCAACAGAGGATAAGATGGTTGGGTGGCATCACAGACACAACAGACGTGGCTTTGAGCAAGCAGTGGGAGATAGAATAGGACAGGGAAGCCTGGCGCACAGCAGTCCATGGGGTCACAAAGAGTGGCACATAGCTGAGCAACTGAACAACAGCAAAGTCTTCCAGGAGGCATTGCCTTGACAATACTTGGATTTCAGACTTCCAATCTCCTGTACAGTGAGGAATAAATTTTCTCTTGCTTTCAATCATCTAGTTTGTGACTTTGTTATCACAGACCTAGGATGCAAATACAGTCTTTATACAAAGAAGAGTTTGAAAATATCCATAGTTTTGTCCTTCCTGATACAATGTTGCATTTTCCATCCTTCAATAGCTTCTGGATATGAGGAATAGAATTATTTGAAATTTTTTTAACATAGCCTATAAATTAGATACTATTGTCCTTCAAAGGTGCTAAAACCATTATCTGTACAATTGACCTGATACCCATAGTCTTTGATATCTCAAATACTATCACCCACTTTCCCTTGCCTCTCAATTACTCCTTGTCACATCCCTCTAATTTCATTATGCAAGTATGATAGAATAATTATATACATATGTGTCCTACCTTGGGAAGCACAGAAGCTCTTAGAATCATTTACATAATAGAACAACTTAAAATATTTCAAGTATCTATTCTCCCCCTCATCTCTGTTTCTCTCTCTCTCTCTCTCTCTGAAGGAAACAGGTGGAGCATGCCATGTTCATTTACATCTTCATACTAATTCATACACATATAAAAGGACATCAAGTGGTCAAAGCCAAAGTGTAATGCATATAATTCTTTTGAAAACCGGTTTTCAAAAATGGCTAATTTTCCCAAGGTTATAAACAGCTTGATTTGCCAAGTAAAGTTTTTATTTTTAATAGTTTATGGTAAAAAAAAAATGTGTTATCACCAGTCTTCAGAGTAATTTCCCCCTTTCTGATTGTCCTGGCTTTACGTTTTTTTCTTCCCAAGACGCTGTGGTTGCAGAGCAAACTCATGTCAGTTGAGGTCCTTGGAGCCCAAAGAGGCTGCTGTTTAAGCCCAGCAGAGAACAGAGCTAGTGCTGATACCTGCAGGTCACCCAGCCTTCAAAAGTCCTACCCTTAGCCACTTTCTTTAAGCAAAACAAAACAAAACAAAACAAAACCAGGATGTTTAGGATCCAACTGGTTACCTACTTAGCTTTTCTTGTTTTATTGCCAGTATTATTTGCAGGGTAGAAGGTCACTTTAAGGTTGAGGTTTCTCTGAGAAGCTTGCGACTACCAGTCCATCACTCTAGTAAGATACAACATAGTTTTGTTTCCTATAGATTCTTCAAACCTAGCTCAGTATTTCTACCCTTTCCTTCCCTTGATTTTAATCTATAAGCAGGGATCCAGGATATGCGCATGAACTCCTGTCTTATCCTCCCCTCTCCTCTCTCATCATTTCTGCTTCCCTCTGGAAAGAACCACCCTAAATCCAAAGACCTCTCCTTTACTCAGCATGATTCAGGTGCTTCTGCCACCAGCACACTTTGGACACTTGGATCTGGTAGTCAGCAGGCAACAAAAGGAGTCCTTATGGTGACTGTGCCATTTGACACTGACCAGCAAGCCTAGGTAGAGCTGCTTTATATAGTAATAGCTGTTGTTCAGTCAGTAAGTCGTGTCCGACTCCTTCAACATCATGAACTGTGGCACACCAGGTTCCCTGTCCTTCACTATCTCCCAGAGTTTGCTCAAACTCAAACTCATGTCCATTGAATAGGTGATGCCATCCAACCGTCTCATCCTCTGTTGCCCCCTTCTCCTCCTGCCCTCAGTCTTTCCCAGCATCAGGGTCTTTTCCAGTGAGTTGGCTCTTCACATCAGATGACCAAAGTATTGGAGCTTCAGCCTCAGCATCAGTCCTTCCAATGAATATTCAGGATTGGTTTCCTTTGAGATTGACTAGTTTGATATCCTTGTTGCCCAAGGGACTCAAGAGTGTTCGCCAGCACCACAGTTTGAAAGCATCAATTCTTGAGGTCTGCGGAATACCTCCTGGGGTCTCAGGAGATCCTCTTGCACACCTCCTTGCAGTCCCTTGCCATAATATGGCATTAGCTTACAGTGTAACATTGGGTGCACCTGTACAGCAGCCCTGGACTAAAAGGAACATGAGGAAACTTCTGGGATGAAGGTTTATGTCACACACTACCAAGTAAGCCACCAAGACACACCTGGGTGATAGCTCAGCCTGAGAGACATTTAAGATGGAGAGTGAATTTCAGAGATGAGCACCAGAAACTGCAGTAGAGGGAGCTGCAGTTCCTCCCTCTAGTCTCTTTCTTAGTAATTTTCCTTCAGGAAAAAAAAAAAAAAAAAAGCCCATGGGAATTGTACTGGAGCTGTGATTTGGACTTACGTGAAGTAGATCTGTGCAGTACAGAGATATCAGTGGTGCTTGTGAGAACTGCTTCATTTTGATCATTGGGTGGAGACCCCAGCTGCTGTGCTCTGAAATCTACCTCCAGTGACAGAGTGAAGTGGGATGCTACATGCTTATTCACTCAGTCATGTCTGACTCTTTAGGACTCCATGGGCTGTAGCCCACCAGGCTCCTTTGTCCATGGGATTCTCCAGGCAAGAATAATGGACTGGATTGCCATTCCCTTCTTTAGGGGATCTTCCTGACTCAGGGATTGAACCTGGGTCTCCCACATTGCAGGTAGATAATTTAGCATCTGAGCCTAAGGCAGGCCCATTCCTGGAAATTTGACAACCTATTCAAAGCTCAAGGAGCCCATGGAGACTTTGCTGCACCTTCCTTATACTTCAAAGCAGTCTATGATGCTTCCACCCAGATTTCTCTTCCTTTCTCCTTCACCTGTGTTTAGATTTGGATCATGGCCTGATATCGCTTGGGCTTCCCAGGTGGGGCCAGGGGTAAAGAATGTGCCTGCCAATGCACGAGACAAAAGAAACGCAAGTTTGATCCCTGGGTTGGGAAGATCCCCTGGAGGAAGGCATGACAACCCACTCCAGTATTCTTGCCTGTAGAATTCCCATGGACAGAGGAGCCTGGCAGGCTACAGTCCATGGGGTTGCAAAGAACCATATACTACTGAAGCAACTTAGCACGCACACACTGACACCTCACTCAGCCCTTTTCATTTTCCATCCCTGTTTCCTTTTCACACAGGTATTTGATCCTCTTGGCATCTGCCCTTTGGAGGACCAGGATTAACAAAGTTATCAAATCTGGTATTCCCAGGACCTGGTTTCTGGATGACTCTTTCTTGATCACTGTCCTCTCTGGCCTCATTTAGGATGGAATTTCTCCAGGTTTTTCATTCTGGGTCTTGAGCATTCTTAGATCACTTTCTATTGGTGTGAGTTTGCTCCCTTAAATATTTAGTAGATATGTGACCTACTTGTTTTATATCATGCTTTTAGATATATATGTGAAAGGGCCATTTTAAAAATCTCTCATGGGATACAAAATAATATAAACTGAATTACTAGAAAAATTAAATTTGAAAAGTGTATTGAGTGTTGAGAAGCAATGTCAAAATGTTATGACATTTTCTGAACACTTGCAAACTGGTAATAATGTCTAAGAGCAAACTGGTAATAAACATTTCAAGACTGTACACCAGTCTGTGAACCACATTTACAGAAACAATCCTTTAGATCAATTTTGTAAGATGAAAACTACTCAGAGGAATGTTCACGAGAAAGATTTTGCTTCATAGAATTCATATTTTCATGCTGATCCTGGGTTAAAGGTCTCTGAATTGGGATATTTTAAATTATACCCTTGACTGGGGTGGACACTGGTTATAATGTCTTTCAGGAGCATTTAAACAGTGGGGTATGAAAATAAAGTAAAATGATTTGAGAAAAATAAAATAAACAGTGGTTATATTTGAATATTTTTATGTAAAGAAGCCAAACATTGAAGAAGCCAAGGTGATCAGACTTGCTTTTTATATCAATATTTTTTTCTTTTCTTTTCTCACTTTCTTATATATGCTGGTACCTTCATTATTGGGTTAGAAAACTTCTCTCATTTTACATGATATAGAATGTTAGATGATTACATTTTTATTGAAGTCTAGTAAATAGGCTTTCGAAGGAAAGCTATGCTTCCTCTACTTTTTTTCTTCATGTCCCTTACATTAATGATATATTAAATGCCCCAAGAAATACATAATGTAATAGAATAGTTTATGTAATTTAGTTAGCTCATCATTACCAAGCCACCTAATGCTACACAACCACTAAATAAGAAGCAAATGCCAGGCCAGAGTTTAAACAGTAGTTCCCAGCAGCCTGAGTCCTCCGCTTGGTACATGACAAGGCATCTACTTGGCCTGGTATCATGAGGTCCTTCCTACCTCTGCTGTCTCCTCCATTCAGTCTGACCAAGATGACATTAATGTTCCCTTCTGTCTTAGTCAAATACCATGGACTGGGTGACTTATGAACAACAGACATTTGTTTCCCATGGTCTGGAATCTGAGAATCCTTTGATCAAGGTGCTGAAACTTCTGGTGTCTGATGAGAACCTTCTTCCTGGTTTAGAAGCAGCCATCTTTTCTTTGTAACCTCTCTTGGAAGAAAGGGATAAAGGGAGTCTTCTGTGAGCTCCCTTTATAAGGGTACACGTTTTGTTCATGAAGACTACCCTTGTCTGTTCACCTCCCAAAGTCCCCACTTCCTAAAACCATCACAACGAGAGAAGAGGTTTTGTGAAAGGAAACTTGAGAGATGCCAACATTCGGTCTGTATTACTTGATTTAACTTTAGTCAGATTTCTTCCTGACTCTAGGTCTGTGACCTCTCTTTTTTTAGAGCATGTCTTTAGAAAACTTGCACCTGTAAATTCTGCCTGTGCCCCTTTGAGATCACTTTTTTTTTTGTAAACTTTACATAATTGTATTAGTTTTGCCAAATATCAAAATTGAGATCACTTTTTATAAAAGCTTTTTGTCAGTTTTCCAACCCAGGAATGTCTCTCTCAGGGACTGGGAGCCATCTCTATGAAGTGTAATCACTGAGGAAGGTTCAGCTCAGTTCAGTCGCTCAGTCATGTCTGACTCTTTGAGACCCCAGGTAGTATCCCTAATTGCCAGATTCTGTATGAGAGGGGATGAGCTTAACTTCAGAGGGCAAATTGATCCAAGCTGTTAAACTGCCCCCTTTCATGAAGGTTCAAGAAGTGGCCTTTTCCTTTGAGTACAACCAATTAGCAAATGCCAAGGGTCTATAATTTCCCCACCTAGCTCTTAAACTCTCCAGCCCTTTATTTCAACAGAGTTGAGCCCGGACTGAATTCTGGCCTCAATTCCCCATTTTAATAGCATTGAATAAGGTCTCCCTTGCCTGTTTAATTTTGTACAGCACAAATTTGGTTTTGACAAGCTTATTCCTTTGCATGTTCGTTGTAATATCATTTTTTTTCCTGTTTCCAAATTCTTCATTTGTCAAAACACTCTCCTCTGCTAACAACCTAATAGTGAAATCAAAGTGGCCCAAACAGTGAGGATGTGTGTTATCATTTATCACAAAGTCCAGAAAAGGAGTGGTATTCATCCTGATCCAAAAGTTTAGTGATATAATCAAAGAGCACAGGTGTTTCTGGGTCCCAATTTGCTTTCCACAATGTTGGATAAGTGCTGAAATTCTTCAATCTCTTGGTTATAAGATGACTGCCAATAAAAATGAGGCTGCATGCTTCCCTTTTAGAGAGAAGAGAGGGGAGGGAGAAACTTTCATGTATCTGGCTTGAAAGTTGGGAAAAGTTAATACCAAGACCTCCAGCAACTTTCTAATTTTAATTTTTGCTTATATTTCGCTGTAATTCAATCATATTCCTGAAGCAAACACTAGCTGCCATATTGACATTGTTAACAGTATATGGTGAAATGACTGTTAGCTTTCAATAGTACTGTCCACTGCAGTATGATATTCCTAGAGTTCTTGGACTATAAACCTTAGTTGATTTCAATATTTTTTAACTTAGACAAATTAAAATATAAAATCTTAATATTTTTAAAGTGACACTTTCTAAATACTAGTCTTTTTCTTTGATGTACATTTCATTCTGAACATGATTTTCTATATAGTAACTGCTAACACTCTGATAATTCTCTTTTACAGTTCTTCACTTTTAGCATTTTGCTGGAAATTACTGATTTTGTTTTATATTTGCTGAGGTTTTAATATAATTAAATAACTACATAATAAGATTTTTCTTCTCATGGTATGAATGTTTTCCACCATTCTTTTCCAAGCACAAAATTAATGATCATCCTAATCATAACCTTTAACTTCATTACTGAAGAGTAAGATGAATATTTAACATTGAATTCATCACCGTAGGTCAAGAAATATAGGAAAAAATTGAGGATACATAAGATAATCTTAACAATATACCTTGTCATCATATAATGAAAATATGCGTATTCAAATTGGGGTATTAAAGTTAGATTAACCTCTGTTTATATTGTGAATAATTCATTGTTACATTAAAGCAAGTGGCATGTGATAGGCTTGTTATTTTGAGTTTATTTTTGTTTCCCTTTGTCATTGGATAATTGTAAATCTGTGGATTGAGACTTGGAAGAGATATATTTTCATTGTTATCTGTATGGCTCCTTTTATAGCCTCCCCACAACGATTCCAAAAATGTAACATAAGGATGATTCATGTGAGCACATGAGGTACATCATGTGCATTAAAATGCTATGATACTGCTTTCTTACTTATAAATTTTCCTTTAATCCATTCACCGTTGACTGGGGCTTTCCAGGTGGCACTAGTGATAAAGAGCCCGCCTCCCAGTGCAAGAGACCTCAGAGACGCAGGTTAAATCCCTGGGTCAGGAAGGTCCCCTGGAAGAGGGCACTGTAAGAAGAGGGCATTTCAATCCACTCCAGTGGAGAGATCCATGGACAGAAGAGCCTGGAGAACTACAGTCCATGGGGTAACTAAGAGGTGAACATGACTGAAGTGACTTGGCATGGTTTTGAAAAAACAGTTTTTCACAGTGGGAGTTCCCAGGCTTTGTATTTTTACATTTGCATGTACAGAGATTTAAGTATATATATGGAAACTATTATGTATCTACCTATTTATCAGTGAAAACTACTATCCAATCATGCTCACAGTTGGTATGATATAGAATATACTAATAAATTCTGTATGCAAATGTTTACATGTAAATATATACTTTACATACCGTTTCATAATCCTTGTTGTTTCTCCAATTTATGCAATGTTTGTCTATCTCTGTATAGTAAAGTGTTTTGCAAGGTTATTCTGATGAATTTTAATGGAGTAACATAATTTGTTTAATCAGTAACTTTTTTAATTGATTCTTTTTTTATTATAAGAATCCTACAAAGTGGTTTTATAGTTAATTTTGATGTGCATTTCTGATTAGTTCCTCCAAATAAATTTCTAAATATAACATTATGGGTCAAATAAAATGAATATTTTCTGTAGGATTTACAGATTGCACTGCATGAACCACAGGCTCCATTCCATTTTCAGAAGATGTTGTTGAGGCAGTCATGCATGGTATGGCTATTTAACCCACCCTGCAATTTGAAAAGAAACTATATTTTTGAAAACCCTACAGGATATTTGTTTTATTTTACATTTATTTGGCTAAATAAGAACCTAAAATTCAGATTTTTAAATACATAAATGTGATTTCATATCCTTCCTTCACTCAGCTTTATTTTATATATGTTATTAATTTTTACCAATTTGAATTTAAGTTGGCTTCATAAAATACAATTATCTCCCATATACATCTTGAATATTTTTATCCAATTTGATTAATTTTTTTACTATGTAGAACTTTAAATAACTATATTTAAAATTGTTATTAATAGTTTATATAAATTACTTTCCCTCTTAAATACTTATTTTTTGTTTATTCCTATATGATATAGATAAATTATTTACATATTTATTCAAAGAATATTACAATAGGAAAGTTATATGATAATAAAAACTTACTTTGTGTAGGATATTTTAATCTATTCTTATGAGCCACTTATTTTTATTTCAGAACCATACTGCCTACAATGTATTTCTATTTTTAGAAGTACAAACTTCTCACCATATCTTTTCCAAAATTGTGTTAACGATTCTTAAATATTTGTTATATAATATATGTTAATCTATGATTATCATGAATCATAGATCTGATTAATTAAGGAAGATGTTAAAACCAGTTTTAGGTACATTTAAGGAGTTAGGTATTTAAATACCATTTAATAGTGGAGTTTTAGGAAAAGAATGTGAAAGCAGATACAGAAATGTTTAGTTAACAACCAACAGAGCAACAAGTGATGATGACCTTTGGAGTTTTCTGTCTTACTGGACAAAAATCATTGATGTCTAGAACAGATAAATATCTGCCTATTAAACTCTCCTTCTTCTGAACTATAAGATTGCTCAGTACATAGAAAATCTTTTAGGATACAAGCCCAGTATAGCATTATAGAGGGGGATAAAAAAAAACAAACAAACCAGCAATCACTTTAGCCTACTCCCACGTTTTGTTAATTATTCTGACAATCCAAGCTTGTGTGATCATAAATAATCTCCAGAGATTATTCATAATCACAGAGGGCTATCCTCATTAGGTTTGGTCTATTTATTTTCATAAGTATAGGAAAGTATTAATCATGACTGTTAAAAGATAAACTGAGACATATTTTTTAAAATGTAAGAGTTTATTTGAGCAATAACCAAATCCAGCAGCATCAGGTTGGAAGTAGGTAGAAGGGCTCCACAGACAAGGAGATTAGGGCAAGAGTTTTACAGAGAAGTAGCGGGCATAACTGAGTGACTTCACTTTCACTTTTCCCTTTCATGCATAGGAGAAGGAAATGGCAACCACTCCAGTGTTCTTGCCTGGAGAATCCCAGGGACGGGGGAACCTGGTGGGCTGCCCTCTCTGGGGTCGCACAGAGTCGGACATGACTGAAGCGACTCAGCAGCAGCAGCAGCAGCAGAAGGAAAGTCAGAAAGAGTTTGATTGGCTACAGCTTAAGTGGTTGCAGTATTTGGGAAAGACTGATTGTCTGTTTATGATTGGTTGTCCTTGGGTTTCTATTTCTTCCCCTTGAGCGGTCATAAGTTAATATTTTGGTTTACCTACATAGACTACTAAGACATTAAAACTTTCTCAGTCTAATAGTCATGTTGTTTAATTATTTTAATTCTAAATAATGTCATGGCTGCAGTCAACATCCACAGTGATTTTGGAGCCCCAAAAAGAAAATCTGTCAATGTTTTCACTTTTTCCCCATCTATTTGCCATGAAGTGATAGGACTGGATTTCCTGATCTTAGTTTTTTGAATGTTGAGTCTTAAGCCAGCTTTTTCACTCTCTTCTTTCATCCTCATCAAGAGGCTTTTTAGTTCCTCTTTGCTTTCTGCCATTAGAGTGTTAATATCTGCATATATGAGGTTGTTGATATTTCTCCCAGTAATCTTAATTCCAGCTTGTGATTCATCCAGCCTGGCATTTCTCATAATGTACTCTGCATATAAGTTAAATAAGCAGGGTGACAGTAAACAACCTTGACCTACTCCTTTCCCAATTTTGAACCATGCCCATTGTTCCATGTCCAATTCTAAACTGTTGGCTCTTGTCCTGCCTCCAGGTCTCTCTTCCCGACCCAGGTATAGAACCCGGGTCTCCTGCATTGCAGGCAGATTCTTTTACTGTCTGAGCCACCAGGGAAGCCCCTAGAAACTGAGCCAGTTCTCTCCAGGGGACTTTGTGTAGGGCATTGGTTTCACATATAAAGTGAATTTGTGTTCCTTAATTGTGTCCTTGTCAGAACTGATTAAATGAAAATCATTCTCAAATATGGCACCCTAGGTAGGAAATAATTAAACAACAATTAGAATTTATGCTGGAAGGTAGGAAAAGACGTGCATGAACTTAAGCAGCCCATGAAGTATTCTTCTATAACAATATAGTTTATTGGCTATCTCAGGTAAGTCTGTTTTGGCAACTTGAAGATGTCTTGCAAAAATAGTAAAGTATACTTTTCATAAAAATGTAAAATTTTGACTCTAATGCAAATATAAAATACATACATGACAAACATTGAATTAATTATGCCTAAAATCCTTTCTCTATTCTTACAACCTTTCTCTTTTTTTTAAAATATCTTCAACGTGGTGTTCCTTCTCCTACACCAGGGCTTTCAACTATTCCACATAGAAAGGGGGAAAAGTCTCTTTAGTTGGTTTGTATTACAAAGATGATTTTTCTCAGACAGGGACTTTAGTCCGCCAGGCTCCTCTGCCCATGGGATTTTCCAGTGGAGAATATTAGAGTGGGTTGCCATTTCCTCCTCCAGAGGATCTTCCCAACCCAGACATTGAACCTGCTGCTGCTGCTGCTACTGCTAAGTCGCTTCAGTTGTGGCCGACTCTGTGCGACCCCATAGATGGCAGCCCATCAGGCTCCCCCGTACCTGGGATTCTCCAGGCAAGAACAATGGAGTGGGTGGCCATTTCCTTCTCCAATGCATGAAAGTGAAAAGTGAAAGTGAAGTCACTCAGTCGTGTTTGACTCTTGGCGACCCCATGGACTGGAGCCCACCAGGCTCCTCTGTCCATGGGATTTTCCAGGCAAGAGTACTGGAGTGGGGTATGTCATCGCCTTCTCCATCTCAGACACTGACTAGGTGATAAAAAGTTCTTATTATCTGTTTCTATACTGAAAAGAATAGTGATTGCTTGGCCCACTGTTTATGCTTTTAATGCTAATTCAGTCTTCCATACACCAATAAAGCTTTATTAATTTCCATACTAGTTATTTAAAAAGGAATACATACTGCAAAGGTGAGGATTAATTTTATTTTTTTAAATTTTTATGTTATTGATTTTTATTTTTCTGGAGCTAATTCATCATAGTTTTATGGGAACACACAAAAACACCTATTTCTTCCATTATTAGGAATCTTGACACTGTTTCTTGAAACATAATAGCACTAGCATTACTATGATAAGGTACACTTGACTCCTTTGACAACCTGACTTCCATTTAATCTGCCACCACTTTTAATCTTAATAATTCTGTTTTAGCCTAACACTGGAGGTGATAGCAGCTCTAGTTAAAGTTTTTTCAGATACCTCAAACTAATCCCTGGGCAATCACCATTAAGCCAATTTAGAGGAAAATAACATTTCTGCCATATTAGGGAAGTTATAAAATGTCTCAATTCTCCTTAAGTTTACAGTTAGTGCAGTGAATATTCTGTATGATAAGGAGAAAAATCTCACAGGACTTTGTGGATAGAAATAACAAGACTTATGAAAATTCTCTGCCAAATAGTCCATGTCTTGCATCATTTTTCAATGAATTATCCTTTGAGGTTTCATTTTAGGTTGCAGTCTTCCCATTAGTTTCATTCTTCATCCTGAAAGGGGGGAAAAAAAGGAAAGACAGAGTGTTCTCTGAGAATTCTATACCCTTAGCATATCACTTGAACATAAGAGCAGGGAAAAAAAAAAGTCAAGGATTTCATTTGAATAAGAATGATTTATCTACTCAGTGCTGAAGGACATGAATACATTATGGGTATCTTTTGCATTTGACTTTTATTTCTTTCTTAGCAAGTAGATGGTTTCAGAGAATGCTTAAAAACAATTCTAAAACAGTATGAGGCATTTATTTCTCTCAGTGGCATAGATTTCTATATAAATTGTTGAGCTATACATGAAGTAAATCTCAGACTGCTCCATAAAGTTTAGACTAGTGGCATAGTTACTTTTGCATTTTTGAAGTTCACTGTACAGCTTTATAAACTTTCATGCGTTAATATACTTCAGTATTTATGATTGATAATTTTCACACTAAATAATTAGAGAGTAGCAGGGGTGTGGTTTCCATTTCCTCTAATCTGAATTCCTCGCTGAACAATTTAAGAACAGCTTCTCCCTCTATTTTTATCTTCCTGATACTTAGCATAGTCTTTGCCATATAGAAATCACATCATTTATAATGTGATGGATTTTGAGAAGCCAGCTTATTATATTCTGAATTTTAAAGCTTAAGGATTAAAAATTCATGAATTAGTGTTGCTACTTATAATCCAGGAAAATATTTTAGAAAATGTCATAAGGGATTCTAGATAGATGAGAGTATGAATAATTGGATAAGTGACACTGAAAGTTAAAAAAATTTTAAATGAATAAAATTTTCACTCCTAGGCTTGATAAATGAGGTAATTTGGGAGATTCCAATTGGATGTAGCTGTTGCTTCAGCAGCTGGAAGTTTTACCACGTATTTATCCTATATTCAGACATACTTGCCTCATACTCTAAGAAGGCAAGGGCCACGAATAGTTTAGTCACCACTGTTAGCATGTCTGCTGCTGCTGCTGCTGCTGCTGCTAAGTCGCTGCAGTCGTGTTCGACTCTGTGCAATCTCATAGAGGGCAGCCCACCAGGCTCCCCTGTCCCTGAGTCCCTGGGATTCTCCAGGCAAGAACACTGGAGTGGGTTGCCATTTCCTTCTCAAATGCATGAAAGTGAAAAGTGAAAGTGAAGTTGCTCAGTCGTGTCTGGCTCCTAGCGACTCCATGGACTGCAGCCTACCACGCTGTCCAGTGGATTTTCCAGGCAAGAGTACTGGAGTGGGGTGCCGTTGTCTTCTCTGAGCATATCTGCACCAAGCGTCTTTTCATAATGCTCTTCCTTTTCATTTTCCCTGCTGTATCTGCTTCCAATCCACATATTAAATTTATAAAGTTTCTTTCTTGTGATTATTTGAAGCAAAAGTCATTTGTTCTTAATTTGCCTTTGTTTTTTTTTTTTTTTTAGTGCCTGGTCATGTGTCAGATCAGTTAGGAAATATTCAGTCAGTTAGTGTTTAATGATTTGCAACACTCTCTGCTTAACCGGCAGTGGTGATCTTGTGTTCAGATTCTAAATTAAACTTATGCGATGAGATAGTCTTCACCCAAGACTATTAGGTTGAAGAATGAATAAGCATTAGGCAAAGTCAGAGCATGAACATCGAGAATATTGTAGAGATCATTTGATTGCAATATCAGCTTCTTTGCATTGGGAACATGGGCATTCACAAGTGATGAGACCGTGTGGGTGCAGACCACTGTTAAAGAAAATATGTTCCATGGCATTGGTTAAAATGGTAAGGTTGACTTTATTCATGACCATTGTTATAGACACAGGGCCCACTGTGATGGAATTTTACAGTGAGAGAGAGACATCAAGCCAACCTTGAGTGCCCACAGCATGGGCAAGTGGGAATTCATAAACAGAGGTATGAGTAGGGGGTCACTGGATGGAAAACTACTACATCAGGAGTAACAGGGACTCTGGCTAAATCAACTTTGCAGAATACTTGCTGAAGACAGGCCAAGGTCAGGGATCAGACATCACGTAGTGGGGTAGATAAGAAACCTGATCAGAGAGAGGGGGTGATCAGAGTATGGAAGGTGGGTTGTGGGGGGATTGTGTCTGGATAAACTGTTTTAGCAAAGTTCTTGCTGAAACTAAACTTTGCAGGGAAGTGCACAGTTGTGCCAAGGAGATGGGTTAGCAGTTTGACGAAAGCTTGGCAAACAAAGAATTGTTTTGACCACCTCAGGTCAGGAATTCAGGAGCTCATCTAGTTTTATAATTTACTAATTACATAATTCCCTGATAAATTACTAATTATATAAGCCCCTCAAAGTTATATCCACCAGGGAAAAGTAGCACAATTTCAGTGGTTATAGGCTTTGATGGAGTTGGCCCATTTAGGAAGATAAAGAATTAAATGCAACATCATCTTCTACTGCAGAGTAGGTGTTGACTCAATATATGCCAGCTCTGCAGCATTAGCTCTTCTGATCTCTGCATTCCCTTATTCTGTCTGTATCTCTAGGCTCCTGCTGCCCTACAGATTTTTCTAATGATTTTGCAATGGACTTGCTGTTCTCATTATTTGTGATTGAAATACCTACAACTGCTTTCTGTTTTCTTTTCCCAAATTTGCCTGAAACATTAATAATTGAATTACTGAGCCAATAATGACATACAATTTTAGTGGGAACTTATTAATTACTCATCCCAAGCTCTGCTCTATTAAGGCTTCACAAATAGGCTAATATACCATGAGAGTCTGCATTAAATTAAAACCCTCTTCAGAGGTCCTACCTAGTTTGGCAAAATATTCACACCTTAACCTGAATTCTTAAAATTTGTTGTAGTAACTGTATGAAAAATCTACATTGTGAGTTCAGTTCAGTTGCTCAGTCGTGTTCCACACTTTGCAACCCCATGAACCGTGGCACACCAGGGCTCCCTGTCTATCACCAACTCCAGAGTCCACCCAAACCCATGTCCATCGAGTCAATGATGCCATCCAGCCATTTCATCCTCTGTTGTCCACTTCTCCTCCTGCCCTCAATCTTTCCCAGTATCAGGGTCTTTTCCAGTGAGTCAGATCATTGCATCAGGTGGCCAAAGTATTGGAGTTTCAGCTTCAACATCAGTCCATCCAATGAACACCCAGGACTGATCTCCTTTAGGATGGACTGGTTGGATCGCCTTGCAGTCCAAGGGACTCTCAAGAGTCTTCTCCAACACCACAGTTCAAAAGCACCAATTCTTCAGCACTCAGCTTTCTTCACAGTCCAACTCTCACATCCATACATGACCACTGGAAAAACCATAGCCTTGACTAGAAGGACCTTTGTTGGCAAAGTAATGTCTCTGCTTTTGAATATGCTATCTAGGTTGGTCATAACTTTCCTTCCAAGGAGTAAGCATCTTTTAATTTCATGGTGGCAATCATGATCTGCAGTGATTTTGGAGCCCAGAAAAATAAAGTCTGACACTGTTTCCCCATCTATCTGCCATGAAGTGATGGGACTGGATGCCATGATCTTCGTTTTCTGAATGTTGAGCTTTAAGCCAACTTTTTCACTCTCCTCTTTCACTTTCATCAAGAGGCTCTTTAGTTCTTCTTCACTTTCTGCCATAAGGGTGGTGTCATCTGCATATCTGAGGTTATTGACATTTCTCCTTGCAATCTTGTTTCCAGTTTGTGCTCCTTTTAGCCCAGCGTTTCTCTTGATGTACTCTGCATAAGCAGGGTTACAATATACAGCCTTGACATACTCCTTTTCCTATTTGGAACCAATCTGTTGTTCTATGTCCAGTTCTAACTGTTGCTTCTTGACCTGCATACAGGTTTCTCAAGAGGCAGGTCAGGTGGTCTGGTATTCCCATCTCTTGAAGAATTTTCCACAGTTTATTGTGATCCACACAGTCAAAGGCTTGGGCATAGTTAATAAAGCAGAAATAGATGTTTTTCTGGAACTCTCTTGCTTTTTCCATGATCCAGCGGATGTTGGCAATTTGATCTCTGGTTCCTCTGCCTTTTTAAAACCAGCTTGAACATCTGAAAGCTCATGGTTCACGTATTGCTGAAGCCTTGCTTGGAGAATTTTAAGCATTACTTAACTAGCATGTGAGATGAGTGCAATTGTGCGGTAGTTTGAGCATTCTTTGGCATTGCCTTTCTCTGAAAGCTGACCTTTTCCAGTCCTGTGGCCACTGCTGAGTTTTCCAAATTTGCTGGCATATTGAGTGCAGCACTTTCACATCGTCATCTTTCAGGATTTGAAATAGCTCAACTGGAATTCCATCACCTCCACTAGCTTTGTTTGTAGTGATGCTTCCTAAGGCCCACTTGACTTCACATTCCAGGATGTCTGGCTCTAGGTGAGTTTTCACACCATTGTGATTATCTTGGTTGTGAAGATCTTTTTTGTACAATTCTTCTGTGTATTCTTGCCACCTCTTCTTTTTTTTTTTTTTTATTTTAATTGGAGGCTAATTACTTTACAATGTTGTATTGGTTTTGCCATATATCAACATGAATCCGCCACGGGTGTACACGTGTTCCAAATCCTGAACCCTCCTCCCACCTCCCTCCCCATACCATTCCTCTGGGTCATCCCAGAGCACCAGCCCCAAGCGTCCTGTATCCTGCATCAAACCTGGACTGGCGATTCATTTCTTATATGATATTAAACATGTTTCAATGCCATTCTCCCAAATCACCACCCCTGACAGAGTCCAAAAGACTGTTCTATACATCTGTGTCTCTTTTGCTGCCACCTCTTCTTAATATCTTCTGCTTCTGTTAGGTCCCTTCCCTATCTGTCCTTTATTAGAAATACACTCTATCTGGTGGGATATTAACACCACCCCACCCCCCAGCAAAGGGAAAAAAACTTTGCTTAAAAAAGTAACTTGAATTTATGATGTGTAGTCTGCAGTTATTAGTTTCTTAGCTTTCCATTGTTCTTAACTGAGCCTTATGATAAAATTTATAGCCCTAGTTAACACTGATCCAGGAAATAGTCACCTTTTCCAATTTTGTTATATTTTCTGTCATTTTAAAATGTAAGACAGGTGGTTCAGTGGTAAAGAATCTGCCTGCGCAAACAGTGATGTGAGTTTGATCTCTGGGTCGGGAGGATCCCCTGGAGAAGGAAATAGCAACCCACTCCAGTACTCTTGCCTAGAGAATTCCTTGGACAGAGGAGTCTGGAGGGGTCCATGGGGTTATGAAAGTCCAGACACGACTTAGAGACTAAACAACAACAAACAGGATGAAATGGTTATTTAAACTAGAACTCAGTAGCCCTGAACTGGAATTACAGTAAGCAGTGATCACACATAAAGGTTTCCTTCTATGAAAGCGATGGTGATACAGGCAGTATATATCCTTGATTAGAGAGAATGAGGAGAAAATACTGCTGCTGTAAGTACAGTTGTAACCTTTAATTTACATAAAAAATACTAAAGGGTAAATCATCTTATCTTTCATAATGTGATTATTATAGATATTCTTCTCACTAATTTCATTACACATTCTTATCTTAGAGATTCTAACATGTGATGGGGAAACAAGATGGAAATATATTCCCAAAGAGCAGATGTTATTGATTTAGAATCATTCACTTGAAAATGTTAAAATGTCAGGTTTTTAATGATATTTTATTGTCATTTGATTTCGTAGGCATATAAATCCAAAATTAACATGTGCATTAGACTTCATCTCTATAGAGGGGAAGATGAATATTTGAATTGGAACTTCTGTTCAATATAATTGTTTTCCTAAGTCTGCTCATGTCCTACCAAGCCTTTTCTTTTTTTTAAATTAATTTAATTGGAGGCTAATTACTTTATAATATTGTAGTGGTTTTGCCGTAAAGCCTTTTCATAAAAAGAGAAAGTTCTGCTTCCATAGGGTGGGAGAGGGTGCTGGATGATAATTAAGTACATTTGCTTTTCTTTCTAGTTACAAAGTTGGATGAAAGCCCCCAGCTACCCTGAGGATAAGTGTGGCCATGAGACTGGGTACTGAAACATGGGTGGAGTGACAGGCACACCTCTTAGCCTGGATCTAGGATTCAATTCTCCTTATAATTTCTTTTCTGTAAAGCCCTGAAATAGAAGAACCTTATGACTCTAAACCACCCGCTCCCAAATAGCCACTTAAGATTGAATGCAAGAGAAAGAATGTTCTATTATGTCAAGTCACTGAGAGGTTTTGCTTTCCTTTATATTTGCAAAAGTAACTCTAAACAATAAAAGGGTTCTGACAACTTGTGCTTAACCCAGTTAAGGAAAAAAAAAAATCATAGTCAAAAAGTACAGTAATTGCTTTTGCTGCATTTTTGATGTTTTATTTAAAGTAGCAAAGTAGCATTTTAAAGTTTGTTATTCTTAATTAAAACTTTTACAAGTAATTTGAAAGTCTATGATACAGAGTGACCTATAATTACTCTGGGTCATGGATTTATATCATGAACTTTCAAAGGTGGTGAGTAAGCCAGATCTGGCTGATTACTCAGCCTAGCTGTCCAGCACCTTGCATTCCAGAACCGGTTTTATCATTCTCCCCTGTAGAACTCAAAAAATGATCAAAACTTACATTGTCATTCAATACTACTCAGTAAAAAAAAAAAAAAAAAAGCTGCTTACAATGTTAAAAAAAAAAGGCTATTTAAGTCATAAAATATTCTTTCTTATTAAGAAAATACATCCTGCAAAATGATTTCATACAATCATTCTATGTGTGTACTCCTTATGTATTTAAGAATTCTACTATATTTTATTTTGTATATTTTTGTTCATGAACTTTTAAATCTATTGTTATTTTAGCACAAATGAACATCATCATATTGACAGGTCTTTACAAAAATTATGTTTTAAGGAGTCTCAAATGAGATAACACTTTTAAAATACTGATGTCTAAGTGCTTTGCTAAAACAGAATGCTCAAAAGTACTGGAAACATTTTTTATGATGGGTGGCTATTCACATGCATTTTGATTATTCTGAGTAGGAGTTGAGGGATATTTGATGTAATCGTGCAACTTTTCAGGGTAAAACAACGCATTTGGCCTTATATTCTAAAGAACGATACTTATTTGTTGTAATATCTAAAGAGTTAACTGAATTTGATTTTGCTGAGTATATCTTTTTATTTAATATTTTGTATTTTACATTAAAAAATTTAAGCATAAGATAACTCCATTGAGAAATAAAAACTGGTATGACTTCAAATGCAAAGAAAAGACCACCACTGGGAAAATTTTTCATGGAAGTTATGCACCACTTATCTATTCGCTTTCACTGGGTCAGAAACTTCATGATTTATTTTGAACAAATGCTGGAGACTCTATTTTAAATAAAGTACTTAAAAATCAACTTGTAATATGTTAAATGTTTTGACTTTCAGTGATACTTAGCATATCAGTTGATGTCAGAATGTTAAAAAGGCAGTGTTGAATCACAATTCAAAAGAATCTGAATAAACTTAAAGTGAGAGTCCCGGCAGATGAAGCAATGTTTGTTAAGGAAAAAGTCACTGTCTGGGATGTAGAATGTGCTTCATATGTAGGTCAAATGGATAAGAGCCCACCAGAGTACTCACTTTTACTATGTTATTTGATTCAGTTAGATGAAATTATTTTGATAATAGGTTGATGATTTGTTTAACCAAGCTCAGTAGTTTATTGTTTTCTTCTAAACTAACACAATTGTATTTCCTTAAAACTACTGCTGAATTATCAAAGTATAATTAGACACAAAGGTAAATTGGGGAAGAGATAAAAATTATATTTCTAGATTTAAAACAAAGGTTGTTTACTTATTTTATGAGTCAGGAAAGAATGAACTAATTTGCCTTAAAAAAATTGTCAGGGACCTTCACGTAACTGTGATCTAATCAAAATTGAATCAAATTATCACATCTACAAATTCATAGGTGATTCTGTTTATAATGTTTTAACCAACTAAATCTGGATAGCCTTAGGAATATCGCCTGTTATTATTAGAACAAATGCATAAGCAGAAAATCAATGTAAGTTAATTTTAAAAAGAGGCACAGCTTGCATAAGCAGCTAACTGCTGAAAGTTTACCATCCTCAATTTCAAATGGAGACTGAGTTACAGAAACTACTGAAAAAGAAAAAGGGGAAGCTCCATATGTCTTTTCCATATTGAGAAATATGTCCAAGTAAAGCGAAAGCACAAGGCTTATCCTCTGTAATTTTTATAAGGACCTAGGGAAAAAAGTTTCCCAACTTTTTTTTTTTTTTTACAGTGAATCAATTAAGAAAGACATAAACATGATATCAGAGAAGTAGCTACCGAGCAAAATTATGGTTTAATGAAGATCCTTGTTTCTCCTTTTGGAGAATACTATTATGGAATTTAGTAATTACTTTCAAAAGAACATTGCGATAACTCTACTCAGGTTCATAAAGCTTTCATATGAAGTACATGAAGCACATTATAAACATATAAATACATATATTTTTTGTCACAACTGAACTGTAACATTTAGTATATTCCGAGAAGCTCCATCAACAATGAAAATGTTTGGGAGAATGAACCAGAGGATCAATCATGTTGTGTTTAAAGTGCCATTCTGGAAAATCCACTCATAACCCTTTACAGTAATTCTGATACAATCTATAAACACTGCAATATAATTTGGTTAAACAATAAAGGAGTGGGCTCTTTCTTTGGAATGACTATTACTTAGGGTATCTGATAGCAAAGCCCTCAAGGGTTACCAGGAAGCGTTCTGGTTTTTGTTCTGTTTCTGTCCAGACAGAATTACTCTTAGTACCTTCTTATACTTTATTTATTTTTTATGCCATATTTTATTAGAGTTGGTTTTAAACATGTCTAAACTTAAGTAGTGCTACAAAATCTTAAAGAAAAAATTCCCTCTGATAAATCTCAAACTTAACTTGAGTCTTGGATTGTATTTAATAGAAAGATGTATTTAATAGAAAGATGTTAGAAGATATTTTTCCTTGGGCAGTCTGAAACTCAGGTTGGAAAATTTCTGGCTTAAGATGGTTGGACAACAAAAAAATTTAATTCTTTATTTTTTTTTTTCATTATGGAAAATGTTAAAGATATTAGAAAGTAGAGGGAATAATATCTTGACTCAGATTCATCCAGATCTCAACTTCCACAAATGTCTGTTTTATTTCATTTAGCAGGATCCCTTGCCCTGACACAAAGGAAAGACATATTTTGTATTAAATACCAACTTAAAACATTATTATCATTATATTAATATAATTCCATTATGTTATCATATGTATATTTAGTATTCAGTTTGTTTTACATTTTGTTAGATTCGGAATTCAAATAAAGTCCATTACATTGTATTAGGTTGTCTCTTAAAGCTCTCTTACCTAGGTTATCACTACATTTCTTTTTTGTCCTTGCTACATTTGATTGAATAAGTTTTAGTGATACTGCATTTTTACATATCTCCTGTTGAGATAGAAGTCCCTGACCCCATAGTATATACTGCATAAGCATAATTAAGAATCACCGTGATTAAGAAACACTGTCACCGATACAGCTCAGTGGAGAAGAAAACTGTGAGCACTGCTAACCCCACCTATTATTTTACATATCTGATAATAAACAGAGAAGAGTTGTCATTAATAATTTGGTGTCTTTCACTCATCTCAAAACAAATTTCAGAAATATTTCCTTGATTCTAGGCATGATCATTTAACACAGGTTGTTTAGGCAGTAATAAAGATGTCATGATGAGGTATTTTAAGCTTTTTTTTTTTTTTTCAGCACTACCAGTAGTATATTCCTATTCATACAAGATGCAAGATGAGTGAGCATTCAAATAATAATGGGAAATTCTTGAATTGTTATGTTATGTATTGTCACATATTTTTAATATTAATATTAGCAGAACAATACCAAAAATTATATCATGAGGTCAGTGAGGTGACCAGTACATTTATACAAGATGTAGAAAGTTTTTTTTAAATGTTTAATAATTTAACAGTACATTTAGAAAATTACTTTTGTTCTCAGGTTAAATTTTAGAATGTTATGTTAATAAAGAAATTTTTATTACCTTATATTTTATGTCTTTAAAATTTTATTAAATTAAAAGAATATAAATTCAATTATTGTGTCAAATATTGATACACACCAATAAAAATTGACAATCATTATTTCATGAAAATAGAAGTAAAAGGTTTATTCCAGCCATGCAATGTTATTATTATAGTCTCCATCATTATGTTCTATTTAATCTATCTATTTTACAATGTTTTTAACTTGCCCAAATTTAAAAAGCTAGTTAAGGTCTGGGTTAGAATTTGAACCTAGTTTGATTTCAGAGTCCATGTACTAACCATTAGATAATGCTTCCATTTTGAATGTTTGTTTCATGTTTTAAAATATGAAACACATAAAACGCAACCAGAATATTTTCATTGTAAGCCACACCCTCAAGTTCATTTAGTATATCTTTCTCAAAAGTAAATACTAAACATGAATTTGATAATTTAGACTTCAAGTCCGTTTTAATCCATGCAAGGGAATTTTAAATATATGCTCTGTTTATTGTTTTGTGGATTTCTTTTAATCCATGAATTGTTCCTTTTATCTGTGTCTAGTTAGATTTATATCATTCTCTTTAGTTGGTATATAGCATTTCAACCATTATTATAAAACTATGCATTTATCCCTTGTTTTTCACTACTGCAAAGAATGCTGCAATATTTACCCAAGTTCCTGCTATATATGTGTGTGTCTACATTTCTTACCTACGTGCCTATAAAATGATGTTACTGAAATGTAGTTTATACACTATTCTAATTTAATTAGACACCAAGTAGTTGTAAATGTTTTAAGTAACTCTGATAAGTAAACTTCTGAGATGGGCCCAGAGGATCATGCCCCTTGATATCCAGACTTTGTGTATAACCATCCCTCAGTATCTTGGGGGAATTGTTATTATAGTCTCCATCATTACGTTCTATTTAGTCTATCTATTTTACAGTGTTTACAGGGCCCACTCTGGTACTCAAATTCGAGGATGCTCAAGTTCCTCATATAAAATGGCGTAGTGCAATCGGCCCTCCCTATGTGTCATATCCCTCCCATGATATAAGGTCATATGTCAGGGTGAAGGGATTTGTAATTGTAATTAGGTCCTTAAACTTCTAAGTTAATCAAATGGAAGATAATTTCTTATGGGGCTGAATCCTTTGATCTTTAGAGGCTCTGAAGGTGGGGGCACTGAAGCAGCAGAGGTTCTCTTCATTACTGACTTTGAAGAAGCAAGTAGCCATGGACATATTCTGCAGCCACAAGGAGATAACTTCTGCCAGCAACCTGTTCCTAGCTGAAATTGCAGATGAAATTGCAGCTCAGCTGGGATTTATTGCAGACCTCTGAGACTCTCAGTA
>NW_011494919.1:4217413-4297264 GCF_000754665.1 Bison bison bison | reverse complement strand
AGCTGTGCCTAGACTCCTGAACCATAGGAAATGGGAAATAAAAAATGTGTATGGTCCCAAATCACTGTGTTGTGAAAAATGGACAGCATTTTCTCATATCTTTGCATTTGTTATCTGACCTATAGGTCAGATACATATTTGTTATTATATATATATCACACAGAAATGCATGCACACTTATTCTCTGTTTTGTGTTTAACAGTTCCTTTCATTTTTCACATTCAAGGTCATAAAGATATTGTCCTATATATTTTTAAGAGCTTTGACCTGGCTTTTGATGTTTTTAACATTTATGTTTTAAATTCTCTTGAGATTTATTTTTATAGAGTGTAAGGTGGCCATCTGTTATATACAATAAAAGTCTGATATTTCTAATACCTATTGTTAAATTATCCAGCTGTTTCTCTTGAATTTGGAACATCACCAGTAACATTTACCAACATTTCAGTGTGTTTCTATCTCTTGTTAGATTTAACTTTGTTTTAAGTAAGTACCATCTGTATTTTTTCATTTTGGACATGGCTATTGTTGCTGTCAGTATAGAATCATATGGAAACAGGGAATTAATCTACATAGCTCTTACAAGTGAGAGCTGAGTGAAAGAATAGCACAACTATGAGAGTGATATGATTAGATCTTAAATGTTCCTTTTTTATAATTAAGTATACAGGGTTTTTCAGTAAATATAAATTCATTAAGTGTGACAAGTATAATGTATGGAGAAGACAAAAAATGTGTGTTTGCTAACTTAAGAGGTCTTGTCATCTCTTGAACAGTATTTAAGAAGCACATGAAAGCACTATTCATAATGGGAGTTAGTCTTACAAAATAGTTATTACCTTAGAATTTGGAGTTTAGCAAATCATTCTGAACTACTAGTATTTTATGCTGTTAACTAGCAGCATAGTCGTCTCTGGCAGCTGAATTTGTACTTTCTCAGTGGTTTTGACTGTGTTAACAAGATGATCTGACACAAAGAAACACAAGAGGAAACTAAGCTGACTGCAGAAAAGTAATTGATGAAATAATATTTCTCATTTTCTTGGAATATATGAAAATATATTTACATTTTATGTTTTCTATTGGACATTACATTATTTGATATTTAGTTTCTGAGCAAGATATTTGTTACAGCTAAATTTGCATTTCAGTTCTGGAATTCCAAGAAATAATTCTGTAATAGCATTTGATGTGAAAGCAATCTTAAGAAGTTTATTTTGGTAATGAATACATATGTGTGTATATATATATATATGTATATATAAATTGGAGTTGAGAAAAAAGATACAGTAGGTGGCAAATGCATTAAACATTTGCAAATTGTAGACTATAAAACTTTTGGGAGACAATAAAAAGTATAGAATACCTTTGGAACTGAATTTATCTCCAGTAGAAGAAAGAAAAAGTAAAATAAGAGGAAAGTAGTTGCCAGAGCTAGGTCACACTTTTAGCTGGACACTGCTGTACTTTGTCGCTGAGTTTTGCAAGATGCAACTAAGGTTAGGTAATTATGTTCATTCCTGAGTAAGGCTGAAAGATGCATTTTAAGTGTATTAGTCAGAGTCAGCTCAGTAAAATGGAAATTGCATAAAGTAACATAAAGGATTTAATGTAAGAAATTGCTTACACAGGTGTTCAGGAGCTGAGAGAGCAAACAAAGAAATGAGGTAATCCCAAACTAGGAACTGCAGGAAATTGTTCCCATGTCTTTGACTGGGAAAATGAGAAGAATCCTAGAAACTCAGAGGGGCCTCTTGGACATCCAAGTCTTAAAGGAGGGATACATTTGAAGAGTGCACTGATGTTCATTCCAGAGGCCAGAACAAACTGGAGGTGGTACACTGACCTCTGTGGCTGTGGGGGCAATATTGAAAGGAACAGCAAGCAGAAGTGGAGACACAAAGTCCCTTCTCCTCACACTTTGCTTCCAGATTTTCCTCTAGTTTCTCCTACTGCCAGAATCGAATGGAAAGCCACTGACAAAGAAATAAAGGAAAGGCAGGTTATATAATCCTAGCTTGAGCATGCCCAAATAGATTTGAAGGGACTTTTTCGTAGCTAAGAGACCCTGATGCTGGGGAAGATTGAAGGCAGGAGGAGAAGCGGACGACAGAGGACAAGATGGCTGGATGGCATCACTGACTTGATGGACGTGAGTTTGAGCAAGCTCCAGGAAATGGTGATGGACAGGGAAGCCTGGCAGGCTGCAATTCATGGGGTTGCAGAGTCGGGCACACCTGAGCGACTGAACAACAACAAAGAGACAAGAGCTAAACGTGTGGCCCATTCAGCATATCCATACAGATCTTGTTAAATATACCGATCTTTTGTTAAAGAGTAACATACTTTCCCTCACTAAGATCCATGTATCCTTTACATGAACAAAGACACTCTGATCCTTTCATCTAAGATGTATCTTGGTATCCATCTCAGTGCACTAATCATGAAAGAATATTTGGGCCATTATATCTTTTAGTCTAAGTCACAAAACTTTATGAATATCTTCACAGTTTAAGGACTCAAATATAGAGTTATCCACAAAAAATAGTTAAAGATAGAAACATAAAAATTAGTTAATAAACTAATTACTAGGAACACAACCAGCAGGGAAGAAAAGATGTATATAGTTACTATAATTTTCTTTCTCATATTTAGGTTCAGTGGTTTATTTATTGCCCATTTTATATTGTTTTTGTTCTCAGCCACCACCTCAGCTGGTCATTGTCTGGCAAAACAGAAGGATGATACAAACTTCCATTCCTGAAGGGCCTGAATCCTCAGAGGTCCTTCCATTTGCTCCCTGTAGAATTCATTAACATTTCGGAGTAAGCTCACAAAAAACCCTAGGTCAAAAATATTCTCTTTGCCTCAATTGTGTAGCTGTCTTGCAATCTGTCTTTTATAATTGAAATTAGTAACTTCAGCAGTAACTGTTAGCTCCTTCTTTGCCTATAGGTTCATAGAAATGAGAAGAACAAAACACCCACAAGGCTACATCAGCTTCTAATTCAGTATAATTATTTTGGTATCACTCAATAGAAACAGTCTTACTGTTGTGAATTAAAACTTCTAAACTGGTTAACTCTATGGACATGAATGAGTAAACTCCAGGAGATAGTGAAGGACAGGCAGGCCTGGTCTGCTGCAATCCATGGGATTGCAGAGTCAGACACGACTTAGCAACTAATCAGCAACAAGCCAGTGGAGCGCAGAGTTGCAGAGAAGGGAGGTAAAGCTTTGAAGCAGTATTAGAGTCTAACAGTGAGGAAGGCTACACTCAATCCCACCATTTCATCTTTATATCCAAGCTTTTTTTTTTTTTCTTCGGCACCACAAAATATTAGAAACACCCACCCAGTAAATAGCTCTTTAATCTTACAGAGAATATTATGTCACACAAATAATATTAGATCAGTTGCCTATCAATGCACTGTGCAGGGAGACCAGTATAATCCATGGGCGTGAGCACACCGCTGCATAAGTTTTGTTGTGAAATATATTTCTTCAAGAACATGGGTACCATGACTCTGGATAAGGCATTCTACAAGTCTACAGATAACAGTGTTGAATCATTTAAAGTAAGAAGGCAAATCCATACCCAGAATTAAAGGGAATATTACAGGGAGGGCAAATGGTTGCCTACTCAAGAAAGGGGCCCCAGTGTCATTATTTTGCTCTTCTGGTGACTAGTTGCTCTTCTTAAAGGAAGAATACTTCCTCTATATCAGGGGTCAAGAAATCATCTCAGGTTTGGCAGGCTTACTCATCAGTAATTGCAAGGAAAATGTTTTATACTGCTGAGCTCATGCTTAGCCTCCAAGTAGCTAGTCATGGCCACTTTGTACATGGGCCCATTGTGCACAAAGCAAATTAAAGAGAATAATTGATATGCATAGATCATATAGTCTTGTTCACCAGATTATTAAAGGTTGACTCTGCAGTGGATATTCATTGATAAACATTCTAATATAACACAAGCATCTTCGCACTCTACACCTTTGAAGAAGTCCAGCCACATATTTTCTTTTCAGATCTCCAAGTCGATCATCTTTCAATTGTGATCTTTCTAAGATCCTAACAACTTTAAAGTCTTGAACATTGCCCTTGCATCATTGAGAGTTTACACTATTTTTGGTCAAAATGGAACAATCAAATGCAAGACTCAAAGTTCTGCTTAAGGAGAGCTTAGGCATTACTAAGCTGTATCAGGTAGTATCGGGAAAACTATCAGAATGTTAATGCTGCACAAAATGTTTCCATTAATGTCTGCATATTAAGCAACACCACCCGTAATCAGGTATCTGTTTTCTTCTTCATAAAACCACCAGTATTGAGAAAGTGTTCATGGATTCACTGCTGTGGAATGAAGTAAAGGAGAAATTTAAGAAGATCACATGCACTGGAAGCTGAGCCATATGCATCTGGAATTTATTTTTATCATGAAGAGCTATTCAAGCCTGATCATGTAATAACCTATTTTTAATTGATTCTGGGTTACACTTATGCAGAAATGATTTTTATAACATGCTGGATCAGACAGAGTACAAATTATAATCAGAAATTTACCTGAGTGTATGATCAACATTTATTTTCTATTAAATTCCAATAGTAATACAAGACTTGTTTCTCAAAACTAGAAGGAAAAGAGCATGGTCTTTCTCTAAAACTCTTGAAGTCGATTTAGTGATTCTCTTATAAAGGCTCTAAATTGGCTCTATAGAATATTCTGCTTGTCAAGGATACAAAGAATATATTTGGATCTGTTTTGTCATGAGGGAAAAATAATAGAATAGCTTTCATAGCAGCCTGAAATTGCTCCAAAATCTTCTCTTGCTTTGAGCCCTACTCAAAATGGCAACTTTATGGCTAACCCATTAATGATCCATGAAAACACATTTGTATATGATTTCTTATTACCTCTAAAATTGAAAAAGCCCCTTTAAGAATTGTTCCTCTCTTTCTGAGTCATAATGCAAGATAAAAAAAAAAAAATTTGTTATTTTGGAAGGTCTATACTGTACAGGTCAAGACTTCTAGACAGAAATTTCACCAAGGTCTTAGATTATGACCCTTATTATTAATGAGTTTCTCTCCCATTATCTAAGGTGAACACCACTGGTAAGACCCATGCATCTTATAGACTTGCTCGTTTGTTTATTTTTTTTTTAAATTAGGTCCAGTCAGCACATCATGAATTTAATTGACCATTGTGATTTTCCATGGGTTACAATTAAGTTCTTGGTGAACTTGATCAGTGGTACTCAAAGTAAGGTCCCTTGTACAGTGGCAATTTGAAAATTCTTTGCTACTGCCCCACAGTTAAGTATATAAATTGGAAGTAAGCTTCTACTTACATTATTATAAACTGACATAATCCACAGATTAGACATCAGATAGCACTGGAGAAATTATAGACAAGAACAGAAGAGCTGGCGTGGTCCTGGGGCAAGACTTTGAAACTGTACTGTTATTGTAGTCAGTTGACAGCAAACAGCTAAGGCGACGCATGGAAATGAGTCTAGAGGAGAATAGGCATTTGTCAGATCAACAGCTACAAACCAAGTGCTGCGTTACATTTGTTCCAGGTGAGATAAATACCTGGAGAGTGTTTTCAACTAAGTCTGCCATCTGATTAAAATTTTTATAATCCACAATTTATTGTTAAGATTCATTGGCTTTTTACGTAAGCAATACAGCCAAGTCAATGAGATGTTACAGTAATCTTTACATCTTCCAAATCTTGGGGCACTGACCTTTACAATTCCTTGTTAATTATCCTGTTAAGAGTAATTTACAGCATTTTTCATACTGTACTGTAATAGCTTAAATTAATATTTTAATTAATTGTACACAACTGGACACTTTTTCTGAGTGAAAAGGGTGTGAAAATTGTATCTGGACAGTAGGTGTAAATAGAGTTTGGCCAGAATATATGGTAAATGTTTCTCTCTAATCATTAGTCAGAAGCCAATGTAGGATTCTTATTATGCCTATTATGATTTTGGAAAAGAAAATATGAGGTATATCTGCCAAAATTGAGGTTGTTTCTCAAGCGCCTGGTATATTGGTTTGGCTAAAAAGTCCCATTTAGGCTTTTACATGCCACCTTACAGTAAAACCCAAACTTTTTGGCCAACCCAATAGATTATGCTTATTGCAATTAGACATTTAAAAACTGATCAAATAAGTACAGGTGAGTCTGCAAGCCAGCTATCTCACTGTGAGAAGTCTTTGTGTCAAAAGTCCTTTTGTCTTCTGACAATGATAGGCAGAGTGTTGTTTTGGTCCTCAGAAAATTGCATTATGTTAAAGGTTTACAATGACAGCAAAAGTCGCTCAATTGCATCCAACTTTTTGCGAAACCCACGGACTGTAGCTTCCAGGCTCCTCTGTCCATGGAATTCTCCAGGCCAGAATACTAGAGTGGGTAGCTGTTCCCTTCTCCAGGGGATTTTCCTGACCCAGGAATTGAACCGAGGTCTCCTGCATTGCAGGTGGATTCTTACCAGCTGAGCCACCAAGGCAGCATGTTAAAGGTTAATGTCTATACATCCTCAAAATTTTTGAATAATTCTCATTTGTTGGTATTATGCCACCTTTATAAATGACCCCTGTTCCTTTGGAAATAGCTTTGGAATCATAATTGCATTTGTATTTGTCAGCATTATGGTCTTTTCATAGTGAAATGTTGCCCCTCTCAATCGAGGGATTACAGAACTTTTAATAAACTAAAACCCAGAAATTTCTTAAGACTTTGTTTCTTTCCACCATGACAACACAAATGAATCCCCTTTTAACATGAAAATTTTTTTCTCTAGCAAATATAATGTTTTAATGTATAAACCTTTTATTTTATTGCTAATAATGCATCATTAATTGACTGCTGCAAAGATTATGTCAAACAAAGTATATTTTTACAGCTAATTAATTCTTGCTGAGTATTATGGTATTTATGATTATATTCTTTGATTATTAAGTGCTAATAGTTGGTATCTGTTGCTCTGACTATGACTACACTCATGGAAATCATTTTACCCATCTCAGTGGTGCCATTTCTCATTACTGTTTATGGTCTACACACCAACCACAGTGGAATTTATGAGGATGATGTCAGAGCCCTCATTCATGCCTTTTAAGCCTTAGTAAAGTGAATACACTTGACTTGCTGAAGGATATATCAGGCTGGTGGTTTTGCCAGTAGCACATGATAAATACATCCCAGCACTCCTAGTTCTCTAAACCTTTAGAATTTTCCTCTTTATTTTTACAAAGATATTGTTAGAATCTTAACCTAATTGAATCTAAACCAATACAATTTAGCATCAAATTTGTTTTTCAAACTGTTTTGAGTTACCTCCAACTATACACAGCTAGTCTTTAAAATCCAAAATCATTAAGTATACCCCCCTAAATAAATTCAAACTATTCTAATGTTATATTACATTATTCTGTGACTAGCATCCTTAGAATGCATTCAGGAATTATCCCCCAGGTTTCTGCTGATATGAACTAACTAAATGCTCAAGCTATTTGCAGCATAAGCTCTCCTGCTGTTCAGAAATTTGAGCTTATTTCCCTGGATCACACTGGAATTGACTCTCGTTGTGCCTTTGGAGGTAACAAGAGGACGAGGAAGTGTGTCATATAAGAACAGGCATCCCTTCTTTAAAAATATTAAATTTGGAGATTTTTAAGATACTATTATTTTTGCCCCTTTCTCTTCTTTCTACTATTCCCACACATCTCTGAAGCTCTGCTTATTTTTTTAATCATTCTTTTACTTTGTTTTTGTTCTTCACATTAGATATTTCTATTAATATATATTCACATCAGTAGATTATGTCTTCTGCGAGTTCAAATCTTCTTTTGAGCTCCTTTGGTGATCATCTTTCATTTTTGTTATTATAATTTTAATATCATAATTTCTACTTGGTACTTATTAAACTTTCTGTCTTCTTATTAATGTTCTGTACTTGTTGAGTCATTGTTGCCATATTTTAATTTTACTTTCTAAGCATAACTGACTTTAACTTCTATGAATGTATTTATGATAGTTTTGAAGTCTTTGCTTGCTAAATTCATCATGTGAGCCCTCAGAGGCAATTTTACTGGTTTTTGTTGTCCCCTCTGTATGAGTCACTTTCCTGTTTCTTTTCATCCATCTTATACTTTACTATGGTTGTTGGTGGTGAAAATAGGACATTTTAGATAATCTGCTGAAATAATTCTGAATTATGATGGCACTGGGAATTGTTGCTGCTATTTGTTTGTTTATTTGTACAGTGACTTGCGTGGACTAATTTAATAGCATCTGTTTCCTGCAATGTGAGGCCAGTGGTGATGCTGCTTGCTCTTTTTGTTTACTTTTTTATTGTTTTTAAGTCCGACATCCTAAGGGTCACTTGTGGGAAAACGTAACTTTGAGACTGGCTGGAGATTGGTCAGAGGTTGTGATGAAGAACATTGAGCCAGTAAAACCTTCATTCTGTTGGATGGCTCTGTGTGTGGTTTGGGGGACATATTTAAATTCAGGTGGTTTAGAAGGCTGTCCCAGCTTTTATTTTCTGCTCCTGCAAAGCTTCATTTTATCCAGTGACTTACAGGTAGTTGGGGCCCCCTCGAGTCTCTCCTAGGCATTGCGTGCTGCCTTGTACTTATGCTCAGACTTCCTGAACACTGGGGATATCTCAAAGCTTATGGAGACCCACTGCGCCCATCTCATTATCCAGATTTCCGTGTTATATTTTTGTCTTGTCTAAGTGTAGGCTTTTACACTTAAAAGTGCTTGACTTAATGGATATCACAGCTGGGATGTTGGCCTTCACTGATTGATTGCCCTGCGGTTGCCATTGTTTCTGGCAGTTCCCTGGACTTGGTGATTTTCCTGTTCTCTCAATCTGGACCACCCCTCAAGCAGCACAACTGCAAGTACTCTTGGCCTGCATAGCATTCCTATAACTATTCTGCCATTATGCTCAGTGGATGGCTAGCAGCAGACCCTAGCTAAAACATCACAGCATACAATTGTTCTAGCCAGGTTTTAGTACTATTTCTTTCCCCTCATTATGGCTGAAATATGGGGAAATTTTTCTCCCATATTCTGTGGGAACTTGATCATAATCCTGAAAGTCAATCTCACAATTTTGGAGGGGAGGGGGCTAGGTCCCCCTGGAGTTTTTAACTCTCAAACTTGTCCATGCTGAGCTTCCAACCATTGGTCAATTACAGTTCCACTTTCCCTACCCACCACTCGTCCCCCAGGCGAGTCTCTGCTCTGGTAAGCCATGATTCCCTGTGTTCCTTTTTCTCTGCCTCATGGGGGTGGTGCTTTGTTCTGTATCCCCCACCCATCTCCCGCCTCTTCAAGATTAAAGAAGAGTTGTTGATTTTTAGTCTGTTCAGCTTTTCACTTGTTGAGACAGAGTAGTGACTTCAAAGATCCTGACAAGAGGAACAGGAAACTGCAAGCTTCTAGCAGTATTCCTTGGATTAATACCACCCAATTTGTGTTGTGATGTGAGGTTTTGTTCAATTTCTAGGTTTCAAAAATGGTTGTTTTTTTGAACTTTTCTTCCAGTTTACTGTTGTTTTTAGGGAAAATATATGCTACCATTCAGGAAGTTCTACTCATCTACACATAATGGTGTGTATTTATAACGTACAGTGTATAATTCAACACTAGCTATTGGATTTGGGTTTTGGTATATATTCTGTTTCCACTAAACATTTTGACGTAGTAGGTAAAGTCATCATGAGTGTTTTAACAACTTCGTCTCCTAATTTAAGCTGGGGTTGGGTTAGATTGAGACTGGTTTTGATTGATTCGCATTCCTCCTATTATGTTCAGCACCAACTTTTCCAGTAGACATAGTTCCTAACGCTCCAGTAATTTTATAGGCCCACAGAAAACTTAAACAGAATTTTCTGGTAAAATCAGAAGAAAAAAATGAATGAAGTTTTAGTTGAAAAAAAAAATCTCAACATGTAATATTAATATATTTGTCTTTAAACCAAAGATGATATAAAATATAAATTTTATTTATTTATTTTTAATAGAGGAAGGAGATCATGAAGATAACAGTGCCCCAGGCCCATGAATGCAAACTTCTGCTAACTTCTTGCTCTTTTACATTGATTATTGTGGAATTTTGAACTTAAGGCACTCTCTTCCTTTCTACTCAGAGACATCTTATCACTTACATTGGGTTCAGCAATCAAGTGGATAAACCCTTCAACACCCTGATCTCTTTTGCTTGATATTTTCAACACTAGGAGTACCCAGTGTCCGTATACCTCAGAAACTCTCAAAATTGTTACCTGTACCTTGGCATTATTCCGAAATGCTTCGATCTGAAACAGTAGCTTCAAATTCCTCATACTTTTCATCCTTAGACTATCATTTCTGATTATTCCAGTCGTCTAATTTTGTTACTAATACTGTTCTTCAACCTCTGCTCCCTTAACTTCAGTCATTAATCTCAATTCAATCCATTTCTCTGTCTTTCTTTCCTTAGTTAGACTATTTTCTATGATATTCAACTATTTCTTTTCAAATATGCTTAAGTGTTATATGTATTTTAAAAAAATTTCAGTACAGGATCACTGCGATTATTTGCCTACTTTTGTCCTATGCTGAGGCTTTTCCCATGCGGTTAGAGAAAATAACTCATATAGAGTGGTTGCTGCTAAGTCACTTCAGTCGTATCCGACTCTGTGTGACCCCATAGATGGCAGCCCACCAGGGTCCACCATCCCTGGGACTCTCAAGGCAAGAACACTGGAGTGGGTTGCCATTTCCTTCTCCAATGCATGAAAGTGAAAAGTGAAAGTGAAGTCGCTCAGTCGTGTCTGACTCTTAGCGACCCCATAGACTGCAGCCTACCAGGATCCTCCGTCCATGGCATTTTCCGGGCAAGAGTACTGGAGTGGCGTGCCATTGCCTTCTCCAATATAGAGTGGTACCATGACACAATTTTTTTGTTGTTGTTTAGTTGTTGAGTCGTGTCCAACTTTTGTGACCCTCCCATGGACACAACTTTCCCTATTAATTACCCTTTTATCTTCAACTCATTTCTTTCTATTTTAATTTCATATTTGAATTTAAACACAAGTTATCTTACACTTTGAAATATTCTTGGCCTCATGGTGACTCTCCTTACTGTTGTATATTTCCTCCCATTTTCAGTAAGTTTCATATAGTAGAATATATAATTTACCTTCAGTTTGCTTGTTTCTCAGTTATTTATCAATATACTGCAATCTGATCTCCATCTGAATGATTTTGCTAAAACTGATATTGATATAAATAACCTAAACAAATTTAACCTAATAGGTAATTTTCATCTTGTTTCTTATTTAAATTGTTCCTATTTTGTTGTTGATATTATTGCCCATTTTTCTTTCTGGAAATTTTTCACATTTTCTCTAGCTCTATTGTGATCATGCTATAATTTTCTTTCAATCTTGGGCATTTTTCTTCTACTGATCTTCTTGATTTTAACTTTGAACCTTCTTACTCTGAACGTCATTCCTAGGTGATGGTCATATGCATTTCTTCAGTTACTGACTGTATGTTGATTTTTCTCATGTCTTTGTGGTGGTTTAGTCACTCAGTTATGTCTGACTCTTGCGGCCACATGGAGTGTAGCCCACGAAGCTTCTCTGTCCATGGGATTTCTCAGGTAAGAATACTGGAGTGGGTATCCACTTCCTTCTCCAGGGGTCCTTCCTGACCCAGGGATCGAAGCCGTGTCTCCTGTGTTGCATGTGGTTTCATGCAATGCAGGAGAATCCTTTACCAACTGAGCCACCATTACTTTCCTAACTTAAAGCCATAACTTAAGCTGCCTACGAGAGAAATATATTTGGACATTTCTGTGAGAGTCAAACTTAATAAGACCCAACTGATCTTACATGTTCCCCACCAAATTGTTTTATTTTCTTATGTGTCCTATCTCAGAAAATGCCTACTCCACCCACAGTTACATAAGTTGGAAAAGCCTCACTACTCACAGCTCTCTCTATTAAATACATAGCTCATCAATTATTGAATTCATTAATTCTGTCCTTTAATTATTTGTTAAAGGCATTGACTTGTCTACATACCACCTGCCATTTGTGCATTTACATACCATTACCATTTTTCACTTGAATTCCCACAGCCATTTCAAACTCTTCTTACTGCTGTTTTTCTTTTGTCTCACAATATATATACTTCTTAGTGAAGACATACAAATGCTTCTAAAACACAAATATCTCCATTCCACTTGTCTACCTAATAGTATTTAAGAGCTTCTATCACCCTCAGGAAAAAGTTGAAACATTTTAATGTGCCATATATATATAATCATTCCTTTGTAAACTTACCCGTGCTAATTTTCCCAGTGTTTTACAGACCACTATTACTTTGTGTTAAATGTATAGACACTTTCTTACTATTCTCTAAATGTGTCATTCTTTTTCTCTCTGGTGACTACATGTGTTACTCTCTCTCTGCCTATAACACTCTTTCACTCTTTTATTTCCAGAAAAAATTTCTCTCATCTTCAAGACCCTCTGAAATATGAATACACAGATTATGTTGGCTGTTCTTCCTCTTTTTCTTCATATGCCCAAGAATACATCTCCTATAACATGCTTTATAGTGGTGCTGTTGCATTTTACTTGTTTGTAACTCTTATGTCTTGTAAATTACTGGGGGCAGGAAATACTGTGTAGCATTCTAATCAGGACAACTAGGGTTGAGCAAAACACATAATAGTTCAGTTCAGTTCAGTCGCTCAGTCGTGTCCGACCCTTTGCGACCCCATGAATCGCAGCACGCCAGGCCTCCCTGTCCATCACCAACTTCTGGAGTTCACTCAGACTCATGTCCATAAAGTCGGTGATGCCATCCAGCCATCTCATCTTCTGTCGTCCCCTTCTCCTCCTGCCCCCAATCCCTCCCAGCATCAGGGTCTTTTCCAATGAGTCAACTTTTCGCATGAGGTGGCCAAAGTATTGGAGTTTCAGCTTTAGCATCAGTCCTTCCAATGAACACCCAGGACTGATCTCCTTTAGGACGGACTGGTTGGATCTCCTTGCAATCCAAGGGACCCTCAAGAGTCTTATTCAACACCACAGTTCAAAAACATCAGTTCTTCAGCATTAGTCAAATGCCTTTTATAAAGACAAGATGTCTAAAGAAAAGAAGTTCCTTAACTAAATATTATGGCCAATAAATATTTAAATGGTTTTGTAATTCACTGTGTGTGGAGCTGAATAGAAAAGATTTAGCTGGTATATTTAATTACTGGTTAGTATTGGTCCAACCTGGGATGTTTTAAGTCTATGTATCTTATATATATATAAACAACTGTAGCTTATGCAGGCTACGTTATTACACTTTGATGATACTAGCCCAAAAAACTATAAGTGTATTTTTTGGATTGAATGTGTTATCATCAGTATAAAGGTTAATACATTTTTAGATGAACTGCTGCTGCTGCTGGTAAGTCTCTTCAGTCGTGTCCGACTCTGTGCGACCCCATAGACGGCAGCCCACCAGGCCCTGCTGTCCCTGGGATTCTCTAGGCAAGAACACTGGAATGGGTTGCCATTTCCTTCTCCAATGCAGGAAAGTGAAAAGTGGAAGTGACTAGAACTTTATAAAATATCTAAACAGTATGAATGCTATCTTTTATATTTCATTTTAAATTAATTTAGCAATATAGTAATTTTCCCCTTCCCCTGGAGGAGGGCATAGCAAGCCACTCCAGTATTCTTTCCTGGAGAATCCTATGGGCAGAAGAGCCTGGAGCGTCATAGTACATGGGCTCGCAAAGAGTTGGACACGCCTGAGCAACTAACCCTTTCACTTTCATAGTAGATTAAACACAAATTATGGAATTTTTATGTAAAATAT
This sequence comes from Bison bison bison, assembly GCF_000754665.1. Lineage (NCBI taxonomy): Eukaryota > Metazoa > Chordata > Mammalia > Artiodactyla > Bovidae > Bison > Bison bison. The sequence continues at coordinate 4,283,361 of NW_011494919.1, read as the reverse complement.
ATAATGAAATACACGTCCTTTTAGTTGAGAAAATAAAATATTAAGGTAAATCAAAGAATGGTCTGAGAGAAACATTATAGTTCTTTTATCTATTTTCCAAGCAAGACTTTAAACACCTGTAACACAAATGTCAACAATGAAAGTGATTTTATGATGAGACAAACATAAGTCTTTGTCAGCATCCATTTAAGTGTTTCTCTAGAAGCTCCACCTCAACATTCTAAAATTGAATTGAACTACTTTATTTTCCAAGGCCTTTTTCTTCCTGTGTTATTTCAATGAAACCATCTGCAATTTATGCAAACCAGAGACCTGACCTTCGCAGATGATTTCCACTTTACCTTTACACTGACAACATAATAATTAGCAGGATATTTTTGATTCTGTGTCCTAAACATCTCAATGAATTCACAGTGTGGAATAACCTCTGATATTACTTTTCTTTACCACTGCCAACATTATATGTTTGACTTGTATATATTTAAAAATATGTAGGCCCCATTTAGGCCCATTTCAGGTTTTGGTGGTGAAGGAGAAAAGGGAACACAGAAGTTGGATGGTATGTATCAGTAGACCAGTAGACCAGGATCAAGTAAAAGATAGCCTGATGGAAGACAGTACTTCTTGCCAGTTTGTCTGAAATTCTCTGCAGATTTCTCCCTACATATACCACAGCTGACCAACAAACATGATATCTCTTTTATTGAGGAGCTACAGAGTATTTGAAAGCTGTACCAAAGCTACAGAGTATTAGAAAGCTGTATTTGTAAGCCTGTATCCTAATCTGATCTTTAAATTGCTTGTTTACTGTTCGGTGGGAAGTTTAGGAGAAATCAGTTTCAACTCTGGTCATCATTTTGGCTAATCTTGCATCTAGGTAGTACTTTTGTAGTTTTCTGTATTCACCAGTCAGTGTTGGAATGCATAAATGCAAGTTATTATTTAAAGCTCTGAATTGATTCCTTATCTCTCATCTACATCATTACTATTCATGCAGCAAAAATTGGATTGGAGTATTCTTAAAATAATAGTCTAGAATTGAAATTAAAAATAAATATTTTGGAACAAAATACAGAAAAATGTAAAAAGAAGTAATATATCAGCTTTATTAATAATGAAGCATTGATCATTAATTGATTAAATGCAACCATTTACCAGCACTTAGACTTCATGGTTTACTTGTGACTCTTTTTAAACTTCAGCAAATGCAAGCACATAGAATGTGTTCTCTATGTCTGGCTTCTGTCACTTAATATGTTCATAGGATTCATTCATTCAGTATATATGGCTGTTCCTAGTTTATTTCTAATGTACTCAGTACTATAAACAATTATATGAACATAACTTTTGTTTGGCCATTTTATTATTGAACATTTATTTTGTTTACTTTTTTTCTAGATATTTACTATAACAATAATGTTAATATGAACATATTAGTATGTATAGTACATATCTTATAGTGAGTGATGTATACATTTTGATGGGAGTGTATATGGGAAATGGAATTCTGGGTCACAGAGCATGTATGTTCGAACTTGGCAAGTAATATTGAGATATTTTGTAAAAAGGCGTACCTTTTAATATTCAGTCTATAAAAGTCTCCATTGCTCTGAATTCTCAATATGCTTAATGTTGTTAATTTTTTTTTAATTGAAGCATAGTTGACTTACAATGCTGTGTTAAATTTCAGGTGTATAGCACAGTGATTCAGTTATACATGTAAATGTATTCTTTTTCAGAGTCTTTTCCATTATAGGTTAATAAAAGATATTGACTATGGTTCCCTGTGCTATGCAGTAGGGCCTTGTTGTTTATCTGTTTTATATATAGTAGTTTGTATCTGCTAATCTGAAAGGCCTAATTTATCTCTCCTCCCTTTCCCTATCAGTAAACTTAGGTTTATTTTCTAGGTCTGGGAGTCTCTTTCTGTTTTGTATAAGTTCATTCATATCATTTTCAAATGATTTGGATAAATTTGAAGGAGACTCCTCCATATTTACCCAAATCATTTAGAAACTTATTCCCCCAAAAAAGCTGCACATGTTTGATTTACAGTCACCAAAATCTTGAAGCAACCAGCATGCTCTTCAATAGGTGGCATATTCATAGTCTGGAATATTACTCAGTGAGAAAAAGAAATGAGCTATGAATAATGAAAGACATGTTTGAATCTGAAATGCATACTGCTAAGTGAGGATGAGTCTGTTCCCTGGTGGCCCAGTGGTAAAGAATCTGCCCTCAGTGCAGGAGATGCAGGTTCTATCCATGGGTTGGGAAGATCCCCTGGAGCAGGGCATGGTAACCCACTACAGGAGTCTTACCTGGAGAATCCCATGGACAGAAGAGCCTGGAGGACTGTAGTCCATTGGGTCGCAGAGTCAGACACAGCTGAGTATGTATGCACACATACATTGGAAAACTGTGTTTAACTTGAAGCTGCCAGATTTTCTTCCAAAGTGGCTCCTACCATTTTGCATTTTTACCAACAATGAATGAGATTTTCTATTGCTCCTACCCAAACAAGCAATTATTATTTTCATTTTTTAGTTTTTAGTTTTAATCATTCTAATAGGTGTGTAGAAATGTTGTGTTGTTGTTGTGTTGTATGCTCAGTCATGTCCGACTCTTTTCGATCCCATGGTCTGTAGTCCGCCAGGCTCCTCTGTCCATGGAATTTTCCAGGCAAGAATACTGGAATGAGTTGCCATTTCCTCCTCCAGGGGTCTTTCTGACCCAGGGATCAAATCTGAGTTTCCTGCACTGGCAGGCAGATTTGTTACTATTCTGCCACTGGGAAGCCCATTTTAAATATTTTCTTGCATACAACAAAATTGCTAAATTCATTTATTATTGATTAACATGTCTGTTCCATGTGTTCTTAATATCTGTTTTTACTTATGTTATCCTTAAAACAAACATGAGATTTCTGGATCTGGAATCAGATATTATTACTTGCCGTAATCTCACTGGGAGCTTCCCTGGTAGCTCAGACGACAAAGAATCTGCCTGCCATGAAGGAGACATGGGTTCTATCGCTGGGTCAGGAAGATCCTCTGGAGAAGGGAATGGCTACCAACTCCACTATTCCTGCCTGGGAAATCCCATGGACAGAGGTCCTGGAGGGCTACAACCCCTGGGGTTGCAAAGAGTCAGACATGACTGAGCAACTAACACTTTCACTTTTCACTTTCATAATCTCATTAGTTCATGTGCTCATGTTTTCCCCTTTTGTACAACCCAATGAGAATTGGTTTCTTAATATGGCACATGCAAAAAGGGGTTTCTGATACCACCTACCAGGGACTCAAAAAATATGAATCTGGATATTTATATAGAAATCTCTATACATATGCTTAGTCTCCTTCTAAGACTGGGAAAGAAATCTAATTTTCCTAATGTAAAGTAATCTTCTCCATGAAGAAAAGGGAAAGTCCCCTTCAGACTGTAAATGAATGTCTCTGGGTTTTGTCCTTCTTTGAAATATAAACACATACCTGTGAGGAGATAATTTCTGTATCCATCTAGGGGTCACTAGGTAATCCCTTTGTAACTTTCTGAGCTTGTCTCTGAAACTACGTACTAGATTTCTTTGCTTAGAACATAATATCTCGCCTCTTCAGGAACCATGATAATATTCACATTGCATTTTTATATTATTAGGTCAATTGTGCATTTTTGTTTATTTAATATATCACCTGAGAATATTTACTGTTTTACTTATCCCATTAGCATATCTATATCTTTTCAGTGTTTCTTGCCTTAGAGAACTGGCATGGACATTTAGCACAATGCGGAATATAATCAGGAATCCCAAGGCTTTCTTTGTTTATTCCATTTTCAGAAGAAAACACTAGTTTTTCACTATTAAGTAGTATGGTGTTAGATGTGATTTATTTTTGTAGAAACCATTTCCTTCTATTTCTAACTATGAGTTTTAAACATATATAGATGTTAAATATTATCAAAAGCTTTCCTGCTTTTGATAACCTTAAATAAAAAACAAATAACCTTATATGTTTCATTTTTATTTGGGTCAATTATACTGATTAACTTTTCAAAGGCGAAATCAATTACAGACTGAACAACCATTGTTGTAGTTCTATTTGAATACTAATGCTAGATATAATATTTTGTTCAGAAATATTTATTTATATTAATGAGAATAGTTGTCCTATAATTTTCATTTTTTATGAAATCTTTGACAGTGTTAGGAAACAATGTTATGATGAATGCATACAACATTGTTGGAAATGGGCTCTCCTTTCATATTCCAGGAAGAGCTAAATAACAATTTAAAAATTGTAGAAATCCCAGCAAAATTAGGTGGCCTGGGAGATTTCTCTCAATATATTTAGAATTTTATTTACTTAAATGAATAAGAAAATTTTGTTTTACTATTTCTTAAATATCCATTTCTGCAGTTAATTTTTCTAGAAATCTATGTATTTCATCAACATGATAAAATATTTATTGGCATTAATTTTAGTAATACAATCATATATATTTACTATCCATAAAATTCAAGTAGTGTGCAATTTCTTACTTTTTAAATTATATGTATACTATTCATCATTATTTCTTCATGATAACTTTTGTGTTTGTTTTTTTTTAAAAGCATACTTTTCATTAGTATTGTCTTAGAATTGTCATTCTCATTGATCATTCAAAGAGGCAGATTTACAAATATTTTTCTATTGATTTTCTATCTTATTTCCTTCTATTATAATATTAAATTCTTCAAATTTTAGGTTTTTGCTTGCTTTTGTATTTTCTTAGCTATATTTAACTTGTATATAAGTGAGATTCATTGAGATATAAATTAACATGAGATAACATGAAAACTTTTATGCCTAGAAATTGATGAGTTTCAACAAATTTACAGTCATTTATCAAGAATGAATTAGCACCACAGTCAAGAATTAGAGTGTTACTACTGCCTGAGGAAAGTCCCAAATGGCCTTTTGTCCCCTCCATCACCTCAGCCTTGACCTCTTTCCCTATAATTTTCCCTTTTTCAGAATGTCAGTATCTGAAATTATAGTTTATGAAGCTGTTTATTCTCTAAACGTTTCACTTAATGTAAAGGTCACTATACTATTTATTCATGTTCTTCCATTTATTAGTATTTCATTCTTATTGATGAGAAATATTCTCATGTTTTGAATTAACCACAAATTATTTCCAATTCATCAGTTGATGGACATTACGTTGTTTTTAGTTTGAGATTATTATGAAAAATCTGCTTTAAACATTCTTTATTGAAATGATATTTCTCTTTGAATTTCATCCCAGCTACATTGAAAATTAATTGCCATATACATATAGATCTATTATATTTCTGGATTGTCCTTTTTTCCCATTGTTATATATGTCTCTAATTATGTGGATCACAATAAATTGTGGAAAATTCTGAAAGAGATGGGAATACCAGACCACCTGAGCTGTCTATTGAGAGACTTGTATTCAGGTAAGGACTCAATAGTTAGAACCAGACATGGAACAACAGACTGGTTCCAAATAGGAAAAGGAGTACATCAAGGCTATATATTGTCACCTGGCTTATTTAACTTATATGCAGAGTACATCATGAGAAATGCTAGGCTGGAAGAAGCACAAGCTGGAATCAAGATTGCCGGGAGAAATATCAATAACCTGAGATATGCAGATGATACCACCCTTATGGCAGAAAGTGAAGAGGAACTAAAGAGGCTCTTGATGAAAGTGAAGAAGGAGAGTGAAAAAGTTGACTTAAAGCTCAACATTCAGAAAATGAAGATCATGGCATCTGGTCCCATCACTTCATGGGAAATAGATGGGGAAACAGTGGAAATAGTGTCAGATTTTTTTTTTTTTGACTCCAAAATCACTGCAGATGGTGATTGCAGCCATGAAATTAAAAGATGCTTACTCCTTGGAAGGAAAGTTACGACTAACCTAGAGAGCATATTTAAAACCAGAGACATTACTTTGCCAACAAAGGTCAGTCTAGTCAAGGCTATGATTTTTCCAGTAGACAGGTATGGATGTGAGAGTTGGATGGTAAAGAAGGCTGAGTGCTGAAGAATTGATGCTTTTGAACTGTGGTGTTGGAGAAGACTCTTGAGAGTCTCTTGAATTGCAATGAGATCCAACCAGTCCATCCTAAAGGAGATCAGTCTTGGGTGTTCATTGGAAGGACTGATGTTGAAGCTGAAACTCCAATACTTTGGCCACCTCATGCGAAGAGTTGACACATTGGAAAAGACCCTAATGCTGGGAAGGACTGGGGGCATGAGGAGAAGGGGACGACAGAGGATAAGATGACTGGATGGCATCACCGACTCAATGGACATGGGTTTGGGTAGACTCCAGGAGTTAGTGATGGACAGGAAGGCCTGGCGTGCTGCGATTCATGGGGTTGCAAAGAGTCAGACACGACTGAGCGACTGAACTGAACAGAACTGAACTGTAACAATACAACAGTCTCTCTTGATTTTTTTAACTGTATGGTAAGATTTGAATTAAATAGGAGTACCCCAAATTTGGTCATTCTTTCAATAGTTTTCTCTATTGTAGGTCTTTCATTTTCTCATGTAAAGTTTTCAATAAAATCATCAATGTTTCCAAAACTGCTTGCTGGATCTTGGCATTGTATTGAGTCTGCAGATTCATTTGGAGACCATTAACATCTAACTATATTGAATATTCTAATCCATGCATATATTTCTCCATTTTAGATCTTCTTTAATTTTTTCAGCAATGCTATGCTTTGTGGCTTTTGGGCTTCTGTCCTACAAATCTTGCAAATATTTTGTTTGATTTACCCTCAACATTTCATGTTTTTATGCTGTAATAAGTCGTTTATACTTGTTTATTATTTTATAAAAATACAGCTGATTTTGCTCATTGAACTTGTGCTCTATTACTTCAATAAATGCACTTTTTAGTTCCTAGCAGCAATTTTAATAATTATTTAGAATTTTCTATGTTGACTATTGGTTTCCCAGTGGCCAATATGTAAAGAAGATCTCCTGGAGATCTTCTTGGAGAGGGCATTGCAACCTGCTCCAGTATTCCTGCCTGGAGAATCCCATGGACAGAGAAGCAAAGAGTCAGATGATTGATGTGACTTAGCACACATGCACATGATATTATGTAATTTGTAAATAGATTTTGGATTTCCTTTTTAGTCTGCATAGAGTGTATTGTTTGTTCTTTCTTGTTTTATCACATTAATTAGACTCCACACAATGTTTAATAGTCATGGCCATTCAATAAATTTTTCTGATTTAGGAAAGCTTTCTTTCATTATTAAATATGATGTTGGCTGTAAGATATTTTTAAATGCCTACTTTCAGTTTGAAGAAGTTTCCTTATTTTTCTAGTTTATCGAGATAATGTCAAATGGCATGGATATAAAATTGTGGAGATAATGTATGATTTTGAATGTTTTGTGTTTTTTTTTTTTGGTCAATGTAGTTTCTATATCTCTCTAGCTGGCAGAGGACTAGGTATGCTTCAAAATTGGATCATTGGATCATTTGTAATCAATTCAAAATACTGGATTAGAAGATCTGGCACTGAGCTTGAGTCTCTAAATTGTCAGTTTAAAATTCTTCAAGAGGTTTAATCCTGAATGCCTGGGTCATTCACTAAGGTCTTGAAGGTTAGTACCCTTGAAATATGTTTTTATTCCCAGAATTTTTCATTTTGAGGAAAAAAAAAAAAGAAAGCTTTTCTGCTCCTTAACTCTTGATTGGGATCATCAAATGACCCAAACAGAAATACAGCACCTTTTTAGCTTCCCTTCTTCCTTAGGTTTTTAAACCTTTTATAAATCCTAACCTTATTAGCTCTGTGATGCTTTCAAGTAGATGAAAACATTTCCTCCTGGTTTTACAGTTGATATCAGCAAGAGGGGCTGATTTGAAGCAGCCTAGTCTGTAATTGGTAGGAAAAAAACCTGAAAATACTTTGAAAACAAAGTAGAGTCATCTCTATCTTTAATGCAGAAATTATTTATAATTTATTTAAATATCCCTACTGGATATTCTAGCTACAACTTTCTAACTGCAATAGCAGTTTGAAAGCTATAGCTTTAATTATCAACTTTTAACAGCAATTTTTTAGAACAATTGAAGCATATAACACATATCAAATGCTTAATATTTATTTTGTATTGCAGTTTGTACTATTGATATTATATAATGAAAAGATGTATATATTTATATTATATGATGAAAAGTAGATAAATAATAAATGAGAAATGTGATTTTAAGTCATTTTGAATCTACTGAAAGAATGAAAAAGTTATAAAAATCATTTAATAAAATATCAACAGTTTCCTTTGGCTTATCTCCCATATACCTTTCCTAAGGCTGCTGAAACAAATTACCACAAACATGGTGACTTAGAGCAACAGAAATGTGTTCTCTTTCAGTTCTGGAGTCAGTAGTCCAAAATCACTTTTTCTTTGCTGAGATCAAAATATGAGCAGGGCCACGCTCCCTCTAGAGTCTCTAGGTGAGAGTCTTTATTTGCTGTATTCCAGCATGTGATCAGTTCTTTACTTGTGGCCACATCACTCCAGTCTCTTCTTCTGTCAACAATTGCCTTTATGTCAAATGATCCTCCTCTGCCTTTCTTTCGAATGTATACATATGATTGCATTTTGGGACCACTCAGATAATCCAGTCACTCTCTCCATCTCAAGATTTGTATCTCCATTACATCTGTATTGTCCTTTTATGCTGTCTAAGGCCCCATTCACAGGTTCCAGAGACTAGGGAGTGAGTATCTTTTGGAGGCCATTATTCAGTAGATCAAACTTCTCAATTCTGCCAAAATCAGGAAGAAAGATTTACAGTAATGATATTTTACACATCGATTTTACACCACTTTTTAAATAATGTGTCATGGTGTTGATTTATTTCATTGTTTTTATGCTGCAAATTATGAGAGAAAATAGAAATGGAAGGATGATATATATTGGTGATTTATAATCAGACTTTGTATTAATAGAGATATCAAAACATATGAATATATTTTGAAAAACGTCTAAAATGTTTGTAGGAAATATTTACCATATACCTATGATTTTAAACTCTTTCCTAGTGGTTCCAACGGTAAAGAATCTGCCTGCATGCAGGAGACCCAGGTTCAATCCCTGGGTCTGGTAGATCCCCTGGAGTAGAAAATGGCAACCCACACCAGTATTTTTGCCTGGGAAATCCCATGGATGGAGGAGCCTAGCCGGCTACAGTTCATGGGGTCACAAACTGTCATGCATGACTGAGTGACTAACATGTTTATGATCGTAAATAATATCCACTTAAAATCAACCACTTTAGGCTTATCTGGAGGACTGAATTTTCATTATCTCTCGTCAAGCATTTATTGGTTGTGTTATCATGGAAATTTAAGAAATAGAATCCATTTGGTTCACTAGTGAAATTCCAAATATTTCACATTGTTCTGGTTTAGATTACTCTGATTTTTTTACAGTTGATCTTGGACTCATTTCTGTTTTTCTGTAATCATTTTGTTTTTATTAGTTTTATAAAATTGAGCCATATTTCAAATACCGTAGAAAAATGCAGAAAACAGAAAAATTTCATGTGTTACTTAAAAACGTTTTTAGTTTTGTGATCTTGAGTCTGATAATAAGATTCTTTTTCTTAATTACTAAGTATGTTTTGGAGCAAACCAGAGAGGTGCAGCAGTCAAATTAACAAGTGTTTGCACCAGTTCAGGCAAGGGACGACTAAATTTCAGAAGAGCAAAGTGTTGATTTATGTGCAAACAAAGGACATCTAAAGTAATATTTATTAAATGACATTGACAATAGCTTATAATGGATTGTATATGGGGGATTTGATGGTGTACTTGCCTAAGAAGGCAAGCTTTGGAAAAGTATAGGATTTTAAATGATGTAAGAAGAGATTACGATTTTATAAGGTTCATGCCAAAATTGGTATTTTCTTCGAATATTTGTGGGGTAATATCAAATATGTCATCAGAAATATGTTTGGGTTACAGAGACAAGGTCTTCTCTATGGATCTAAATTTGATAGAATACCTGGGTTTGAAGCCTGGCTTCACCCTTTAACTTGATGCAAAATCTTGGAGAGATTACTTAGGTTCTTTGAGTGTAAGTTTCCTTTTTACAATGACAGATAATAGATGCTGTTGTGTTGCTCAGATGCTCAGTTGTGTCCAACTCTTTGTTACCCCATGGACTGTAGCCCGCCAGGCTCCTCTGTCCAAGGGATTCTTAAGGCAAGAACACTGAAGTGGGTTGCCATTTTCTCCTCCAGGATCTTCCCAACCCAGGGAACAAACCCATGTCTCCTGGGTCTTCTGCATTGGCAGACAGATTCTTTACCACTAGCACCACCTGTTACCTATGTCAAATATTTACCATAAAATAATATTTATCATATAAATCAAGAGCTATCTAACAGTTAAAATGTGGTGAATGTTAATTCTTAATATGTTGTGATGACAACAATGTTGATGATTAGGGAATGCATATTTTACTTTTACTAGGGAAGAAAATTCATATCAAAATGAGCATTAACTAAGTTCACATGAAAGAACAATTTAGTATTAATCTTTTCAACTTATATTGATCATGTTGATGTGATATCAACCATATATCAATCTATTTTTACTCTATTAGTATTTAAGAGACATTTCTGAATCACTAACGAGGCAGTTTTTGTGTTAAATGTGTAGCTATATGTAGTTATAATTTCATGGCTGCAGTCAAAATCTACAGTAATTATAGACCCCAAGAAAATAAAGTCTGTCATTATTTCCACTGTTTCCCCATCTATTTGCCATGAAGTGATCAGATTTGATGCCATAATCTTAGTTTCTTGAATATTCAGTTTTTCACTCTCTTCAATCACTTTCATCAAAAGACTCTTTAGCTCCTCTTTGCTTTCTGCCATAAGGTGTTGTCCTCTGTATATCTAAGGTTATTGATATTTTTCCTGGCAATCTTTATTTTGGGGAGCTCCAAAATCACTACAGATTGTGACTGGAACCTAACGTTTGCTCCTTGGAAGAAAAGCTATGACCAACTTTGACAGCATTTTAAAAAGCAGAGACATTACTTTGCCAACCAAGGTCCATCTAGTCAAAGCTATGTTTTTTCCAGTAGTTTTGTATGGATGTGAGAGTTGAACTATAAAGAAAGATAAGCAGCACCAAAGAATTGATGCTTTTGAACTGTGGTGTTGGAGAAGACTCTTGAGAGTCCCTTGGACTGCAAGGAGATCCAACCAGTCAATCCTAAAGGAAATCAGTCCTGAATATTCATTGGAAGGACTGATGCTGAAGCTGAAAGTCCAATACTTTGACCACCTGATTTGAATTACTGACTCACTGGAAAAGGCCCCGATGGTGGAAAACACTGAAGGCAGGAGGAGAAAGGGATGACAGATGATGAGATGGCTGGATGGCATCACTGACTTGATGGACGTGAGTTTGAGCATGCTCCAGGAGTTGGTGATGGACAGGGAAGCCTGGAGTGCTGCATCCATGGGGATGCAAATAATTGGACATGCCTGAGTGACTGAACTGAACTGATACAGTTATAAAAAGTATTTTATATCTTATATATTCTACAAGTTACTTAACGTTTTTTAAATGTATTTTTTACTGATATAGAGGAGTTTTTGGTTTAAGTAAGTGGTTTCTTATATGTGTTTGTCTGTGTGTGTATATATATATATATAATTTTAGCATTATGTAAATATTTAGCTTTGATTCCAAGTAGTTAACTATTTATCAAGCTAAAGAAAAAAATTCTGCTTTATTAATTTCTTCAAGAAAATATTTTAAACTTTTTCTTTTTTTTTTTTTTTTACTCACTATTTCTGGTTTATTATAAAGGATGCCAGATGAGGAGATACATAGGGTAAGACTGGGAAGGGTGCAGGAGTTTCTTTTTTTTTTTTAATAAATTTATTTTAATTGGAGGCTAATTACAATATTGTATTGGTTTTGCCATACATTAACATGAATCTGCCATGGGTATACATGTGTTCCCCATCCTGAAACCCCTTCCCACGTCTCTCCCCATACCATCCCTCTGGGTCATCCCAGTGCACCAGCCCCAAGCATCCTGTATCATGCATCGAACCTGGACTGGCATTTCATTTCATATATGATATTATACATGTTTCAATGTCATTCTCCCAAATTATCCCACCCTCTCCCTCTCCCACAGAGTCCAAAAGACTGTTCTTTACATCTGTGTCTCTTTTGCTGTCTTGCATCGTTACCATCTTTCTAAATTCCACATATATGCGTTAGTATACTGTATTGGTTCTGTCTCCATGGAATTTGGGGTATGCCATCTTCCTGGGACATAAGTGTGAAAATATTTTGACTTTAAAATAATATACAATTGATTTATTTCTCTATTTGTATTTGGTAACATAAAGTATTTTAATTAGTATTAAAATTGATAAATTTTCAAGTTACCAAGAAGTTGAAGAAAAATTTAATTCCATGTAGCAAAGTTATTGAGGACTATTACAATTAATTTAACACACCGGAGTGTTTGAATTTCATCTATTTGTCAGATAATAGAATCATCACTTATGATTTCTCTCTGAAAAGTTAAGGAAGCTCTAAAATAAATAACTACTAGCAAAAAGTATTTTCCTCTTCTGTGCTTTATGGTGTATTCAATTATTGCATAAGATCAACAAGTACTCTGTTATATACCTTACCAAAGGATGTGGAGTAGTTAAGCTTAAATAATTCTTTACACCAGATATTTAGAGTAAATGCTTCCCAGATGGCTCAGTGGTAAAAAATCTGCCTGCAATGTAGGAGATGCTAGAGACTGAGGTTCAAACCCACTCCAGTATTCTTACGGTGAAAATCCCATGGACAGAGGAGCCTAAGGGGCTGTACAGTCCATGGGGTCACAAAGAGTTCGACACAACTTAGCAACTAAACAGCGGCAGCAAATTTAGTATAAGTATGTTATAACCAAGCCCCCTCTTGTCACCTGAGGGAAAGCTACTTTTGCATATTTTTAAATGTCAAAAAAATGTTTTAATGTACAAAGGTCACGGAATTTAAAACTGTCTAAAAATTGAGCTTTATTTGTCTTCAAATATTTTCACATGTTTTGGCAAACGTATAAATAAATATCATGTTATATATGATAGTAAAATTTTAGTTGACCATATAATAATTGTTGTTGAAATCAATTGTTTACACATTATGGGTTATTCCAGTACAGTTGTTACCACTACGCTCCTTTTTAACCCAATTTGAAATAGTTACAAAGTAACTTTAGAGATAGTAGTGATAATATAATGGGCTCTATTTTACCACTGTGTGAAAATCTAACCTTTAATTATTGTAGATTTAACTTAAAAGTGGTATTTCTGCAACATAAAGTGATTTTTGCACTTAGAGATCTTTAGCTCATTCAGCTCAGTTCAGTTCAGTCACGTAGTCTGTCTGACTCTTTGCAACCCCATGGACTATAGCACGCCAGGCCTCCCTGTCCATCACCAACTTCCAGAGTTTGCTCAAACTCATGCCCATGGAGTCAGTGATGCCATCCAACCATCTCATCCTCTATCGTCCCCTTCTCCTCTTGCCTTCAACCTTTCCCAGCATCAGAGTCTTTTCCAAGGAGACAGTTCTTCACATTAGATGGCCAAAATATGGGAATTTCAGCTTCAACATCAGTCCTTCCAATGAACACCCAGGACTGATTTCCTTTAGAATTGATTGGTTGGGTCTCCTTGCAGTCCAAGGGACTCTCAAGAGTCTTCTCCAACACCACAGTTCAAAAGCATCAATTCTTCAGTGCTCAGCTTTCTTTATATAGTCCAACTCTCACATCCATACATGACTACTGGAAAAACCATAGTTTTGACTAGATGGACCTTGGTTGGCAAAGTAATGTCTCTGCTTTTTAAAATGCTGTCTAGGTTGGTCATAGTTTTTCTTCCGAGGAGTGTTAGGCTGCAGTCACCATCTGCAGTGATTTTGGTGTCCCACAAAATAAAGTCGCTCACTGTTTCCATGTTTCCCCATCTATTTGCCATGAAGTGATGGGACTGGATGCTATGATCTTAGTTTTCTGAATGTTGTGTTTTAAGCCAACTTTTTCACTCTTCTCTTTCACTTTTATTAAGAGGCTTTTTAGTTCCTCTTCACTTTCTGCCATAAGGGTGGTGGTCTTCTGTGTATCTGAGGTTATTGATATTTCTCCCAACAATCTTGATTCCAGCTTGTGCTTCATTCAGCCTGGCATTGTGTATGATGTACTCTGCATATAAGTTGAACAAGAAGGGGGCAATATACAGCTTTGATGTACTCCTTTCCCAATTTGGAACCAGTATTTTGTTCCATGTCCGGTTCTAACTGATACAGATTTATCAGGAGGCAGGTAAGATGGTCTGATATTCCCATCTCTTGAAGAATTTTCCACATTCTGTTGTGATCCACACAGTCAAAGGCTTTGGCATAGTCAATAAAGCAGGAGTAGATGTTTTTTTCTGGAATTCTCTTGCTTTTTCAATGATCCAAAAGATATTTGTAATTTGATATCTGGTTCCTCTTCCTTTTCTAAATCCAGCTTGAGCATCTGGAAGTTCATGGTTCCCATACTGTTGAAGCCTGGCTTGGAGAATTTTGAGCATTACTTTGCTAGCATGTGAGATGAGTGCAACTATGTGGTAGTTTGAGCATTCTTTGGCATTGCCTTTCTTTGGTATTGGAATGAAAACTAACCTTTTCCAGTCCTGTGGGCACTGCTGAGTTTTCCAAATTTTCTGACATACTGAATGCAGCACTTTCACAGAATTATCTTTTAGGATTTGAAATAACTCAACTGGAATTCCATCTCCTCCATTAGCTTTGTTCATAGTGATGCTTCCTAAGACCCACTTGACTTTGCATTCCAGGATGTCTGGATCTAGGTGAGTGATCACACCATCGTGGTTATCTGAGTCATGAAGATCTTTCTTGCATAGCTCAGCTTTTTTGTTGGCTCATTTATTTAACACAAACTCTAAACTCAATTCAGAACAAATCTAAAACAAATATATTAGATCTGCAGTCCACTCCAGGTAAAGTTCTATTGACAGTCACTTAGTGAGTTATGAAGAATGAGTTGCTCATTAACGATTTAAAAAATGACTTAAGCAATCCTTAAACACATAAAAGCTCCAACTGAAGGTGGAAAGAGTGAACAAATTTAATTTTAATTGACTAAGGATCATTCATGTCCTTGGAGAAGGAAATGGCAACCCACTCCAGTATTCTTGCATAGAGAATCCCGTGGACAGAGGAGCCTGGTGGGCTGCTATCCATAGGGTCGCACAGAGTCGGACACGACTAAAGTGACTTAGCATGCATGCATGCTTTGGAGAAGGAAATGGCAACCCACTCCAGTACTCTTGCCTAGAGAATTCCGTGGACAGAGGAGTCTGGTGGCTCCTGTCCACAGCATTGCACAAGAGTTGGACATGATTAAAGTGACTTAGCAGCAGCAGTTATGTCCTTAAGAACTTAGACTTTTAATTATTCAGTTGTAGAACTACCTGAGCCCACTTGTTCTTTCCCATTTTACCAAAGGCCTTGCTTTCATAGATTTCTATACCTTCAGAAAAGTTTAGTAGGATAAGATATTTTTGATACAATTTTGTCTTCTAGTCATTTTGTATTACTTTCCTACAGGAGCAAATATGCTTGTTTGATTTCTGTCAATGTTCTTGTAAAATGATCTTGGCAATATTTAAATCTGCTGCTGATACTTGTGCCAGTAATATGTAAAAATTTAATTTATTTACAAGAAATACATTCTAAATATCTATGAAGTTGCAATTTTCTTCATATTTATTTTATATGTAAACTTTAGTTTAAATATACATAAGTTATATCAAGACATAAATGAATGTCATGACCTGTTATGTAGATCATCTTCATGGTGATAAGTCACTTGGCCAGACTATTTTTAAAATCACTATAAATGCAAAGAACTTTGCCTTCTAATGCCACTTAAACTATATTATTGGTGTACATTTAGTTTTAGATTCCTTGGATGCAACATCTTCAAATGGGGTGATAACTAGACATATACCCATTAGAGTACACACAAAGTTTCTCTGTCCCTAGAGATAATACAATTTACGAAAAGACGTTATTATTCTAAATATGAATATTTTAATCCCTATTACTGTGATAATTTTAATGAGGTGTGAAAGTGAATGCTCGGTCATGTCCGACTCTCTGTGACCCCATGGATTATACAGTCCATGGAATTCTCCAGGCCAGAACACTGGAGTGGGTACCTTTCCTTTCTCCAGCGGATCTTCGCAACCCAAGGATTGAAATTGAATTACAGGCAGATTCTTTACCAGCTGCACCACAAGGGAAGCCATTTAATGAAGTAGACTACCTTAAATTTTCAAGGTTCAACTATGAATACTCAGTTTCAGAGTTTAGAATACTCCTCAGTTCTTAGCGTCTTGTCTTTGGTAAGGCATCACATTTTTTTTTTTTTTAATGTTTCCATTAAGTAGTTTGCAGTTGAGTAATTTATTGTTTAAGTCATACATTTGAGATTGAATTCTGTTATTTTTTCTCATTAGAAGTACATAATCTTGTCCAAATTTTATTTAAATTGAAATTATGCACTCTTTTAGGAATAGCCATGGTGTTTTTTTCTCTTTTTTTTGGATGTTTTATTTATGTCATTTTCCCTGTGATTTCCAAGTATTTTTCTAGGAAAAAATAATGCACAAAAATAGAAAAAGGAAATCCTTTTGTTTACTTAGATACTCAGGCTAATTTACAATACTAGTACCAGGAATTTGAACATTATAAAATCACAGTAGCAAGTGGGTGTGTGTGCCTGGGGAGGGCAGTGGAGGTTATGTCCTGAGAGGAGCCCTAGGGGCCAGACACTCCTGACCTGCAGTTTTCTGGTAATCTTCAATAATAAACGATCATGCCTGTGGAAAATAATAACAGCCGTGGTACTAGTATATGTTTTAAACTAGCATGTAGCTCTTTAACATGAAGCACATAATTCTTTTAATCTTCAGAAGAAATACATTATGTTTTTAATCTAAGGTGATATTGCATATTATCAGCAATTAATGCCATTAGTAGGTATTGATTTCTAAAACTATTCAGCTTTCATACTGTCTTCTATGCAGAGTATCCTAGTCAAGTGCTGTCATTAATAGGGATTTGGACATTAAAAGTATCTGTCACAAAGAACAGCTATCTCAATTATATTTGCTATGTTTTTAATGGAGATCTACTTCCTAAAATGGAAGTAGGTATCCAGGTTTATTTAATTTATTTTCTACATATAACAAGATAGTTCTTTTTCAAAATCAGATTAAATTTTGTTCCCAGAACACAGTGGCCACGGTTTAGATTTGTCATTAAAGTGACTGAATCAAAGTTGACTTTATAAGAAAAATATAATGATTTTAATGTTTCTATTGAAGACAAATTTAGTGTTTAATGGCACTAATATTTCCTGTTATCTACTAAGTAATGTCAGAGAGGAAAACACTTACTTGAATAATTTCTACATGGAAGATTTTAGAGGAATAGCCTTTCCTCCTTAGAGTTAATTAACAGCAGCAAAAATGATGCATAACAGTACAGCCACTGAAAAACAATTGGAATTTGTAATTTAATGTTTATAACCTTCTCAATTTACCTGTATTGATTTATTGACTGTGTAAACCTGTATTGGTTTATGACTCACTTTTCCTATATGACATGGATTTGTTAATCATTGAAAATATTTGATTTTATCAGTAAAATTTTCTGATATGTTCTGACACATTTTATGGCATTTTACTATATTCACTTATCCAGAACTAATGAGCACACTTCTACAGGTAGAAAATGATTCTAACAATTTATGTATGATGGCAGGTGTAAGTAATGATAACCATTATTTTCTCCACTAAAGGAAGGGGATGCTGATGAAAACGTATCCAAGCATAAATAATTACATATGTGTCTGGCTACTTGGGGATATTTAGAAAAATGGAGTTAAGGGAATATAAGACTTCCCTGGTGGCTCAGACAATAAAGCGTCTTGGTTACAATGTGGGAGACCTGGGTTCAATTCCTAGGTCGGAAAGATCCTATAGAGAAGGAAATGCCAACCCACTCCAGTACTCTTGCCGGAAAATCCCATGGACAGAGGAGCATGGTGGGCTACAGTCCACTGGGTCACAAAGAGTCAGACACAACTGAGCGACTTCACTTCAAGCCAACATTCAAGAATACAGGACCTATTTAAATTATGATAAAAAATGTCTTTCCTTTAAGAATATTATTGCCTTTGGTCACATTTCTAGCCATTCAGTGTATCACTCCAACATTTTCTACCAGTTTGGTATAGACTGCTGAAATCTCCTATGATCTTCCAATTCAGAACACACAGAAATCGCCCCCCCGCCACACACACCTCCTCAGATTCCAAAATGAAAGAAAAACACTCTGTAGGTAGTATAATTATTGAGGCAATATTCACAGGTTAAAAACTCTTTTCCATTTAAGGACTTTCAAGAATATCCTGAGTTACTGTAGTTAATTACCATTATCCATTGTAAATTCTTTTAATTTCATGGCTACAGTCACCATCTGCAGTGATTTTAGAGCTCAAAAAAATACATTCTGACACTGTTTCCCCATTTCCCATGAAGTGATGGGACCAGATGCCATGATCTTCGTTTTCTGAATGTTGAGCTTTAAGCCAACTTTTTCACTCTCCACTTTCACTTTCATCAAGAGGCTTTTGAGTTCCTCTTCACTTTCTGCCATAAGGGTGGTGTCATCTGCATATGTGAGGTTATTGATATTTCTCCCGGCAATCTTGATTCCAGCTTGTGTTTCTTCAAGTCCGGTGTTTCTCATGATATACTCTGCATATAAGTTAAAAAAGCAGGGTGACAATATACAGCCTTGACATACTCCTTTCCCTATTTGGAACCAGTCTGTTGTTCCATGTCCAGTTCTAACTGTTGCTTCCTGACCTGCATATAGGTTTCTCAAGAGGCAGGTCAGGTGGTCTGGTATTCCCATCTCTTTCAGAATTTTCTAGTTTATTGTGATCCACACAGTCAAAGGCTTTGGATGCTTACTCCTTGGAAGGAAAGTTATGACCAACCTAGATAGCATATTTAAAAGCAGAGACATTACATTGCCAACAAAGGTCCATCTAGTCAAGGCTATGGTTTTTCCTGTGGTCATGTATGGATGTGAGAGTTGGACTGTGAAGAAGGCTAAGTGCCAAAGAATTGATGCTTTTGAACTGTGGTGTTGGAGAAGATTCTTGAGAGTCCCTTGGACTGCAAGGAGATCCAACCAGTCCATTCTGAAGGAGATCAGCCCTGGGATTTCTTTGGAAGGAATGATGCTAAAGCTGAAACTCCAGTACTTTGGCCACCTCATGCAAAGAGTTGACTCATTGGAAAAGACCCTGATGCTGCGAGGGATTGGGGGCAGGAGGAGAAGGGGATGACAGAGGATAAGATGGCTGGATGGCATCACTGACTCGATGATCCTGAGTTTGAGTGAACTCCGGGAGTTGGTGTTGGACAGGGAGGCCTGGAGTGCTGCAATTCATGGGGTTGCAAAGAGTTGGACATGACTGAGCGACTGAACTGAACTGAACCATTCTTTGGCCAAAAACTTTACACTCATACCAATACCGGTATGTTTCCTTCACAAAGTCTGGCAAGACTTGGACTGTGCATTTATATTTTGGGGCTTATTAACAATAAAGTATACATCACTTAATATGCCCACACTCTCCTTTGTTTCTTTAGTAAAATTAGTACCGTATCTTTCTCTTACTCAAAAGCAGTTATTTTGTTCCTTTCTGTAATTAGTAAATACATCTACAGTTAACTCTCTGTATGGACAGGTGTTGCATCGTTGGATTCAAGCAACCTCCAATGAAAAATAAAGTGTTTTTTTTTTTTTTTTTTAATCCAGAAAGTTTCAATGTGAAACTTGAATTTACCACACTCTAGCAACTATTTATATAGCATTTTCATTTATTTACAATTGTTTATATATTGCCATTTTATGAAGTGTCATAAGTAATCTGCTGCTAAGTCACTTCAGTCATGTCCAACTCTGTGTGACCCCATAGACGGCAGCCCACCAGGCTCCGCCATCCCTGGGATTCTCCAGGCAAGAACACTGGAGTGGGTTGCCATTTCCTTTTCCAATGCATGAAAGTGAAAAGTGAAAGTGAAGTCGCTCAGTAGTGCCCGACTCTTAGTGACCCCATGGACTGCAGCCCTCTAGGCTCCTCCGTCCATGGGATTTTCCAGACGAGAGTACTGGAGTGGGTTGCCATTGCCTTCTCCCCAAAAGTAATCTAGAGATGCTTTAAAGTGTATAGGAGAATGTATGTAGGCTATATGCAAATAGTATGCCATTTTATATAAGGGAATTTGGAACATCTGTGGATTTTGATATCTGTGAGGGAGAGGGGTCCCATCACAAACTCCTCTGGGGATAGTGATATATATATTGTGTAGATTTATTTTTTTAATATGATTTACTTCTATTATCTCTCAGGGATTAAATATATTAATATAGGGAAGAGTTGATAATCATATTTTGTTCTTAAATAGTTTAATTGTTACTTGTCCTATATAGTAATATCACAAATAGTGTGGTCATTGTTGTCACCCTTGGATATTCCCATTTAGACAAATTTCCAGTCAGATAATTGATTTCCTTCCTTAGTTAAATTCCTCTGCTTGTGATGTTCTTGAAGGTGAATATGTATAAGACAGCTTATTAATTAGCATCTATCTATTTCTCATCTATCTACCTAGTGTTCCACTTTATAAACATACAGACTTTTCACTGAGATTTTAGCTTGTCTGTCTTTTCAACCAGCCCCAATGGAATCTGATACTGAGTTTGACACTGTAAAATCCTGCCTGTACACTTAGGTTTCGGTTCAGTTATAAACTTGACTATACCTTGTGCTGGTGTAAAGGGTGTTGTGCAGCATAAGACACTGGGGAGCATCATCCTTAAAATCAGTGAACTGACTTCTTGTTACTTGTAATATCTGTCCAGCCAAGCTTATTCGTTCCACTGAAGCTAAAGGAAAACATTGCAAAAATGAAACACATGTATGATTCCAAATCTAATTTTAGGAAATAGTTGGAACTCTCCCTCCATCACAGCTCTATTCAACTTTAAAGCAAAATTACCTGGTTTGAGCAGTAATTAATGAGGATGAAGTGTTTAAATAACAAATAAATGATTGTACCACCAAAACAGACACAAATACAGAGCTTTTAGCCTCCAGGAAGAAAAATGATGAAGCAGAGTATGTGAATAATTGTTTTTCTTCAGTGTATGCATACCAAAGTATTTTCCCAATGAACATCTAAAGAGAGAAGTCCTGTGGTACATTAACTGTCAATTCTGTCTTGATGTTGGCTGGCCCTAGAACACAATTTAACTTAATAAGGAACCAAACATGTCAACTGTTTTGTAACAGTTGTAAATTGTGAAAGTCAGTTATCATTTAAAGCACCAAGTGGAAATATAAAATATCTTTCTTAAATTTTATTTCTAAGCAACCACTGTTTCATATGTTATTATTCAAATTAATAATTACCCAGTTTAAGTCTAGCTTAGTTGAGATTAAGTCTTTTGAGAAGAAATCTGTATAGGAAACAGTAACATTAATGATTTATTTTTAATTGTTTGATTACAAAAAGTGGCATTATCACTCAGGAAGGCTATTTTTTTATTTAAATGTACAGATTTAGGGGTAATGACACTCAATATTTTGAAGCATACTTATAATAATAATAATGGGAAATATAGTTGAGGATTCAATATGTAACATGAATTAGTTTAAATATGTTTCTATAATGAGGAGATATGGTTAGCTCATTTTCCCTGAGGAAACTAGAACATGGAATATCTAAATGATAAAATCACATTGCTGGTACCTGGCAGTACCACAGTACAAATCCACATTTTACTGATTCAAATCCTGGAAACATAAATCAATCAACATTGATTTATAGCACATTTTAATATTTACAAAAATTAGTTTTCATTGGTGAACATGTCTACAATTTAAATATCTTTGATTTATTTTAATCAAACTTTAAAAATTTACTGGTTAGAATTTACTTTACTTAAAACAATAGTTGTCTTCTTTCTTTGTATGGTAAGAAAAAAAAATATTTTGTATATGTATTTTTATTGCCAATAGTATATACAGTGTTTAAGAACTTCCTACCACAAAAAGAAGTTTGAAATATCTTGTTTAAACATTATGTGTGATATTTAACCTAAAAAACCTCTCTATATCAAGGGAAATTTTTTTAAAATTTTATTTTATTTTTAAACTTTGAAGTAAGCCAGAAAGAAAAACACCAAGACAGTGTACTAACGCATATATATGGAATTTAGAAAGATGGTAACAATAACCCTGTGTACGAGACAGCAAAAGAGACACTGATGTATCAAGGGAAATTTGAAAGAATAAGTGATTTTTATGCCTTGCTCTCAGAATTCGGGAGAAAATTATTTTGCAAAACTTTTATTTATTTATTTTTCTTATATGATATTATACATGTTTTAATGCCATTCTTTCAAATCATCCACCCTCCCTCTCCCACAGGGTCCAAAAGGCTGTTCTACACATCTGTGTCCCTTTTGCTGTCTCGCATACAGGGCTGTTATTACCATCTTTCTAAATTCCATATATATGCGTTAGTATACTGTATTGGCTTTTTTCTTTCTGGCTTACTCCACTCTGTATAATAGGCTCCAGTTTCATCCAAGTAATCACCAGAATTGCTTTCTGTCTCTTACCGATTTTCCGGTTCTGCACATTTCATTTGAGTGGAATTATACAATATCTGATTTTTGTGACCACTTTCTTAGCATAATGTTATGAAGATTCATCCATGTCTCAGTATGTATCAGTGAAAGTGTTAGTCGCTCAGTCATGTCTGACTCTTTTGCCACCCCATGGACAGTAGCCCACCAGGCTCATCTGTCCATGGAATTCTCCAGGCAAGAATACTGGAATGGGTAGTCATTCCCTACTCCAGTGGATCTTCCCAACCCAGGGATCAAACCTGGGTCTCCTGCACTGCAGGGAGATTCTTTACCATCTGATTCTTTATGGTAAAGATTCTTTACCATTCTTTACCACCAGGGAAGCCCTGTATGTATCAGTACTTCCTTTGTTTTTATGAATGAATAATATTCTACTGTATAAATATACTAAACTTTGTCCAATTATTCATCAGTTAATGGGCATTTTGGTTGTTTTCAGCTTTGAGGTATTATAAACAATGCAGCTATCATAACTTGTGTACAAGTTTTTGCATGGAAACATGTTTTTATTTCTCTTGAGCATATTCCCTGGAGAGGAATTGCTGGGTCAAAAACATGTTAACACATGTTTGACATTTTGAGGAACCGCCAGACGACATTCCAAAAGTTATTTTGCATATTCTATTCCCACCATCCCAGTATGAAGATTCTGATTCCACAACAGTCTCGCTGATACTCTTCTATGATGATCATCCTAGTGGATGTGAAGTCATACCTCATTGTAGTTTTGAATTGTGTTACCCTGATGACTAATGGTGTTGAATTTCTTTTCATGAACTTGTTGACAATTTGTGTATCTTCTTTGGAGAAAAGTCTATTAGCACACTGCTATTTTTAATTGTTTGTCTTCATATAATTCAGTTGTAGGACATCTTTATACAGTACACATACAATTCCTTTGTCAGATGTATGATTTGTGATATTTTATCCCATTCTTTAAAGTTGTCATTTCAGTTTCTTGACAGTATCTTTGAAGGACTAGTTTAAAATTTAATGAAAGTCCAGTTCTTCTATCTTTTGATCAATATGTAAATATCAAATATATTGGTATATACTGAAAAAAAGCTGTACTGTAAAATGAAATTTTAAAAATACCATTTTAAATAGGATCTAAGTATAAAACATCTAGAGATAGATATGACAAAATATATGCAAATAGATTGAAACCATATAAAGCATTGTGGTTCAAATTTTTAAGGACAAAAAAAAAAATTCTCTTCATGCATATAAGACTCCATACTGTTAAAAAACAATTATTCTCAATCTCTTTTTAAGAGTCAAAGAAATAACTAGCAGAATTTTCACAGGATTTTTTGGTAGAAATTGACAAGGTGATGCCAAAACTTGGGGGGACAATTCAAAGAAACAAAAACAGCCAAAACAGCACTAACAGAAAAACAAAGCGAGATATTTTATGAAGTTGCAGTAATTAAGGGAGTGATAGTACTGGCATAAATGGTGATAAATAATCAGTGGTACAGAAGAAAAGGCCAGTCAATAGATTGGTGCAGATAGAGTTAATTGATTTTCAATAGGTGAAAGAAGTTTAGTGGCAAAAGATGAAACTTCAGCACAACTCTGGAATTATTGAATATCTATATACAAAGAAGTGCTTTTGATTCAAACTATGAGCTATACCAAAATTAACTCAAAATAAACCATGGACATAAATGTGAAACAAAATTCTGCAAGAAAATGTGGGGTAAAATTTTGTGATTTAGGATTAGGCAAATGTTCTATTGCAAATGGGGCAGCAGAATGATTATGTTAAGTCATATGTATGTGTGTGTGTGTTTACTTTATTAAAATATCACAATCAACAGATTACAGTTTTGTTGTATATCCTAAGAAACAGAACTTGTCATGTTTAACAACATGCGAGAAAGAATTGGGGTTTTAGCTGCTGTTAATGGAATCTACTGGGAAAGGAAACAGAGAAGGTAATGGCACCCCACTCCAGTACTTTTGCTTGAAAAATCCCCTGGATGGAGGAGCCTGGTAGGCTGCAGTCCATGGGGTTGCTAAGAGTCGGACACGACTGAGCGACTTCGCTTTCACTTTTCACTTTCATGCATTGGAGAAGGAAATGGCAACCCACTCCAGTGTTCTTGCCTGGAGAATCCCAGGGATGGGGGAGCCCGGTGGCTGCCATCTATGGGGTCATACAGAGTCGGACACGACTGAAGTGACTTAGCATAGCATAGCATAGCATTGGGAAAGGAGTACATCAAGGCTGTATATTGTCACCCTACTTATTTAAATTATGTGCAGAATATATCATGCAAAATACCAGGCTGGATGAAGTACAGATTTCTCCTGGAATCAAGATTTCCAGGAGAAATATCAATAATCTCAGAGAGGCAGATGACAAAAAGCGAAGAGGACCTAAAGAGCCTCTTGATGAAAGTGAAAGAGGAGAGTGAAATAGTTGGTTTAAAATACAACCTTCAAAAAACGAAGATCATGGCATCTGGTTGCAACACTTCATGGCAAATACATGGAGAAACACTGGAAACAGTGACAGATTTTATCTTCTTGGGCTCCAAAATCATTGCAGATGTTGATTGTACCCTGAAATTAAAAGATGCTTGCTTCTTGGAAGAAAAGCTATAACCAACCTAGACAGCATATTATAAAGCAGAAACATTACTTTGCCAACAAAGGTCCATCTAGTCAAAGCTCTGGTTTTTCCAGTAGTCATTTATGGATGTGAGAGTTGGACTATAAAGAAACCTGAGCACCAAAGAATTGATGCTTTTGAACTGTGGTGTTGGAGAACTCTTGACAGTCTCTTGGACTGCAAGGAGATCCAACCAGTCAATCCTAAAGGAAATCAGTCCTGAATATTCATTGGAAGGACTGATACTGAAGCTGAAGCTCCAATACTTTGGCCACATGATGTGAAGAACTGACTCATTGGAAAAGACTCTGATGCAGGAAAAGACTGAAGGCAGAAGGAAACGGGGATGACAGAGGATGAGATGATTGGATGGTATCACTGACTCGATGGGCATGAGGTTGAGCAAGCTCTGGGACTTGGTGATGGACAGGGAAGCCTGGCATGCTGCCGTCCATTGGGTCACAAAGAGTTGGACAGGACTGAGCGACTGAACTGAACTGAACTGAATGGAATCAAAAATAGACTTTTACATTCCAGTCTAATAACATGGTATCTTCTATATATTTGGATATTCTTATAATGGCTTTCAGATTTTACATCCAATTTGTTTGATGTAATAAAAGGTATATGCACTCTTTCCTCAAGGTCATATCAATCTGTATACCCACCATCACATAAGAAGACCAGATAATATTAACTTGTTATATAATAGCAGTGAGCTTTATTCTCACTGTATTAAAAATAAGTCTTCCTTTGTTACATCTGATATGTTCTTGTGATACTTAAATTTTTTTTCACCCTGACTCCTGCTAATATTTTCTTTTTGTACTGTATTCAATTTTAAAATGTTTAGCTATATCATTTAAACTTTGGTTTCTGACATCCCTCATATTTAGTGCATTTTATCTTTTGTAAAAATTATTAGCTCTTTTTCTTTAAATTTCTCTTTCTCCTTTCCCCCTCCATCTGAATTATTGATTAAAACTGCATTAGGCCTTTGGTTCCCCTTTTTATCAATACTTCATTCATATTTTATGAAAATGTGGCTCTGTATAATTCCACTTAAGTTTGAAATAATTTATAATAATTTCATTTTATCACACACAACATTACCAAGATAACCAAACATTCTCAAGTAAAAGCAGCTCTATTACTTATTTTACTAACCTGAGTCTGCATCTTCATTTAGAATTTATTCATAAAAATTTTCAGGCTTTTAGAAATATGTTTTATCATCTTTTCCTAGAATTTTATATCTGTCCTGACAGCTTGCATGTCATATTTAAAGAAATGGAGAACACATGTATAATTTATGATTGCTGTATTTCTGGCTAATTCACTTTGGCAAGTACTTTATGAATATATGTAGCTTTTAATCTTACTTTAACATGGTTTATATTACTTAAGTTTATCTAACTTTTTCAAATACATAGATATCAAGCTGATACTTGTACTGCAATGATCTACTTGAATACTAAAGCATATCTAAAATTCTTTTAAAGGAAAAATTCTGATTTATCTGTCCCAAAGTAATAACCATGTTCAATTACCAAGAAGAGAGAAATTATTATTTCAGCTAACCTGGAAGAGCTAAACTATGATCTGCCTGTCTAGCTTTAAATGTTTCTCCTTTGCTTTTTTTTTTTTTTTAGCTTTGTACTGTGTATTAGGGCTTCTCAGGTGACACTGATGATAAAGAACCTGCCTGCCAATGCAGGAGACATAAGAGATGCAGGTTCCATCCCTGGGTTGGGAAGATCCCCTGAAGGAGGACATGGCAACCCACTCCAGTATTTTTACTTGGAAAATCAGAGGAGCCTGGTGGGCTACAGTCCATAGGGTTGCAAAGAGTCAGACATGACTGAAGTGACTTAGCACGCATGTATGCCTTGTGGATGGAGTATTGCTGATTAACAATGTTATGACAATTTCAGGTGAAAGCAAAAGGACTCAGCCATACATATTCATATATCCATTCTCCCCCAACATCCCCTCCTATCCAGACTGTCACAGAATTCATTTTTGTGTTTGTTTCTTTGTTTATAAATGTTATCTTAGTTTGCAGAATTCCAGATTTACAAAAAAAGTTCCCATTATCCCCAAAATACCCATTTGGAAATTTTATGATAAACAGGAAGAATTGTGCTGGAACCATAAGAAAACCACTGGAGAAGGAAATGGCAACTCACTCCAGTATTCTTGCCTGGAGAATCCCATGGACAGAGGAGCCTGGCAGGCAGGACTTGTGACTAAACCACCACCACCACCATATG
Organism: Bison bison bison; assembly: GCF_000754665.1. Taxonomy (NCBI): domain Eukaryota; kingdom Metazoa; phylum Chordata; class Mammalia; order Artiodactyla; family Bovidae; genus Bison; species Bison bison. The sequence continues at coordinate 4,255,569 of NW_011494919.1, read as the reverse complement.
AAAATCACATAGCTTTGAACACTTATTGGCAGGGACTGGAGGTAAATATATGTTAACAAGTGATTTGCATGAAAACAAATGGTGGTATTGCAAAAAAAGGAAAATAATTCACAAGTCTTGGGGATTTATTGCATACAACTTAAGGTAAACTTTAACATGTTTAAAAAAAGAGTTTACCAAATAGAACGTTCTGAGGAAGAAACAAAGTTTTCTGAAATGATACGAAAGTTGTTCATCTTAAATCAGTTAATTTATAAATATAATCTTAATGTTTACATTGCAGATTCACCAAGTACATGTATAAATAATTATATATTTTAAATCAGGAAAAAATTGAAAATTGTTCAATTTTGAGTTCTACTGAATTCACTAGATGGTAAACCTCATGTTTTGTTCTTTTATTGTTTTTGATCATTCACATTTTTTTTCCATATCTAGTTATCCAGGAAAGCTAAAGTCAAAGTAAAATTAGTTTAAAGAAAGTATGAAATATTACCACCTTTTTATTTCACATCTAAACCAGGGCAGGCCTAAATGATATATCTTCGATTATAGTAAAAAGAGAGCAGCTGCTAAAACTTAATTATCTTGCCCTTCATAGCAGCAGCCTTAATTAGGACACTGCTAATTAGCGTAGTATTCTTCCAGAGGGCTAAATAGAATTAACTTCTTTGAATTTGACCTGAAAGGATATGTCATGAGCTCTATAATTTTGAGAACTTGAAAGGCTCAGTTTAAAAATTCAACATCTTTTTAAAACATTCTGAAAAAAATTAAAATGCAGATTTCCCAGTTTACAAAATATGAGAGCATTTCCTTAATAACTCAACTTTCTTCTTCTGTAATGAATAAAATATATTCTCATTAACTCTCAATTTTCTAGTATTTGCAAAATTTAGCATATGTAAATATGCTGAAATAATGTGGACTATAAAATATGTTTGCATTAAGTTACATAAATCTGCTAAATAAATAAATTCTAGTACATCACATTAAATCTTGCTTAAAATTAAAAAAAGAAAATTCAAAAATTATATTTTAAGTATTATTTATTAAGTAGAAACCTCATTTATATATACCATAATTAAACATCCAGTGGGAAAGAAAATAATTTAAAATCCCATCAGATCAAGTATGCATCAGATTTCAGCCAGAAGTCTATCCTGTTTTTTGTAAGATGTGATGGTTATAGTTAGTAGAAGATAAACTTTACATGTTCATAGGTAATACCTAGTCTTAATCAGCCAACTATTTTTTAAAACTTATTCAAGACTATAAAGAAATACCTGGCACTCAGAACCAATCTCACTGACATATTTTAAATTAAGTAAACATCATAAATGCTTCACCAGGATTATGTTCATATATAATATATACTATATATATAAAATCTGTCCATCATCTGCTACTTTTTTCAGCTTGTATAATAATTCCATTAAAGGAAAATAAAAGGCATTTTGCCTTATGCTACATTTTGTTGGTTTTATTAAGTAATTTGAATGTGATCTTAGAGTAGATGCAAATTTAGAGCTAAACCATTATGATTATATTTGAATGAAAAACATTATTTATGAAGCTCAGGGAATTTAATTACACTTTTCTTCCCAACCCCTCAAAAATGCTCCAGCAAAGCAATGTGACTAGTCCATTACTGACCCCACCCCAAACTTCAAACCTACATTTATGGATAGATACATATTTTATACCTTATATCTTTAAGAGAATGTTCAGAGTCCGTACATATCCAAATTATAACAAAGAATAGTTGAAAAATGTAAAGTGCTTCAAAAGTAAATGTTCCTTTTTTTGGCAACAGTGTCATTTTAAAGTTTTGGTTTGTTATGCTGATGGATGTTTTTATATTTCTGTAATTAATTCAAGAGCATTGTTAGTGTTAAGATTCCCAGGTTGATAAGGATTAGAATAGACTTTTAATGAATCAGGAATATAAGCCCCTTTAAAATTATAGTATATGAAGCTTCAGTAAGTTGAAGCTAGATTATATGAACCACGTTTTACCATAATGAAAACATAATCATATATTATATATATTATCTATTATTTATACCAATATATTTTATATACATTATAATAGCTTTACAAGGACTGCATAAATTTTATGCAGAATAAAAAATAATGTATTTGTTTGCCTTCTGAAGTGGCCAATTTTTATCAAACTATAGAAAGTCTAACTTTATAACTAAATAATATTTTAATTTGATATAGTATGATTAAGAAACCATCTGATTATTTTCTAACAAATACTAATATTTGAAGGAAAATAATTGATTATAGACCAACAATAATACTAAAACTTACTCTTTCCATGATATAAACAAAATATACTTTGAGGGTAATTTGTGGGGACATGATCCTGGCAGGAAATAAATGGCATACTCAAGCAGAATTAGTGAGGAGAATGTAATGAAAAGGGTATTACATAATAGTGTAATACTATTCGATGTTGTAACACAATGCTGTTGTTGTTCAGTAACTAAGTCATGTCTGATTCTTTGCGAGCCCATGGACTGTAGCCCTCCAAGCTTCTCTGTCCATGGAGTTTCCCAAGCAAGAATACTGGAATGAGTTGCCATTTCCTTCTCCACGGTATTTACCCAACCCAGGGATTGAACCTGAATCCTCTGCAGTGGAAGAATCCATTGCTAAATTCTTTACCACTGAGCCACCATGAAAGCCAATGGCTTAAGATAAACCAACAAAGCGTATACCAGGATGAGTTTTCCAGTGGAAAGTTATTACTATCCCTAAACCTGAAGAGGATAGAAATTAATCTGCCTCCTATGCTGCATTTGCTGTCAGAGGGATAGAATCACTAGTACCACATAGCTCAGAATAGAGAAAGTTGAGGGCTGTGCATGACATTGGATATGCTACTGATGAAAGACACGTTACCAGCTTCCATTGGTAAATACCCAATTTTGGCTTTATGGCTGAATCTTAATTAAAAGTCAGAGAGTAAGGGGGACTGTTTACATAACTCCATAAGTTTTTGAAGCATAATATAGAGTGGAGAAGAATAGGATAAAAAGTTCTGGGATAAGTGGAGACTATTCCAACTCAACCTAGCATCACTTGATTACTTTCAAAGTGCTAACATTCTTTTTCACTTTTCAAATTTCAGAATCAAGTGCAAGGAGAACTTAGTGGTAATACTGTGAACCTTACTGCCTCACACAAGATACAGATCCACTTTTGTACACACCTAATTGGCCTTTATGGCAACTAGACATGGACTGTCTAATTTGATGCCCATTATTCTGTGAGAAATTCAATTAGTAAAGTTTCTTGGGAGAGAAAAAATGGGCTTTGTGGTTCTCTCTGATTGTTTAGGACAAATTGTTCCAACAAGTAAATGTCAGACATTGAAAAACAAAAACAAACAAATAAAAAAGCAAAAAATAAAAAATCAAATAATTTTACATTTTGCTGGATCAAAAGTACGATATGATAATATATGATAAACCTGAAAAAATTTCCAATTGTCTATTGAAAAATTGTATATCAGAAGCATTCCGATTGAATTTGGTAAAATAACTTGTACTCATATGCTTTTCTATTTTTGCTGCTAAGTCACTTCAGTCCTGTCCGACTCTGTGTGACCCCATAGAGGGCAGCCCACCAGGCTCCCCCGTCCCTGGGATTCTCCAGGCAAGAACACTGGAGTGGGTTGCCATTTCCTTCTCCAATGCATGAAAGTGAAAAGGGAAAATGAAGTCACTCAGTCGTGTCCAACTCATACTGACCCCATGAACTGTAGCCTACCAGGCTCCTCTGTCCATGGGATTTTCCAGGCAAGAGTACTAGAGTGGGTTGCCATTACCTTCTCTGAATACCAAAGCTACAGAAGAGCTAATTTTTTTAAGACACAATTAATGACATTGTTCTAAGGATCCTAATGGGAAGACTGGGATCATTAAGCAGTTCATCAACAAATTCTTAAGCTTCCCAGGTGGCTCAGTGGTAAAGAATCCAGCTAACAATGTAGGAGACCCAGAAGAATTGGGTTGGATCCCTGGATCTGGAAGATTTCTCTGGAGGAAGAAACTGCAACCCACTCCAGTATTCTTGCCTGGAGAATCCCATGGAAAGGAGGAGCCTGGCAGGCTATAGTCCATAGCGTAGCAAAAAGTCCAACAGGACTGAGCGACTGAGCATGCAAACACAACACATCTTTGGAACCAAGTCAGTATGTTGCAGCAGCAAGCAATGGAGTAAATAGAAAAACTATGACTGCATCTCCTTTGCAGTTAGATGATTGACTCCATAGTTGGGGCAACTAGCTTGTCAGTAAATGATCAGTTAGGTCTTCTTGTTCAACATGGGTTGTAAGGTGAAGAGATCTAAGAAGTAAACAGCCCAGACTAGAGACCTTATCTTCCTCAGCTAACTTCCTTCTGCTGTCACAGCCAACATTCTACTCCACAGGAAAACACTGATTAGTACCGATCTAAAATGAATGATAAATCAGAAAAGGACATTGCAAGAATCATGATGTGTCAAAAAATAACAAGAAGGAAAAGCACAATGAAGAAAAGATAGTTGTGGATATAGGTAGCCTGCAAGCTTAGTCAGTCGTGCCTGACTCTTTACAGCCCCATGGACTGTAGCCCAGCAGGCTCCTCTCTCCGTGGGGTTTTCCTATAAAGAATACTGAAGTGGGTCGCCATTTTCTTCTCCAGCGGATTTTTCCAGACCAAGGGATAGAATCCTTATCTGCTGCGTCCCCTACGTTGCAGGGAGATTCTTTACCGCTGAGCCACTGGGGAAGCCAGTGTGGATAAGTGATAGAAGAATTTCGCCATAATTTAAAATTTTCAAGAAACATAACCTTCATGTATTCAGTTCTTATAAGACTATTATGTTTCCTCAAATGAAAGAGAGAACTAATAACTTGCTTCCCTGGTGACTCAGACGGTAAAGAATCTGCCTGCCATGCTGGAGACCCGGTTGTATTTTATATATGAAAGCTGTTAAGGTAGTAAATCTTAGAGTTCTTATCACAGTGAAAAAACATTTTTTCTTTTTATTTTATATCTATATGAAATGATGGTTTGTCACTAAACTTATTGTGGCTACACTTTATATAATATACATTAATGTTCATTAAACATAAAAACCTGTTACCTTTAATGTCATGTTAATGCATAGTGAAGCAAAAATCAGATATAATTTTTATACTATCATATTGGCAAAATATACAGTCAATGTGTTTGTATTTGAAGGCTGATGCAACACAAATGAGTACTGTCATATGTACTCTGGATGAATCACAACTGGAATCAAAGTTGCCAAGAGAAATATCAATAATCTCAGATATGCAAATGGTAGCACTCTAATGGCAGAAAGCAAATAGGAACTAAAGAACCTCTTGATGAGAGTGAAACTGGAGAGTGAAAAAGTTGACTTAAAATTCAACATTCAAAAAACTAAGATCATGCATCCAGTCCCATCATTTAATGGAAAATAGAAGTGGAAAAATCGGAAGTAGTGACAGATTTTGTACCTTTGGGCTCCAAAATTACTACAAACTGTGACTGCAACCATGAAATTAAAAGTTGCTTGCTCTTTAGAAGAAAACTTATGACAAACCTAGACTGCATATTAAAAAGCAGAGACATCACTTTGCCATCAGAAGTCTGTCTAGGTAAAGCTATGATTTTTCCAATAGTCATGTACAGATGTGAGATTTGGACCATAGAGAAGGCTGAGTGCCAAAGAATTGATGCTTTTGAATTGTGCTAGAGAAGACTCTTGAGTCCCTTGGCTAGTAAGGAGATCAAACCAGTCATTTCTAAAGGAAATCAACTCTGAATATTCACTGAAAAGATTGATGCTGAAGATGAAGCTCCAATACTTTGGTTACCTGATTAACAGCTAGCTCATTAGAGGAAATTCTGATGCTTGGAAAAACTGAAGGCAGGAGGAGAAAGAGGTGACAGAGAATAAGATGCTTGGATGGCATCACCTACTCAGTGGACATCAGTTTAAGCAAACTTCAGGAGACAGTGAAGGACAGGAAAGCCTGATGCACAGCAATGTGCGCAAACAGTCAGACATGACTTAGCAACTGAACAACAACATATGTTCTCAGGTTGTATATGAATTGGCAGCCTTTTTGAAGAGGAATTTTTCCAATATTTATCCATATTTTAATTATTATTAAATAATGGCAGATATTAAAGTGGAAGACAAGTTATAATTTTATTCTCTCCAGATCTGCAAAAAATTATCAAATCTAACATGACCACATTATGGCACACATACAGCTCAATAGGATTCTTCCTCTATGAAATTCTTAAGGATATAAACATTTTGGCTAACAGTTTCTCATCTTATAATTAATTTCAAGATGCTAAGCCTAGCAATTCTCTTCTGTGGAATGTATCTTAAATTATGCACCAGATGTATTCAAAAATGTTTAAAGCAGCATTATTCATAAAAGACTAAGCAACAAATATACAACTGAATTGTGGTAGCAACATGGAATGAATTAATACAAAGTAATGGAAATAGATGAAGTACAACCATACACAATCAGATGCATTATTCTTAGAAATAAAGTCTTGAGTTAAATATCCAAGACACAGTATGTTTCTATGTATGAAATTTTAGGGCTGCATGGCACAGGAGCGGCAGATATGCAGATGACACCACCCTTATGGCAGAAAGAGCAGAACTAAAGAGGCTCTTGATGAACATGAAAGAGGAGAGTGAAAGCTCAACATTCAGAAAACTAAGATTATGGCATCTGGTCCCATCACTTCATGGCAAATATATGGGGAAACAGTGGAAACAGTGGTTGACTTTATTTTTCTGGGCTCTAAAATCACTGTAGATGGTGACTGTAGCCATGAAATTAAAAGACGCTTACTCCTTAGAAGGAAAGTTATGACCAACCTAGATAACGTATTCAAAAGCAGAGACATTACTTTGCCAACAAAGGTCCGTTTAGTCAAGGCTATGGTTTTTCCAGTAGTCATGTATGGATGTGAGAGTTGGACTATAAAGAAAGCTGAGCACCAAAGAATTGATGCTTTTGAACTGTGGTGTTGGAGAGGACTCTTGAGAGTCCCTTGGACTGCAAGGAGATCCAACCAGTCCATTCTAAAGGAAATCAGTCCTGGGTGTTCATTGGAAGGACTGATGTTGAAGCTGAAACTCTATTACTTTGGCCACCTGATGCAAAGAGCTAACTCATTTGAAAAATCCCTGATGCTGAGAAAGATTGAGGGCAGGAGGAGAAAGGGATGACAGAGGATGAGATGGTTGCATGGCATCACCAACTCAATGGACATGAGTTTGGGTAAACTCCAGGAGTTGGTGATGGACAGAGAGGCCTGGCGTGCTGCGGTTCATGGGGTCACAAAGAGTCAGATATGACTGAGCAACTGAACTGAACTGAACTGAATGAAATTTTAAAAACTGGTCAAAGTGAACCTATACTGATAAACTGATTAGGCATGTACATAATGGATGTGATGTCAAGCTCTAAAAAAAAAAAAAAAAGAAAAAGATACAATTATCCCTAATTTCAGGATGGTAGTAAATTGGGGGTGGGGGTGGGGCAATTGTGTGTCTTGATGGCAAAAGGCTACACTGGGAGATTTTTTTTAAATCAATTATTTGTTTATTTTAGTTTTGGCTGTGCTTGGTGTTCATTGCTCCTCAGGCTTTTCCCTAGCTGCAGCAAGCAGGGGTACTTTCTAGTTGCAGTGTTCAGGCTTCTGATTGTGGTGGCTGTTCTTACTGCAGAACACAGGCTCTAGGGTGTGCAGACTTCAGTACTTGTGGCAGGTGAGTTCAACAGTTGTGGCTCCTGGGCTCTAGAACACAGGCTCAGTAGTGTGATGCATGGGTTTAGTGTCTCCACGGCATGTGGAATCTTCCAGGACCAGGGATCAAACCCATGTCTCCTGCATTGGCAGGCAGATTCTTTACCATTGAGCCACCGGGGAAGACCTACCCTGGGAGTTTTTAAAGAGGTTCTATTTTGTTATTGTTGGCCACACTGCATGTCATGCAGATTCTGTTTCCTGACCAGGGATTGAATCAGGCCAGGGCAGTGAAAACCAGAAATCCTAACCACTAGGCAACCAGGGAAGTTCCAAGAGGTACTATTTTTGATAAGGCCTTCTTGTTTTATGTCTTTTAAATATGACTGAAGTGTCATTTGAAGATTAGATTAACAGGTGAAGAATGTGGGAACAACATCATTGCCAAATAGAAGATGATATAGTCACTGGATGACATTTGGCAGAAATCGGGGGGATGGTATGGGGAGGGAGCAGGGTTCAGGATGGGGAACACATGTATACCTGTGGTGGATTCATTTTGATGTATGCCAAAACCAATACAATATTGTAAAGTTAAAAAATAAAATAAAATTTAAAAAAAAAGGAATCAAAATTTTCCTTCTTAGAAGTCATGATGTTCTATGTCAGTTGTCTTTGTTTTCTTGGAGCATCTTACAACAACCTGACACTATTACTTTTCTTAAAAAATAGAATTTGCAAACTCATTTATACAGCCCATTGTTTCTGGACTGCTTGCAAAGGCTTTAAATTGGTCTTCTTTTTCTTCTTGCATTTTTCATAGTCCTATCTTTACTCATCGGTTTGAACTATCTTTGAAACAATACATCAGGTCCTGTAAGCACTGCTAATAAACTAATGGGCTTCCTTGGAGCCTCAGTGGTAAAGAATCCACCTGCCAATGCAGGAGATGCGGGTTTGATTCCTGGATCAGGAAGATCCTCTGGTGAAGGAAATGGCAACTCACTCCAGTATTCTTGCCTGGGAAATCCCATGAACAGAGGAGTCTGGTGGACTACAGTCCATGGGGCCACAAAAGAGTTGGACATGACTTACTGACTAAACAACAACAGCCCAACAATATACTAATGTGTTACATATTGCAAAAATAATTTTTAAACTTCTTACTATCACCTAAAAATACCACACATGATTTCTTGCTCCAGAAAGAGGGGGGAAGAGAGAGAAGAGAGACAAGGAGAGAAAGTACAGAAGAGAAAAGTACAGAGGAGACAATGAAAAGAAGAAGAGGACAGGAGAAGAGGGAAAGAAGAATGAACAGAAAGATTTGGGAAGGGAGAACTCAGACAGTCCATACCTGTATGGGTTATGAGCATTATGTTTATAAACAGAGGAATTGGATACAATATAAACAACAAAATGTAGTTTGGAAACTGATAATTTGACAGACCAATGGATGGAAAAAAACAAGAGTATTCCCTAAACACTTTTCATTTCTAGCTATATATAGGTATTTTTTAATTGAAGTATATGCTGTTTCCATGAGAATTAGCAAGTTCTTAGTCACAATGATGTGCTCTTTCTCTCATGACAAAAGGTGGTTTTTCAAAACAATGGAGCGTGTTGGCCAATTACTGTCAGAATTAACAGCTCAATAACAGCTACGTTAAAATAAGAACTGTTGATATTGGCAGAGTCTTTTGCATCCAGATGGATAATACTCAACCAGCCTATCCATCAGGTTAATTCTTTTCATGATGCAAGGTAACATTTGATGATTTTTCATCCTGACAAACACATTGAAATGCTGTTTGACTGGAAAATAATTTTTAAAAGTCATTCTTCATTGACTGTGTTTGTATATGTTTTGTTTTTATGTTTAATAATACCAGATTTCCTCTGGCCTTTTCATAGGGATATAATTTCTATAGGTAATGGTGATAGATTCTGAGGTTTGAATTTGAAACTGGTATCAACACTTTTAGCAGGAAGTCTGAATATTTCTGGCCTGGCCTGGCCTCATTTGGCATTTGCAGACCAACTCTGCCCAATCACAGTAATCTATACTTCTGTTTCTATTTTTAACTGACTCTGCATAATTATAAAATATCGTTCCTACCTCATTCATCTATTTCCATCATCCATAATTTATCACTTGACTTTTATTCCTGTATCTTTAATTATTTCATTGTATTTTATATATTATTGGAAATTCACTAAAAACCTTATTTGTATTTAGCTTGGCATTTATTGGGTTTCACATTTTCAAACAGCCTCATGAATGAAGGGCACAGGTAAGAAAAGTAACAATAGAAACATGAATATGTAAAAAAAAAAATGGGGTATTTTCCTTGACAACTGAGGCTATTATTTTTATGTAATGCATCCACACAAAAAGCATTAAATAGAGCTGTCACACAGAATATTCTTAGGGAAGCTGAATCAATATTTTCAGAGGACTCTGAATAAACTAATTGAAATATTAACACATTTTACTAAATGGACCAAAATATACTACAAAATAACTGGAATTTATTTTTCAGTGTTTAAGTTATTTGTATGAGAATATTTACTCCTAGAATATAAATTTCTTTCATGTACAAACCTATTTCTAATTCACCTCCTTATCTACTCTGATTTTTAACACATTAACCTGTAAATCATTTAAACCAGTATTCAGAGAACTGTCATTATTAGCATTAATAAAGCAAATAAATGAGATTTATTGAGCTCTACAATGTGCCAGACACATGTTCTGCATGCTTTAATTAGTTTAAAATTTATAGCAACTTTATTAGGTAGGTACTGTTATCAATCTTATCATACCAAGGGTGTTATGTAATATGCTGAAGTCATGTAGGTAACAAAATCTCAGTCAATTGTGTGCTCTGCATAAAAAAGGAACTCTTTACAATGTGAATTTCCAAAAGAGAGCTAGAGACATTTTTGAACAATACTGAGTTGACTGGGCAAAAAATGGGAAAGGATGAGCTATCATTATCCCTTCATTAAACTAGGTCTATGGGACCTTGGCCAAAGTCAGCATAATGAGGTATTAATAAGAAAAGTTGTTCTGACCTTTCTCCTGGTTGTACTTTTGTTCTGAAAGTTTGATATTATTCTTTCAGTAAGAACCTGTTTATAATCAAATGAATTTTTCTTAAAAAACCAATGCAAATAATTATCTTTTTTTGTTTTTGTGTGATGAACTATAATTTTACTTATCTGAAATGAATAGATGCTTCATCAGGTAAATTAATTTTTTCAGTAGATAAGGGAACACAGAAAATGATGAGATTTCCAAAGAAGGATGGCAATATTAGAAATGAGATAATAATTAATGCTCAGCCAGAAAATCTTTACTATCTTGAGCAGCTTAGGAATTAAGGTGCAGTTTTGAATAAAGTTGATGCTGAAAAAGATGCTGTCTTTGATATTACTTCATATGTAGGTTTTCAAAAATAATTTATGTATTTTCTGAATGTGCATATTAAAAACTTGAGTTTCCTATAGTGCAATGATTGACTTAATCCAAAACAAAGGTATCGTTTTTGTCTTTAAATAAATATCAACTTTTGAGCCCTGTCTTCATTCTTACATAATTGAAAAATATTGATTTCTTAGTCTTTATATCAATTATGCATTTTTATTCAGCTTACTGCAAACAACTATTTAATTAAATTTACCCTGAATCATCCCTATACAGGAGCAACAACCTAGTGAACTGGAGTGCATATAATATTTATTAATATTTACTAAGATGCTAAATCCTATTTGCTATTAATCATTTAGCCTTTGATAAGTTATTTAGCATTTTGAGTCTTACTTCCTTCACATATGCAATTTAGGGATGAGATTTTAAGCATTAAATAAAATGTTTGATTATCAATTCCACAAATTTGGGGGAATAGTTATTTTATTTATTAAATATCCCAGTTTATTAATCACTTACACATACCATGGACATCCTTCTACAGACATATCATGGTTTCATAATTCATTACAAGTAGATAGATATCACTGACAGAGGCTTTTTTTTTTCTTTTGACCATGACATGTGGCATGCAAAATCTTACATTCCCAACCAGGGATTGAACCCATGCCCCCTCTATTGAGAGCACAGAGTCTTAATCATTGGACCACTAGGGAAGTCCCAAAGAGGCCTTAGTAAGCCTTTGTGGTTTCACTGTATTCTCAATTAGCATCTGTAATGTCATGTTTGATTTTAGGGAAGAGATCCATTTATCAGTTGTTACATGACACTAGGTTAATGGTAGGAATTAGCTGTCTTCTTTTTTTATTTTTTTTATTTTTATTTTTAATTTTATTTTATTTTTAAACTTTACAATATTGTATTAGTTTTGCCAAATCTTCTAATATTAGATAACCATTCAGTTAACCAATATTTATTTGCTCCTCTCTTTTTAGTTAAATGGTGACACTCACTGAACTTGTCCCAAGCTAAAATTATTATTATTATGTTGTGTGTGCAGGTTTATGCTTAGTAGTGTCCAACTCTTTGCAATCCCGTGGACTGTAGCCTGCCAGACTCCTCTGTCCATGGGATTTTCCAGATAAGAATACTGGAATAGGTTGTCATTTCCCACTCCAATTATCATACTTTGACCTTTATGTTTTAAGGCCTTTTCAGCTCTACAATTCCAGTGCAAATTAACATTTAGCAGTTACTTTGTGAAATGCTACTAAATTTGAAAAGAGTTTGAGCCTTTAACATACACTGGTATCAAGTTTAGATGCACAAGCTTGTAATTTTCTTCTTGTTATTTCTTTTTGGTACATCCATATGTACAGACATTATTAAGCGTAGTTTGAAAGTCGACAGGCTTCTTCTGCCATCCTTTGATGAAGTTTTATCTAATTTTGAATCAATTTTATATGTTCTCACCTCCTTTTAATAGTTGTGTGAATTTAAATTTTAGGACTACGAAAGCAAAAAATATGTTGCATACAACCATTATAAACAGAAGTCTGATGCACATTACTAACTAAATGAAAATTAACAGGTAAAATTAGCTTAAAGATCAAGTGTCATCATACTTTCCAATATTCTATCTAAATTGAAGGAAAACAGGTAAATATAAACTGTTATTGTTGATCTCCTTGCCTCTACTATATAGTCTTATTTCTGTCTCTTTTTAATTCATTATCCTGAGTGTTCTTATAGTAAGACTTTAATCCAGGTTATGTTACTCCTTCTCGTCAAATCCTACCATCACCTCCCATCTCATTTTTCTTGTAAAGATCTGTAAGAGTTACATGGGGATGTCTCATGTGGTCCAGTGGCTAAGACCTCACAGTCCCAATGGAGGGGGCCCAGGTTTGATCCCTGGTCTGGGAACTAAATCCTGAATGCCACAATGGATATCAAAGATCTTGAGTGCTGCATCTAAAACCTGGCACAGCTAAATAAATTGAAAAAAAAAAAAAAAAGTGTCACACTATTTGGCTTCCCACAACTCCTTGAATCTATCAGCTGTTTAGTTCTAGCCATCCTTTATTCCTTGCAATTTCTTATTTTAAATTCCTAGTAAACTTCCCACTCAGGGCGTTTGTACTGTTTCTTCCCTCTGCCTAGAATACTCTTCTTTTCCTCCCTAATTTCTTCCTGGTTCACTCCCTCTTATAGTTTCAATTTTTGTTGCAATGTCAGCTTCTCAGTGATAGTTTCTGTACTCTAAATAATATCCTAGTGATACTTCAATACTTCCTATCCTTTCCCCTACCTTATTTTTTGTTACAGAAAGTATCATCTTCTAATGTACCGGACATCACATTTGAGAGATGCAAGTCTACTTGTTGTAGTTGTTTTTACTTTGATTTCTAATTGCTGTATCTTATCTGGAAGCTGAGAAAAATTAAGCAAAATCAAACCACTTCACTTTTTACCAATTATGGAAAGCCAAGATACATGAAATTAGATTCACATTTTTTAGAGGTTTGGATAGTAAGATCTTTCAAATGGCACAGTTTTTCTTCTTGACCCATTCATTATGAGCACCAATTTGATACTGTTAGGACACCTAGTCTAAACCAGGTGTGAAATCAGTTGGAGAAAAATCTTAGTGTTCAGTGAAATAAACCAATCATACAAATATTTTTTTTAATGTTTTCTGGGCAAGCTAGCTGTACTATTTTTAAAAGAAACCTAGCAGTTAAATAAACTGTTGAAAATATTTCTGTTTAAGATTCATTATCATTGACAGTTTTGCTAATAATATCTTTAGTAGAACATTTAAGTCAATTAAAAGAAATAGGTCTGAAAGCATCTATATTTTTCTTAAAAGGCCATACACATTTTTCATATCAATAATTTATTCAACTCAGTATTTAGATCCTGATCAAGGCAGAAAATGACAGAAAATTGTGATAAAGCGTGGATATTTTCACATGAACAAATTGGCTTCAAAGAACTCCTTCTGCACATCAGGAAACTTTGAAACGTAATTAAAGGGCTGATTATCCTCTTAGGTATTCTGAATGGTTCTAAACAATGCAGGGAGAAAAAACCGACTTTGCTTTCAATGGGTCCTCTAACTAAAAATGAATATAGCTGTGCTTTTCCTAGTTGTATCTTTATGCTGATTAAGTTGCACGTAATTATTAAATAATATTTTAAAAGTCTTTTTAAAATTTTCAACAACTTACATTATTGAAGATATTAAAACATCAATCTAATATTTTATCTACCATAGACATATGTTAAATAAATATAATTACTCATTTTTAAGTAAATAGGTTATTATATTAATAGGTCATACACAAATTATATATATTATAGTTATGAAATAGCATGCTTATGTATATATGTGTATTTTATTTATACAACTAGTATATGTAGCTATGTCTGGAGGAGGACATGGCAACCCACTCCAGTATTCTTGCATGGAGAATCCCCATGGACAGAGGAGCCTGACAGGCTACAGTCCATGGCGCTGCAAAAAGTCAGACACGACTGAGCGACTAAGCACAGCGCACATATGTATCTATGTAAATGCATAAGTTCTCATGATTTACAGACAAATAATAAGCTTCAAAGCTGAGACAATTTAAAAAAATTTGTTGTATAGTTGTAAAGTTGATGAATTCCAATCAACAAGAACATGAAAAAAATTAGCATTTTTTCCATTTAAGTGGAAAGCATTAGTCTTCTATCATTAAACAATAATTAAATTATAATTATAAGTTAAAATTGAAGTAATTAAATGAGGTCAATTGTAATTTTTCACCACTTTGTTTCAAGATATTTCTCTTTGTAGCTTGAATTGCTATCTCAATTACTTTTAATTTTTCATCAGTGAAAAAATAAAGAAGTGAATTCAATATGGCATTTGGTCTAATGAAGCATACCTTTTTGAAGACACATCATATGAATAAGTTTTGAGCTTGATTAATTACGTTCCTCGCAACTACAATCTTAGTAATTGAATACAAATTTTAAAATTTGTATTTTAAAAATAAACCTTTGAGTGAATTCACTTTTGGGAGAGTGCATTCTTAATAGTAACATCAGGGTTTTCCAAAAATATTGAGAACCTTAAAAAATAAAAATATGCCATCCTGGACTCATGTATTCATCCATGTTCTTTTGTATGTGTATACGTGTGTATGCATGGATGATTGTGGAAAATTGCATTCTGCTACACATGAAAATAAAGAAGAGTCCATGATTTCAAGGACCCAAACTGAGTGGCAGTTAGAAAAATGTTCTCCATTACATTCTGAGTGATTACATTTTAAGGGGCTATGGTAAAATACAGAATGAAGGAGCAAAGAAACCAGACTTCACTGAAAATATAATAAGTGAGAGAACACTGAAGAAGCATATGCTGCCTTAGGAGAAGGAAATAAATTGTCCACTTACAGGCTGTGCTATCTCTAGAGGACTGGGAAGAGTTATGTTCTGAAAGCTAAGTAAAGCTAAGGTCCTGAAATATCTTTGTAGTGATAAAACAGGTATAAACAGTGATAAAACAGGTATAAAATGCTCAAGTTAACTTGGTAATGGTGGCAAATATATTTGCATTTTAGGTAGTTGATGAAAAATTGGAAAGAGTATTACTGTAAAAGAAATGGGAGTTAGTTATATTAGATTAACTGAGAATATCTCTATTTTTTTAATCAATCTCATGTAATTGCTTAACTCCCTTTCTGCACATCCCTTACACTGCTTCAGGATGTCAATTCTTAAAAAAAAAAACAAAACAGAAAGAATGTGTTAATATACTGTGCTTCCTCTTGCATAGAACTACTAAATCAATCTAAACATTAAATCCTTTTAGACCTGCTTTACAGTGGCCCAGTGCTGTCATATTCCAAGTTCCATCCTTAATTGCCTGTATTTCTGCCTAGTGTCCATATTAGACCTCACCACTTTGCTTCCCTGTTTTGTGGAGACCTTGTTATGTATGAACACAACCATTCATATATTTGAAAAAAAAAAAAAGTGTGTGTGCGTGTGTATGTGTTCAGTTGTGTCTGACTCTTTGGGACCCCATGAATTGTAGCCTGCCAGGCTCCTCTGTCCATGGGATTTCCCCAGCAAGAAATATAATGTAGTTGGTTTCCTACTATTTACTACTCCATGGAATCTTCCTGACCCAGGGATTGAAACCAAGTCTCCTATGTCTCTGCATTGGCAGGCATATTCTTTACCACGTGTGCCTCCTGGGAAGCCAGGTTACATGGTAGCTCATGAGTGAGTTTGCGCAGGAACCCTTTAAGAGCGGAGTCTTGGTTTCCCACAGGCTTTGGCTCTCCTGGGTATAAGCCCAAGGGTTGGTTGGGGTTTCTCTCCTGCTTGTTGCTTGTCGCACCAGGGGTGTGGGGTCTGACTAGACCACATCTTTGTCCCTCCTACCCATCTGAATGTGGCCTTTCTTTATTCCTCATTTGTAGAACATCTGTTTTCCTCTGTGTAGTTGTAGTTTTGGTGTGTCTATGGAAAGTGAACTCAGAATCTTCCTACTCCACCATCTCGATCCTGAACCAAATTAAGCAATATTTAAATAAATGGAGAGACATACTCCATTTGTTGTAGATATACTCCAGTATATGGAAGCCCAGGGCTTCCCAGGTGGAGCTAATGGTAAAGAACCCATCTGCCAATGCAAGAGATGTAAAAGACGTGGGTTCAATCCCTGGGTTGGGATGATCCCCTGGAGAAGGGCATGGCAACACACATCAGTGTTCTTGCCTGGACAATCTCATGGACAGAGGAGCCTGACAGGTTATAGTCCATGGGGTTGCAGAGTGGGACACTACTAAAGAACTTAGCATGCACACACGCATACTATGCTCATGGGTTAGAAGACTTAATCATTTTCAAGTATTACCTTTCATAAGTTATAGTTGAATCTCCATTAAAATTAATTAATTTTTTTTTTGGCTGTCCTGGGTCTTTGTTACTGTGTGGGCTTTTCTCTAGTTGTAGCAAGCAGAGGGCTACTTTCCAGTTGGGATGTGCTGGCTTCTCATTGCAGTGACTTCTCTTGTGGAGTACAGGTTGCAGGCTGCACAGGCTTCAGTAGTTGTGACACGTGGGCTCAGTCGTTGGGGATCCTGGGCTCTAGGGCACAAGCTCAATCATTATGGTGCAGGGGCTTAGCTGTTCCATGGAACGTGGGATCTTTCTAGCCTAAGGATGGTACCAGCATCTCCTGCATTGGCAAGTGGATTCTTTAGCACTGAGATATCAGGGGAGCCCCTATAGTTGACTCTTGAACAACATGGAGGTTTGGGCTCCAACCCCTCCACACAGTCAAAAATCTGTGTAAAATTTTGCAGGATCCATAGTTTCATATCCACAGATTCAGCAAACCTTAGACTGTATAGTACAAGCTTATTGGAAAAAAAAAAATCTGTGTATAAGTGGGTTTACACAGTTCAAACCCATGTTGTTCAAGGGTGCACTGTAATTTATTAATTCAATATAATATGAATTATAATCACAAGAAGCTTTTTCCCCTAGAACTGACAAGTATTTTTTACAATTTAAATGGAAATATAAAGGAACCAGAGTAGTCAAAGCAATTATACAAATAAAATGCATATCTGGAGGAATTACACCAACTAATTTTGACATATACTTTAACAATTAATAGGGCAATGTGGTAATGGCATAAGGATAGATATGGCTAAGAAAAAAGTGGAAAATTGAGAAATAGATCCACATTTACATGAAATGGATTAGAAAAAAAGACAAAACTGAAATTGTTTGCTGACAATTACTTAACCAACAAAGGTCCATCTAGTCAAAGCTATGGTTTTTCTAATAGTCATGTATGGATGTGAGAGTTGGATTATAAAGAGAGTTGGACTATTTTCGGGAGCCCCCCAAAATAAAGTCTGTCACTGTTTCCAGTGTTTCCCCATCTATTACCCATGAAGTGATGGGACCAGATGCCATAATCTTTGTTTTCTGAATGTTGAGTTTTAAGCCAATGTTTTCACTCTCCTCTTTCACTTTCATCAAGAGGCTCTTTAGTTCTTTGCTTTCTGCCAAATGGGTGGCATCATCTGCATATCTGAGATTACTGATATTTCTCCCAGAAATCTTGATTCCAGCTAGTGCTTCTTCCAGCCCACCGTTTCTCATGATGTACTCTGCATATAAGTTAAATAAGCAGGGTGACAATATAAAGCATTGATGTACTCCTTTTCCTATTTGGAAGCAGTCTGTTGTTCCATGTCCAGTTCTAACTGTTGCTTCTTGACCTGCATATAGATTTCTCAAGAGGCAGGTCAGGTGGTCTGATATTCCCATCTTTTTCAGGATTTTCCACAGTTTGTTGTGATCCACACAGTCAAAGGCTTTGGCGTAGTCAATAAAGCAGAAGTAGATGTTTTTCTGGAATTCTCTTGCTTTTTTGATGATCCAAGGAAGGTTGGCAATTTGACTGTTGGTTCCTCTGCCTTTTCTAAATCCATCTTGAATATCTGGATGTTCACAGTTCATGTACTGTTCAAGTCTGGCTTGGAGAACTTTGAGCATTACTTTGCTGTTGTGTGAGATGAGTGCAATTGTGCGGTAGTTTGAGCCTTCTTTGGCATTGCCTTTCTTTGGGATTGGAATGAAAACTGACCTTTTCCAGTCCTGTGGCCACTGCTGAGTTTTCCAAATTTGCTGGCATATTGAGTGCAGCACTTTCACAGCATCATCTTTTAGGATTTGAAATAGCTCAACTGGAATTCCATCACCTCCATTAGCTTTGTTTGAATGATGCTTCCTAAGATCCACTTGACTTCGCATTCTAGGATGTCTGGCTCTAGGTGAGTGATCACAGGATCATGATTATCTGGGTCATGAAGATCTTTTTTGTATAGTTCTGTGTATTTTTTCCACCTCTTCTTAATATTTTCGGCTTCTGTTAGGTCCATACCATTTCTGTCCTTTATTTTGCCCATCTTTGCATAAAATTTTCCCTTTGTATCTCTAATTTTCTTGAAGAGATCTCTAGTTTTCCCATTCTATTGTTTTCCTCTATTTCTTTGCACTGATCACTGAGGAAGGCTTTCTTATCTCTCCTTGCTATTCTTTGGAAATTTGTGTTCAAATGGTTATATCTTTCCTTTCTCCTTTGCTTTTTGCTTCTCTTCTTTTCAAAGCTATTTGTAAGGCCTCCTCAGACAACCATTTTGCTTTTCTGCATTTCTTTTTCTTGGAGATGTTATTGATCCCTGTCTCCTGTACAATGTCATGAACCTCCATCCATAGTTCTTCAGGCACTCTATCAGATCTAATCCCTTCAATCTATTTGTCACTTCCACTGTATAATCTAAGAGATTTGATTCAGGCCATAGCTGAATGGTCTAGTGGTTTTCCATACTTTCTTCAATTTAAGTTGAATTTGGCAATAAGGAGTTCATGATCTGAGCCACAGTCAGGTCCCAGTATTGTTTTTGCTGACTGTATAGAGCTTCTCCATCTTTGGCTGCAAAGAATATAATCAATCTGATTTCAGTGTTGACCATCTGGTGATGTCCATGTGTAGAGTCTTCTCTTGTGTTGTTGGAAGAGGGTGTTTGCTATGACCAGTGCATTCTCTTGGCAAAACTCTATTAGCCTTTGTCCTGCTTCATTCTGTACTCCTAGGCCAAATTTGCCAGTTACTCCAGGAGTTTCTTGACTTCCTACTTTTGCATTCCAGTCCCCTATAATAATTCTTATATCATGTGATATTGATGGCTATTAATGATGTTATAATTACCCACACAATAGTTCTTCCTAATTTTCCCCTTAAGAATGTTGTGCTTGGCTTAAAGCAGAAGCTTGAAATCATGAAGTATAGTTCCAAAACTTTAAGAGATCTTAAAAATAAGCTATTTACTCAATTACTCAGCTATTAAATTATTTTCTTGTCTCTATATCTCTCTATATATATATCTGTGTGTGTTTGTTTGTGTGTGCTTATATATACTCTGGATCTGAAAAGGTCATTTGTCACCAACACAGTTGTGGGAAATTGAAATGTTATCCATTAGCAATTTCATTTACTATAATATTATAACGATGACAAATATATTCAAACCCCAGGAAAAATGTATTTCTTTTCTTTATTTCCATTTAGGATTTTAAGTGATACATTACAAAAAACTGCAATTATTTTTTTCAATTTCACAACTTTCATTGAGATCTTTCCATGTGCTATGTTAGACTCTCAGGTTACAGATAAATATTGTTTCTCCTTTTATTTCTTTTTAAAATTGAAGTATAGCATATTTACAATATTGTGTTTCAGGTGTATAGCAAAACGATTCAGTTATTCATATATGTATGCTGCTGCTGCTGCTGCTAAGTCGCTTCAGTCATGTCCGACTCTGTGCCACCCCAGAGACGGCAGCCCACCAGGCTCTGCCGTCCCTGGGATTCTCCAGGCAAGAACACTGGAGTAGGCTGCCATTTCCTTCTGTTCATATACATATATGTGTATATAATTTTTTAGTTTCCTTTCCATTATAGGTTATAAGAAGATACTGATTATAGTTCCCTATGCTATACAGTAAATTATGTTTCTTATTTATTTTATATGTAGTAACATATCTGTTAATCCCATTCATCTAATTTAACCCTCAATCCCCTTCTCCTTTGTAACCATGTTTGTTTTCTCTATCTGTGAGTCTGTTTCTGCTTGTGAATAAGTTCATTTGTGTTTTTTTTAGATTCCATATTTACATGTGGTATCATATAATATTTGTCTTTCTCTGATTTACTTCACTTAGGGTGATAATCTATAGGTTCATCTATATTTTTTTCAGATGGCAATATTTCATTCTAAAGTATAAATTCTTAATAATAAATTGATTTTATTCAGTCTAGGGAGAGTTAATTTTTTCCAAGGAATTTTTAAACGAGAAAAATTGTCTATATATATGCAAATATATACTACAGCTTTTCCCATTGTGAATATTTCTCTTAGGCAATTATTTATTTCTACAATTTGTATGTAAGTTAAGCATTTTCCCTTCAATTTTGTATCTTTTTCTATTTAAGGATCTCATTGAACTCTGTCCAACACACACAAAAAATGTCAGATTCATTAAATTTTAGAACAGATTGTTTTTCAAGAATGTAACATTAGTAGTTATTATGTAGAACAATTTTAAGATTTTTATTTTAACAATAATCTCATGACTATTATACTACTGCCAATTGTTTAAAACAAACAAACAAAAAATCCTCTAAAATATTAACTACAACAAAACCTGAAAATATAAACTAGGTGTAAAAAATGTTTTTTTTTAAAACTTAATAGTGTGATAAGGTACAATTTTAGGACTAAATTTACAGAGAAGGAGTGTTACAATAAAATGTCAGCTGTTAATGGACATATGAGATAAAGAATAGTGTTTAAAATACTTAATTACTTTGGACACTAAGAGGATGAGATTTTTCACATTTGTGCAAACACATCATACCTGGGAAAAGGACATAGGGGAAAAAAAATCCTCTTTTCAAGAGGAAGGGGCAAACCAACATCTGAGCCCAGAATTACAGGGCAGGATCCTTAAGAGCACTGAAAGGTCACACCACAAATTCCAGGGGAAAGTATAAGCCTAAGACTGAGTCTTAGTTAGAGAATTAACTAACCCCCGTCCAAGTGGAAGCAGCTTGAGTGGTACCAAAGTGTGGGAGAAATGCCCACTGACATACAAAGAGAAGACCTAAAGATAAAGGTCTTCATTGATGCTGGGAATGATGGAAGGCAGGAGGGGAAGGGGACGACAGAGGATGAGATGGTTGGATGATAGAGGACCAGATGGTTGGACGGCATCACGGACTCAATGGACATGAGTTTGAGCAAACTCAGGGAAATGGTGAGGGACAGGGAGACCTGGTGTGCTGCAGTCCATGGGGCTGCAAAGAGTTGGACATGACTGAACGACCTAACAACAGCAAAGTTTAAGTCAGAACTAGAAAAATTTTTGCAAGTTATCTCTACCCTGAATGCAAAGTTATGCTAGAGGAATTTGAAGCCTCTTGTGCAATAAATGTACAGATAGCAAAAACAACACTAAGTTTAAACGTATAAAGTTGTGTATCCGTGACCTTTTTACATAACAATCTGATTAATTTTTAGGAATACATTTATTTATTTCCATTTTCCTCCCCAAGTCCCAAACTGTCTTGGATTCTAGATGGCAATGTGCTGAGATCACATTCTGTTAGATGTCAGTATGTATGTCATGAAAAGCTCACTTATAAGCTGGCCTTTTCAGTTCAGTCTTAATCATCAGAAGACTACTTGACAGCTTTCATTTTCCTTCTTTCCCCCTCATCTCTTCAATGTGCACTGGTAGCACTGAAATGAATTGATATTTTTCTTCTTGGATCATTATCTGCCCCTATAAATTCCACCTAATGTGAAATCCCAGGATTTTTTTTTTTTTTGATAAACTGAATTACTGCCAGGATTTGGCAATTTTATGTTCACTGTTAAATGGAGTTTATGAAAATTAAAAATACTTTTAAAAAACTGCATTGGGTAAACTGGGGGAATACATTTGAAGATAACATGTATGACAAAAGTCTTGAATCTGCAAAGCTTTTTTAAATTTTGTTTTTATTTTCCTGGTTTCTTGAGATGGAAGTTTAGGTTATTAATTTGAGACTTTTCCTTGTGGGTGTATTAGTGTTGTAAATTTTTTGTCTCAGCACTGCATTAGCTATGTCCCACAAATTTTGGAGTATGTATGTTATTTTCATTCAGTCAGTACAGTTTTAAAACCTCTTAAAACTTTCTTTTTTTCCTGGATTAAAGACGTTATGTGTCCAAGTGTTTGGAGATCTTCCTATTATGTTCCTGTTGTTTATTTCTAGTTTGATTCCATTGTGGCTGGAGAACACATTCTGTATGATTTCAAATTTTATAAATTTGTGAAGATTTTATTTATGGCTCATAAAAGTCAGTCACTTAGCCGTGTCCAGTTGTTTGTGACCTCACAGACTATAGCCTGCCAGGGTCCTCTGTTCATGGGATTCTCCAGGCAAGAATACTGAAGTAGATTGCCATTCCCTTCTCCAAAGGATCTTCCCAATCCAGAGACTGAACCTAGGTTTCCTAAACAGCAGACAGATTCTTTACCATCTGAATTACAAGAAATTCGATATTGCTCATTATTTGGCCTATTTTGGTGAACAGTACTTTAATTTGCAAAAGTATATATTGCTAAGATTGAGTTAGAATATTCTATAAATGTCAATTAGACCATGTTGGCTGATATTACAGATTTTTTTCCTCTATGGTTCTGATGTTCTTGGTAGTTGTTCTCTCAGTTTTTGAAGAGATGAGTTGACATTTTCAACCATAATTGTGGTTTAGTCTATTTCTCTTTTTCTCTGTGGTTTTTCATTCACAGATTTCACAGTTCTGTTTCTTTGGTACACGTGCATTTAGAATTGTTGTTCTTCTTGTGGACTGATCTCATATGGCCAAAAAGGGTTAGAGGGCTCTCTGGGGTCCCCTTAAAAAGGCACTAATCTTAGTCAGTGCTCCACCTTCATCACCTAATTACCTTTCAAATCCCCTACCTCCTGATACCATCACATTGGAGATTTTGTTTCAACATACGAGTTTTGTGGGAGACACCACACTTCAGTCCATGGCATTGCCTACTCTTCAGATCTTAATAGAGACCTCAGTTCCTCAGAATGCACTTCTCTGACCCATATAAAAAATGCTCTCCATTATTCTTTCTGATCATTTCCTTCATAGGATTTGTCATCATCTGCAGTAGTTTACATGCCTGTATTAAGGATGTATTATTTCTCTTTTCCATTTTAATGAAAGCTCCATGAGGGCGAGGATTATGCTTGTATTATTTGTGTCCGTATTCTCAGTGCTGGACACAATGCCTGGTGCCAAGGAAACATCAGTTAGTTGAATTAACATTTACTACTATTACTAATATAAAGATATACATATATATATATATATAAATATGTAGTTTGCTTAATGATATATATTTATACTATATGAATTTCTAAAATAAAATTTAATTAAAAATGAAAATGATGGATATGGAGGACAGTTTATAGAATTGCTTGCACATTCAAGTAACAGAATCACTTAGGCACATAAAATCTCTCAAAGAACATTCTTAATTAGTTAACATGGATATTATCTCAAGATGCATTTGTAGATTCATATAATATACAATGCTACTTATTCCCTAGTACTAAATGAATCACAGTAGTCCTAGGTTACTCTCGCACAATCAGTTTATATTCCTTTTATGAGAATAACTTGGTCAAAGTCTTCAAGCAACAGGGATGTTGTTTCTGTACCACTTTTTATGATATTAAATAACTATAGGAAGTAGTTCCACTCTTTTATTGGAATATATAGGGAGATAATTTACCAGCCATCATAGTTTATATGATTTTGGTATCAATTACTATAAAACACCTTAAACACTGTTTATACATTTTCCAACAGAGCTACTGTTAACCTAGAGTAGCCAAAAGTTTTTTAGATTTGTGTATATGTTTCATCTTCTCTGTCTTGTAAGGATGATTCAAAGAGCCTTTTAACCTGTACAAGTTGGAACAATTTCAGAAAAAGGAATTTTTTTCTACCTTTGTTGCTACTGCTACTGTGATAGAAGCTACTGGTAACAGTGGATAAGCCACATTTTCAGGATTCTCATGTTGGAGCTGTGGGAGAGAAAATGTTCCAGCAAGATCCCTTATCTGTCACAGCTCCAGACAGAAAGGTGCAACAGTTATTCATTCTGATAAATAAAGACACTAACAGCTCCTCACTGTTAATACGATTATAAAATTTATCCTTGTAAAAATGCCTAGATTTCCTTGAATCCCTGTGGAGCCTCCCAGCATGACTTGTGAGAAGCATTTGAAGAGGATTTAGTATTTATTTAGAGAACTTCTGCTCAGTACTAATATTTCTTACATCTCCAAGTATAGTAGAATTGCACTACATGTACGTGAAGATCCACTCATGCTGATCTTTTCTAAAACCTTGCTCAACTTAGAAATTACCTTAAATACAATTAGCTGTATCCTTGAGACAAATTCATGGGGAAGTCTGATTCATCTTAAATCTATATTTAAATAAGATATCCAGTAACAACTCAGTTGGAGCTGATCAGTGGCATTAAGGACTTTTCAGATAAAGTATATTGCTCCAAGTCAAAAGAGAGGGATAGGATATTCTCTACTGGTAATCAGAATTGACTTTAAGTACTTAATTTCCAGAACTGAAATACTGGATATATATTATTAAGCATGGAGATATAGAGAGTTGTGCACTTCATGTACACAGAATTATGAACATTCATTGCAGTTAGTTATCTTTTATCACAGACACCAAGGCTGAAACCTAATTTTTTTAATACAAGTATATCATAGAGTTTCATAATGTAGTGTACCCAAACACATCAATACTTCATGAAAAAAAATTCATAAAGTTTGAAAAATGTCTGAAATGTTATGCAAAAGCTTGGTTTTGTTATCAGGTTTGGAAAGTGAGAGTTAAAGAGGACCTCCCTTGTGGGCCTCAGTTTTTGGTAAGGACACAGAGAAGAATCTGAGGGCTTACCTGTGGCAAAAACAAGTTTATTGAAGGAAGACCAGAAAAAACATTTCTAGGGAGAGGTGAGTCAAGCCAAGGGAGGCACTGGCACAGGAATGATGAGGGGGGTTTTAGAGACAAGGCTTTTACATATTCATTTAGGCAGGCATGGACTGACAGGTGCAAGTTACATAACAACAGGCTCTGTTGCCTATGTCTTTCCCATAATTCAGTCTGTAATAATCATTGTATGTATATTTGTATAGAATATGAGCCCTTAATGAGCTCTAGGCTGCCTCAGGTCATTTAAGGACATAGCTGTGGGACAAGGCACATGTGCTGGAGTTGGAAAAGTCTCTGTGGTTATTTTGTAGCATATCTATGAGATCTCCTGAGCTACACTGGATCCTGTCTGGGTGGGAAACAGATCAGGTTGCATACTTTTCAGCGAGGCCACCCCTTGTTGCTCATGCCTCAGTCAGTTCAGTAGCTCAGTTGCATTCAACTCTATGCAACCCTATGGACTGCAGCATGCCAGGCTTCCCTGTTTACCACCAACTCTCAGAGCTCAGTCAAACTCGTGTCCATTGAGTCGGTGATGCCATCCAAGCATCTCAACCTCTGTTGTCCCCTTCTCTTCCTGCATTTAATCTTTCCCAGCATCAGGATGTTTTCCAATGAGTCAGTTCTTCACATCACGTGGCCAAAGTATTGGAGCTTCAGCCTCAGCATCAGACCTTCCAATGAATGTCAAGGACTTCTTTTAGGACTCACTGGTTTGATCTCCTTGCAGTCCAAGAGACTCTCAAGAGTCTGATCCAACACCACAATTCAAAAGCATCAATTCTTTGGCACTCATCTTTCTTTATGATCCAACTCTCACATCTATTTATGACTACTGGAAAAACCAAAACTTTGACTAGATAGACCTTTGTTGGCAAAGTAATGTCTCTGCTTTTTAATATGATGTCTATATTTGTCATAGCTTTTCTTTCAAGCACACATCTTTTACTTTCATGGCTGCAGTCACCATCTGAAGTGATTTTGTAGCCCAAGAAAAGAAAGTCTGTCACTGTTCCCATTGTTTCCCTGTCTATTTGCCACGAAGTGATGGAACTGGATGCTGTGATCTTAGTTTTATGAATATTGAGTTTTAA
Source organism: Bison bison bison (assembly GCF_000754665.1). Taxonomy (NCBI): domain Eukaryota; kingdom Metazoa; phylum Chordata; class Mammalia; order Artiodactyla; family Bovidae; genus Bison; species Bison bison. The sequence continues at coordinate 4,228,569 of NW_011494919.1, read as the reverse complement.
GCCAGCTTTTTCACTCTCCTCTTTCACTTTCATCAAGAGATTCTTTAGCTCCTCTTCACTTTCAGCCATAAGGGTGGTGTCATCTGCATATCTGAGGTTACTGATGGTTCTCCCAGCAATCTTGATTCCAGCTTGTACTTTGTCCAGCCCGGCAGCATTTCGTTTGATGCACTCTGCATATAAGTTAACTAAGCAGGGTGACCATATACAGCCTTGTCAAAGTCCTTTCTCAATTTGGATCCAGTCTGTTTTTCTATGTCTGGTTCTAACTGTTGCTTCTTGACCTGCATATAGATTTCTCAGGAGGCAGGAAAGGTGATCTGGTATCCCTGTCTCTTGAAGGATTTTCCAATTTTTGTGATCCACACAGTCAAAGGCTTTGGCATAGTCAATGAAGCAGAAGTAGATATTTTTTTCTAGAATTCTCTTGCTTTTTCTATAATCCAACGGATATGGCAATTTGACCTCTGGTTCCTCTGCCTTTTCTAAATCCAGCTTGAACATCTGGAAGTTCTCAGTTCATGTACTGTTGAAGCTTAGCTTGGAGAAGTTTCAGCATTACTTTGCCAGCATGTGAGATGAGTGCAATTGTACGGTAGTTTGAACATTGTTTGGCATTGTCCTTCTTTGGAATTGGAATGAAAACTGACCTTTTCCAGTCCTCTGGCCACTGCTGAGTTTTCCAAATTTGCTGGCATATTGAGTGCGGCACTTTAGCAGCACCATATTTTAGATCATCTTTTAGTTAGCATCATGCTTAACTTGTACATAACACTTTGAAGAAAATATTCTGAGTATTGTGTTTATAATCTTAATTACATTCTCTTTGTTCTCTTTGTATCCACAAAGCTCCAACCAATGTTAAAGAATCCTAGGACTAAAGTAAATATTTAAGATTTAGTAATATCATACTTGTGAAAAACTAAGGAGAAGAGATTGCAAATTATCAAGAAAAATTCAGTAAATTCAGAACATTAATACTCAAAAGGAAGTAGGTTTTATAAAATAAAATGTCACTCAGAAAACCAATAGAACACTTGTGCAATATAAGAGGAAAAGGAAAAAAAAAATTAAAATCAACTTAACTTTTGCTATTCATTAAAAGTAGCATCTTTTGTTAGACTGTTTGACATTATTAGCATTTTAATCATATGATGAGTGTGTGTGCTCAGTCATATCCTATTCTTTGCAACCCCATGGACTGTAGCCCACCAGGCTCTTTTATTCATGGAATTTTCCAGGCAAGGATACTGGAAAGCATGTCATTTTCCTCTCCATGGTATTTTTATGATCCAGGGATAGAACCCAGGTTTCCCAAATCTGCAGACAGATTCTTTACCACTGAGCCACATGGGAAGCCCAATCATATGATAAATGTATTTATGAATAAATCTTTGACATAACCAAGAGAAGAGACTTATCCAAACTTGAGTTTTCCTAACTATAAGCATGGCTATATACACAGCCATGAAATTAAAAGATACTTACTCCTTGCAAGGAAAGTTATGACCAACCTAGATAGCATATTAAAAAGTAGAGACATTGCTTTGCCAACAAAGGTCCGTCTAGTCAAGGCTATGATTTTTCCATTGGTCATGTATGGATGTGAGAGTTGGACTGTGAAGAAAGCTGAGTGCCAAAGAATTGATGCTTTTGAACTGTGGTGTTGGAGAAGACTCTTGATAGTCCCTTGGACTGCAAGGAGATCCAACCAGTCCATCCTAAAGGAGATCGGTCCTGGGCATTCATTGGAAAGACTGATACTAAAGCTGAAACTCCAGTACTTTGGCCACCTCATGCAAAGAGTTGACTCATTGGAAAAGACTCTGATGCTGGGAGGGATTAGGTGCAGGAGGAAAAGAGGACGACAGAGGGTGAGATGGCTGGATGGCATCACCGACTCAATGGACATGACTTTGTGTAAACTCCGGGAGTTGATGATGGACAGGGAGGCCTGGCGTGCTGTGATTCATGGGGTTGGAAAGAGTCAGACACGACTGAGCAACTGAACTGAACTGATCCATCCACTTTCAGTCTGTAAAAATATGTCCAAAATGTTATTGGACATATATTTTCTAACAACAAAACAAAAAAGCTGAGTCTAGCTTTTTTTTTTTCATATTTCAAGATCATGCCATGCTGTCCATTAATTTCAAGATGCCATTTACAATTTTCCATAGACAACAGTGTAAGAGTGTAATAAAGTAGTAAAGGAAACCAGGAGTGATTTGTGCAGCTTCACTGAATGCTTTATACTTAGATAAGATCCTTGAAGTATCATCTCATAGTGATGCTGTCAAGTGATGCAGTGGTCTGTTTTCAGCAGTCTGGGTTCTGTCACAAAACTAGAATGAATAAAAGAATTCTGGGAAGAAAATAACAAAATCTTACCATAGGAATTATGGTTTACATAATATCAGAATGCTCAGGAGGAGAAAAGAGAGAGAGAGAGACAGAGCACTGCAATGTTCAGGGAGCTATAGTTGGGAAGACAAAGAAGTAGATACTGATTGAAAGTGAAAGTCGCTCAATGTGTCCAGACTCTTTGTGACCCCATGGACTGTAGCCTGCCAGGATCCTCTGTCCATGGAATTTCCAGTCCAGAATACTGGAGTGGGTAGGTGTTGCCATCTCCAAGGGATCTTCCCAACCCATGGATTGAACCCAGGTCTCCTACATTGCAGGTGGATCCTTTACCTGCTGAGCTATCCTGAATAACTCACTAAAATGGAAGTGGCTTCTCAAAAATCACATCCAGAAACTGCTACAATTCTCCAGAATCTCTGAAAAAGTTCACACTGTGCTTCTGTGAAATATGTGGTAAATAAGCACTCAATGAGAATTTTCTGTGAATCCTGCATCTACTCAAGTCCCTTTCATACAAGCCATTTGAACTTGATGGTGGAATATGGCTGCACATTCCCAGATTCATGGCTTGGTGTGTCAGATAACATCAGTTCAGGATGAGCATGTCCAAGTGACATGATGCCTTAGTGGCTGTGGACAAGTCTCTGCAAGGGCCCAGCACCAGGCTTTTGCTGTAGGCAGTAGGTAGGTAGCCATCTGCAGAAGAGAATATGGCTTTGCTCCAAAATACTGTTTGCCACAAACACTTCTGCACAGTTGGATCTGCTGGTCATACAGAGCATGAGCGGATTAACTAACACGGAAACTTAGACCTGCTGCAGACTTAGTTTATTGAAAATGAATCAAAGTAGTAAGTCCAAATAAAGTGCTGTTTTGCTGCTGAAAGTTAGAGGCTACTAGACATGTGTCTTTTCTGTGAATATGTACATAAGGTATTCATCTTAACATGCCTCATACTACCAAACCAATAGTCTTCAAATGTTCCTTGATAATCGTATGAAATGTTTCTGAGTTTCTGGCACCTATTTTTTCCAAGTCCTCCAATGGATCTTTTACGTTTGCTGATACCAACTAAGCCCTATCAGAATGATTTTGTCAATACAGTAGATAATCCAGACTCCTTATATAGAATTGACAGCAAGCTAAAGAGTTGATAAAGCCCTGGGATAAGATGTTGAAGTTTTGACTCTGTCCCTGCCAGGTAAAGGCAAGCTGCTTCTCTGTCTTTATTAATAAAAATGGATAGAAGACCATTCTCAAAAGCAGAAGCAAGATACTAAGTGCTTAGCACTCTGTTTATTTTCTTTGGAATAGCACTTGACGTTTGAGTCACCAACTCTTCCCTTTTATTATTGAGTCATATTGAAAATAACAACTTAAAAATTAATTACTCTGTTTATGGATATTTGGCTTGTTTATGATGGATAAGACTGTATGGATGTTCAGGTATAAGACTTTGTGCAAATATTACCCTATTTGTCTTGGGTAAATAGCTAGGAATAGAATTAGTAGGTCACAAAATATATGTTAGCTAAACTTTATAAGAAAACTAAAGACTGTTTTCCAAAGAAGCTGTGCTATTCAGCCTCCAACCAGGAATGCTTATTTACGCATGCTTATTTATCTTGTTTTGGGCTTCCTTGATGGCTCAGGGGTAAAGAATCCACTTGCCAATACAGGAGACAAGGATTCAATCCATGGTCAGGAAGATCCCCTGCAGACGGAAATGGCGACCCACTCCAGTATTCTTGCCTGGAGGATCCCACGGACAGATGAACCCAGCTGGCTACAGTCCACTGCTCGCACAGAGTCGGACGCAACTTAGTGACTGAGCATGCACACACGCATTCCACTTATTATCTATTTGGGGTTATTTTTTCTTTGAAGCATTGGGTTGCCTTTTTTACCCCTACAATGAGGCATGACTTTCAGTTTTCTAGTTTCTTTGGAAGAGCAGAGATATTGTTATAATTTATAGTCGAAAACTAGTGATTGCAGAACACAGGTAAGATAGCCTGCAGAAAGAGAGTTTGCTTCATGTGGGGAAATACTGAAAGTAGATCTGAGACAAGGTAAATAAGCCCTGGTTACTAGATAAACAAAATATAGCAGCTCCAAAATTTCACAGGACAAGTGGTAGTCGTCTTGGAAAGGCACCGCATTTCTAGAAGAAAGAGTTAACCTGGAATCAGCATTCTCTGCAAGTGTGGTGGTGAAGAGGATTAACCAAGCAAACAGTAGAAATTGAGTCCAACAAAATCAAGAGAATCACTACTTTAGCAGTCCATCAACCCCTCCTGCCACACAGTCCATAATCCTGCCTAGATAACTTCAGATTACTACTAGAGGTCAAAGCAAAAATAAGACATTTCAAAATGAAAATAATATGGTAGGCAAAGCAAACAGAAATACCAAATAAAACAGAAAATAAAAGCATGTGTTTTATCTGGTTTAATTTCTATGAGTTTGGATTTTTTTATTCTAACTCTATGTTCATATTTCATTCAATACAAAAAACCCCCCTCTAAAATATTGCTCAGATTTATTTTCTCAAAAGTAATGAAAAGTGCTATTATGATAAACATTACATTGATGATTTTGCTTATTTGCCTATTTATGAATTGAGCATTTTGCTTGTCTTATAAGCCTCTTTTTTTCATATTGTATTTGGTATTCAATTGATTATTATTTGCTGACTTATAAATATTAATTACATGGCTTTTATGCAATATGATACTATGCTTTTGTTACAAATGTATTTTTTTGCATCTATAGTTCAGGTTTTGTATATCTATGGTATTTTATTTTTATTATATTTTTAAATTATATCATTTCAAATTTGTGTACTGTGTAAAAGAATGATTGCATCATTTATAAAGGACAGTTTTCTCCTAGCAATGTATAACCTTTGACATGTTTAAATAATTCACTCACATGACATTTCTTATTTTGGTAAAAGTAAAAAAAAAAGGAATCCAACCTTATTGTTTATAGCTGCACACAGACTTGTCCTAAAAACATTTTCCTTGTTACAAACAGACCTCATGACTTTGGCTCTCAGGGGACTCTCAGCTGTTAATCATAATTAACAGCCTATAACACTCTCATTTTTAATGCAAGAAAAAATGTTCAGAAAGAAAACAGCTCATGTCTCAGTAGAAGAAATCAAGGGCTTTAGTTGTTGTTGTTCAGCCACTAAGTCCTATCTGACCCTTTGTGACCCCATGAACTGCAGCATGCCAGGCTTCACTGTCCATCACTATCTCCTGGAGTTTGCTCAAACTCATGTCCATTGAGTCAATGATGCCATCCAACTAGATCATCCTCTGTCATCCCTTGTTCCTCCTGCCTTCAATCTTTCCAAATATCATGGTCTTTTCAGATGAGTCTGCTCTTCTCATCAGAAAACCAAAGATTTGAAGCTTCAGCTTCATTATCAGTCCTTCCAATGAATATTCAGGACTGATTTCCTTTAGGACTGACTAGTTTGATCTCCTTGCATTCCAAGGGACTCGCAAAAGTCTTCTCCAGCACCACAATTCAAAAGCATCCGTTTTTCGGCACTCACATCCATATGACTACTGGAAAAACCATAGCTTTCCTTGGTAATTATTTGTTTTTATGTTATATACACTATAACTTACATCAGTTTAGTTCAGTCACTCAGTCGTGTCCGACTCTTTGCGACCCCATGAATCACAGCACGCCAGGCCTCCCTGTCCATCACCAACTCCTGCAGTTCACTCAAACTCATATCCATCGAGTAGGTGATGCCATCCAGCCATCTCATCCTCTGTCGTCCCCTTTTCCTCCTGCACCCAATCCCTCCCAGCATCAGGGTCTTTTCCAATGAGTCAACTCTTTGCATGAGATGGCCAAAGTACTGGGGTTTCAGCTTTAGCATCAGTCCTTCCAATGAACACCTGGGACTGATCTCCTTTAGGATAGACTGGTTGGATCTCCTTCCAGTCCAAAGGACTCTCAACAGTCTTCTGCAACACCACAGTTAAAAAGCATCAATTCTTTGGTGCTCAGCTTTCTTCACAGTCCAACTCTCACATCCATACATGACCACTGGAAAAACCATAGTTTTTACTAGACGGATGTTTGTTGGCAAAGTAATAGCTCAGCTTTTCAATATGCTGTCTACGTGGTCATAACTTTCTTTCCAAGGAGTAAGCATCTTTTAATTTCATGGCTGCAATTACCATCCGCAGTGATTTTGGAGCCCCCAAAAATAAAGTCTGACACTGTTTCCACTGTTTCCCCATCTATTTCCCATCAAGTGATGGGACCAGATACTGTGATCTTCATTTTCTGAATGTTGATCTTTAAGCCAAATTTTTCATTCTCCTCTTTCACTTTTATAAATTATCTTAAATTATTTCAATCTTTTTTTTTTACTTTAAAAATTTTATTTATTTTAATTGGAGGCTAATTACTTTACAATATTGTGGTGGCTTTTGCCATACATTGACATGAATCAGCCACAGGTGTACATGTGTCCCCCACCCCTTTTGACTGATGAAAAATAAAAATAAAAACAAAGAAACACTACAGAGCCCAAAATACGGCTGTTTCTTCATTCCACATTCCAGTTTAATATCTGATTTTTTCACATCAGATGGCCAATTGTGCTTCTACATCAGGTTGCCAAAGAGGGTTACTTTTAGTTCTGTTTCATTTTTAGGTACTCACTTGTTTATACATATACAATTATGAAATTTTCTCCCTAAAATATGACTTCTAAATGCTGCTTTATCTCTAGCTATGGTGTTATTAATCAATAAGAGTGAAGAAATGACTGAATAGCCCAATGGATTAAAAATAACTATAGGCCTCCATATTCTAGCAAGATGTTCTTTGTTTAGTATTTGTGTGTTTCCACTAGCCCTACAAACATTTGATCTACTCCCTGTTTGCAATTATGTGTTTCACGTTTATATCGATACATAGATGATATAAATTGCTGTGCATTCCTAGTTATCAACGTACATTTATGATGATTTAGGCCAGCTTTCCTAAAGTTAGCTGCTAATGAAAATGCCAGAAATCTTTTTAAATATTCATATATACATAGCTACATAGGGAGATAGAAATAAAGAAGGTATAGGTATAGCTGTCAGAGTTAAATTTAAATAATTTCCCCAGGGGCAGATTAAGCTATAGTGCTAGGGCTTAAACAGTACATTTGATTCATGTATTTATTAATCCCATAATTACTTATGAATTTGGCACTGGGCTGGCACTAAGGATGGGGAATAAAACAAGCACAATGCCTGGCTCTTTCAAGTCATATTATAAAACTTGCAACGTAACAAAGAGGAATTTAACAACTATGAGATGAGGTGGTCATGTATGCCAAGGGAAGATGTAGCTGAACAGAGTTAAGACACAATACACAGTACTGAAAAATTTTGAGTAATTGTATATGCCTAGAATAAGAAAAAAAAAAAAATTGACATGGTGAGAAGCCAAGCAAGAGAAGTATATAAAAGCAAAATCATGACATGAATTTTGTGCCACAGAGAAGATTGGACATTACTTTATATTCAAGTTTTCTGACCAAATAATTTTTAAAGGAACACATAATTGTATTTTAAGGGAAAAAAGAGAGAACAATTTGAAAGAGTTTGAGTCCAAAGCCGTATTTGATGTTATCACAGTCATTGAAGTCAGCAGTACTGAGTCTGGTGCTGTGCAGCCAGAGGAAAGGAGATGGATGTGGTCAGCAGAAGAGAAATTAAAGTAAGTTGGATTTCCTTTCAGAATGAGGGAAAACTAGTGTCTGGCTATAGAGACTGGGAGGTTGGTAGAGTTACAACTACTGGCAGATTTGGGAGAAGAGGATTCAATGTTGAATTGTTGTGCTTTCAGACTGTGTGGATTCATAAACATAGAAGTTCTCAGCTCAAAATAGCCAGCTAGTTTGGAAATATAGATTTGGAAGATGCCTTTATAGAGAGACGAATACACTCCATATAGATTAAAGGGCACATTGACAGTGGATGATCTGAGAAGCAAAGGGGCTCAGGTAGAGTGAATTTTTAGGCCATAAATAGTAGAAGTGAAAGAGGAGATAGTCAATGACAAAAAAGAATCACATCCAGCATCTCAGCAGGTAACTAAAATAAGGAATAAGGAATTGGCCAAGCATGTGAAAGTGTTAGTCGTTCGTTCGTGTCTGACTTTTTGTGACCCCTTGGAGCCCACCAGGCTCCTCTGTCCAAGGGATTCTACAGGAATACTGGAATGTATGCCCATTCCCTTTCCCAGGGTATCTTCATAACCCAGGGATTGAACCCAGGTCTCCCACATTTCAGGCAGATTCTTTACTGTCTGAGCCATCAGGGAAGCCCTTAGCCAAGCACACCAGAAAACAAAATTAGGTGGGGTAAGATGATACTCAAATAATCCACTGCAGTTCACCAATAAGATTATCGGTGACTCTTGCCAGAGCAGTTTTGGTGGAGCAGAGGACAGAAATCAGAATGAAGTAAGTTCAGGAGAGATTAAGAAACATTAAGGATGTGCAGATAGATTTTGCAACTACTATTTTTAAGGATCTTGAGTATAATGACAGAGATTGGGACTCAGGTTGAAGGGATGTTTTCTCGCTGTTACTGCTTTTATTAAATAGATAATTTGGGATTGCTTTCATGTATTGAAAAGAACTTCCATAAATATCAGGTGGCACTAGTGGTAAGGAACCCAACTGCCAATTCAAGAGACACAGGAGATGGGGGTTCCATCCATAGGTCAGGAAGATCCCCTGGAGGAGGTCACGGCAACCTACTCCAGTGTTCTTGCCTGGAGAATCTCCATGGACAGAGGAGCCTGGCAGGCTACGGTCCATAGGGTCACAAAGAGTTAAATATGACTGAAGTGACTTAGCATGCACATGTATTAAAAAGAAACCTCATAAATATTTAGAGTCCACAACTTATACATAATAGATTAAATGCCTTCTGTTTTCTCATATATATATATATATATATATTTTAATTCTTGGGCATAAATCATTGCTCTTTTGTATTAGTGAACTTACTACCCTCTACATTTACACCCTGAAGCCTGTTTCTTGATATTTTTACTTTCCTTTTTGTTGCAAATATCCTCCTTCCTCTGTGTGTGTGTATGAAAAGGGAGGGCAGGTAAAGGAGGGCTATGGATGAATATAGTGGATAATTAGAATATGCTTGTGTGAATGCATATTTCCAAACTTGTGTGATTCAATATGAAGAGGAAAGGATCTGGGAAAAAACGGAGAAAAATAGGACGATATGAGTACTAGGTATGAAACTCCAAACTTTGGCCACCTGATGTGAAGAACTGACTCATTGGAAAAGACCCCAATGCTGGGAAAGATTGAAGGCAGGATGAGAAGTGGATGACAGAGGATGAGACGGTTGGATGACACCACCAACTCAATGGACATGAGTTTGAGTAAGCTCCAGGAGCTGGTGATGGACAGGGAAGCCTAGCGTGCTGCAGTCCATGGTGTCGCAAAGAGTTGGACACTACTGAGCAACTGAACTGAACTGTGATGAGTACTGGGGGTGCCTGAGTGCTACCTCCAGTTTTAGAGGAGAGGGGAAAATTTAGAGATGGAGAAAGGAGAAGGAGTCAGAAATGGAGGGTGGAGAAGTCATACAGAGGTTTAATGGTGTTCACTTTAATTATAATAGGTCTAAGAGAGGAAAATATGTGAGTATTCATAAAATAATCAAATATTCAATATGTCTATTGTGCTTGTTGTACAAATATATTGTTTTAAAGACTTTAAACTTCCTTAATAGGAAAAAATCTGCTACAATTATTACTATAGCTTTTTTTTAAGCAACTTGTGGATTTTATTTAGATCCTCAAACAAACACAGTGGGGAAAACTTTGACGTTTATAAGAACTGGAAATTTGGGTACGGCATAGCGATTAAGAATAAATTCATGAGATTAAGTTTAAACACTTCTAATTGTGTTTGTTGTTTTAGTAGCTAAGTCAAGTCAGACTCTTTGCAACACCATGGACTGTAGCCCATCAGGCTCCTCTGTCCATGGGATTCCTCAGGCAAGAATAGTGGAGTGGGTTGCAATTTCCTCCTCCTCCTCCTACTATTTTATATATTAAAATTATCTAGGGTAGAGAGACATAACTGAGAAATGTATTTTGGCAAGATTTATTTCAATATATTTAAGTATTTATTTTGATAGAAAGCAACATCATAGCTTGATTTATTCATCCTTTATATATTATTTGTACTCTGGTCTCAGTTTTTAAAAAAGAGAATTTATATCATACCAAAATTATATTTACTGATTTTGGAAAGGGAAAATTTGCTTAAGCATGGCAGTATAAAATATAATAAATAAAATTTTCAGTTGTGGAGCTTTCCCATATAATTTGGAATATCATTTTTTTTAATAGAAACTTAAGGCTTTTTTAAGGGAAAAAAAGTCATTAAAATTTAAATTAGCTCAATTTTCAGGAATATAGGACAAACACACATTTTTCTATTCCACCCTCTAAGTGAGACTTTGAACATTATATATAAAATAAACACGGAAAAAATCTCTGAAAGTTGGAGAGCAACAGACTTACTGTGTACTACTGGCAAGGGCCCTCATGATCCAAGGAACGACTGGTGGTGTGTTGTCTGGGTTTTCTTACTGTCTCATCTTTGATCGATTTGAAATTGAAGAAGCCAACACCAGGGAAATGTCAATACATGCAGGCAAAAGTAGCCCAGCCTCGTCAAAGGAAAATAAAAGGGTAACCTAGCATGATAGTAT
>NW_011494919.1:4186592-4217243 GCF_000754665.1 Bison bison bison | reverse complement strand
TCTGCATGCTCATTCATTTTGAAAAACATTAATTAATTTTGCCAAAATTATATTAGCAAATATAATTATTCTCACAATAACGAGATTGGTAATAATGCATTGATTTAGTTTATCTCTTTGAAGAGATATATGCTTTTAGGTGATCCCTGATAGTTCAAATGGTAAGGAATCTGCCTGCAGTGTTGGAGATAAGGGTTCAATCCCTGAGTCAGGAAGATCACCTGGAGAAGGGAATGACAACCCACTCCAGTATTCTTGCCTGGAGAATTCCATGGACAGAGGAGCTGGGTATCCAAAGAGTTGGACATGACTGAATACTTAACATTTTCACTTTCAAGTGAATTGAAATTCAGTTTGTCTTTAAGAATTGATATACACATCAAAATCTTTGAGAAGATGTGAGCAACTTTTGTTTAGCCATTCATCTATTCATTCATCCATTTATTCAAAACTATTTTCATGTATCTGTTATGTGCTAGTCACTGTTCTAGGCTCTTGGACTTGAGTAAAATAGGCCAAAAAATGTGCTCTTCTGACACTGAATAAAAATTACGATAAATAAATTATATATGATAGATAATTGAAGATAATAAGACCTATGTAAAAAAAAAATAGGCCATTATATGAGGGTATGGGAGGTCATTTTAAATAGGCAAATTTCATTGAGTAGATGACATCTGAGCAAAGATGTTTGTGTTAAGTGATAAATCATGAAATGTAGAAAACTTTTCAGTGGAATTTAGGATATAAGTTGACACTGCTTTGTACAAACATCTCATCACCAAATGTGTAAGTTAAACCTTGGAGTTGTAAAAGTATTTTTCTCAATATAGAAATGTTAACTTGTCTTTCACAGATATACAATATATAGTTGTTATATATACACATGTATATATTTATATATGTACTGCTGCTGCTGCTAAGTCACTTCAGTCATGTCTGACTCTGTGCGACCCCATAGACGGCAGCCCACCATGCTCCCCTGTCCCTGGGATTCTCCAGGCAAGAACACTGGGGTGGGTTGCCATTTCCTTCTCCAATGCATGAAAGTGAAAAGTGAAAGTGAAGTCGCTCAGCCGTGTCCGACTGTGTGTGACCCCATGGACTGCAGCCTACCAGGCTCCTCCATCCATGGGATTTTCCAGGCAAGAGTACTGGAGTGGGGTGCCATTGCCTTCTCCGATATATGTACTATATATATGTAAATTTTTGGATAGGCTACAGATAGCATTTTATGGGGGAAACGTTAGCAAATTACTAACGGTGTGACCATAACTATGCAAGGGCAATTTGAATTTACCTTATTTGAACTGGTGTTGAATATTCATCACAGATTTTATGGTGTACAAATTGCAAGTGAACTGTGATGTTGGAGAAGTCTCTTGAGAGTCCCTTGGACTGCAAGGGGGTCCATCCAGTCAGTCCACCCTAAAGGAAATCAGTCCTGAATACTCATTGGAAGGACTGATGCTGAAGCTGAAACTCCAATACTTTGGCCACCTGATGTGAAGAGCTAACTCATTTGAAAAGACCCTGATGCTTGAAGGAGAGATTGAAGGTGGGAGGAGAAGGGGACGACAGAGGATGAGGTGATTGGATGGCATCACCAACTCAATGGACATGCTTTTGAGTAAACTCTGGGAGTTGGTGATGGACAGGGAGGCCTGGCGTGCTGCAGTCCATAGAGTCGGAAAGAGTCGGACGTGGCTGAGCCACTGAACTGAACTGAAATGGAAGTCAAAGCATACAAAGAAGACAAAGCCTTGTGACTCCTAGATCTGTGTAGTAATTGATACATTAAGTGATTTGAACCAGATCAAAAGTTTTTCATTTTTGAAAATTAAGTGCCTAAAGAATTAAATAAAACACTTCATGATACAGTCTCCTTGTTTAAATAAATAAATAATTTTACAAAATCATTGGAGTATTCAATTTTTATAGGGGTAATATACTGAAAAGACTAACCAATAGAGATGATATTTTATGCCAAGTTTGGAATAACAGACGTTATAGAGGATTTCAAAATATTGTAAGCAAATTTCAAAAAAATAGACTTTTTAATAGAAAAAATGTTAAGACTAGTAATAACTTAAAGCAGTTATTACAGGCTTAATCAGAGATATAGATAAATTAATTTTCAAATGTAATTCTGATTGTAATGTTGCTCGTGCTTCATCTATATAACACACTCATAAATGAAACCCTATATACTAAAGGATAAATCAAAATATATCAAGTAACAAGGTATGATTCAAAAATAAAAACAAGAAAGAACTAAGCATACATTTGTTAATAAGCCCATAACCTAACTAAATTTTTCAGAACAATTCAGTTTGGTTTGGTTTAGGGCTTCAGGTATGCTGCATCAAGCTGTCAGTGTTGTATTTCACCAAGCAAGAGAAAAATTTACATTTTCATTCCCAGTCTATCAGTATTTAGCTGTTTGATTCAGTACAAACTCTGGTGATCTCATTAATTCAAATATAACATATCTTTGTGTATTTCCCAAATTCTACCAGCAATCTGAGATTTCTTTTGATTCCTAGAATACACCAACTGCTGGACATTTCTAGATTTCCCCCTGCAATCTTCTCAAATGGAATTTGTTTAAAAACAAAAGCATATGAATATATATCTTTAAGACCTAAACTACTGACCCTTCAAATTATGTCTCAATTATTTTAATCGCCACCCAAGCCTTATTGTCTATCAGTTCAGTTCAGTTGCTCAGTCGTGTCCAACTTTTTGTGACACCATGAATTGCAGCACGCCAGGGCTCCCTGTCCATCACCAACACCCGGAGTTCACTCTAACTCACTTCCACTGAGTCGATGATGCCATCTAACCATCTCATCCTCTTGTTGTCCCCTTCTCCTCCTGCCCCCAATCCCTCCCAGCATCAGAGCCTTTGCTGCTGCTGCCACTAAGTCACTTCAGTCGTGTCCAACTCTGTGTAACCCCATAGACGGCAGCCCACCAGGTCCCCCGTCCCTGGGATTCTCAAAGCAAGAACACTGGAGTGGGTTGCCATTTCCTTCTCCAATGCATGAGAGTGAAAAATGAAAGTGAAGTCGTTCAGTCCTGTCCGACTCTTAATGACCCCATGGACTGTAGCCCACCAGGCTCCTCTATCCATGGGATTTTCCGGGCGAGAGTACCTTTACCAATTCCTTATTTTTGCTTCACTATGTAGAAGATTAAGTGCTTCCTCTAGTGGCTCAACAGAGAAGAATCTGCCTGCAATACAGTATACCCAGGTTTGATCCCTGTGACTGGAAGATCCTCTGGAGGAGGGCATGGCAACCCATTTCAGTATTCTTGCCTGGAGAATCCCTTGGACAGAGAAGTGAGGCTACAGTGAGGGCTGCAAAGAGTCAGACACGATTGAAGTGACTGAGCAAAAGCGACTGAAATGACTGAGCACACACACATGTAGAAGATAACAATGTTACCTACTTTGACTTTCTCATTTAGAGTTTAAGGTATACTCTGTTTAGAGTATAAGGAAACTCTAAACAGTTTCCTTATATATAGCTTTCCCCCAATCTAAGTAATTCACCATTCTGCAGAGTGATCAATCTTTATAAACTTCCACAGCATCATTTTCCAACTATTGCCTTTAGGTTTGCCTCCACCAAACTCCTCGTGTCTGTTATGACTTCTCTGCTGCCTTTCCAACTATTTTACAAATAATCTTAAGACTCATTTTAAATTAAACTTTTTATTACACTTTTTATTGATCACCACATGTGATTTCCCTTTACTCCAGAATCCTGCAGAATGAAAAATAGGCAGTTTGTTTGCACCTTTTACAGCATTGAAATTGGTAAGATTTAAACGGAACATATGGAAGGAAGACTGCGTCGTCACACTGTTCAAGCTATTCTCTGTTCTGAAAAATGAAAAACGGGGCAGAATTTGCATCTCTCTGAATTTCAGAAGAATTTCCACATCCAACTACAGAGTGAATTAGATCTAGGCATGTGGACTCCTGGAAAAACTAAAAGATGGCAAAAGATTAAACCATAATCCTCAATGATTTTTTTTAATGAAGTCAAGGAATGTAGTTTTCTATTAATAAGTTTTTCCTCTGCTATCTAAATTAGCCATTTACATGTGCATTTATTATGTGATTTTTTTGAAGCTGGTATTTTCTTGAAGAAAAGGCATATTGAGTGATATTAACATTTATATCATAAATTTAAATCAACCTCTATAGGTGAATATCACACTAATTTGTAATATCCTGATTCAGATGGTCAGCCTGTAATTGTCTAGGTTTTGATAGGATTTTTTATTATTATTATTAATAGGCCATTTTTTTAAAGAGCAGTTTCAAGTTTACAGAAAATTTGAGCAGAAATAACAGAGAGTTTCCTTATAGCTCCTCTTCCTTGAGCACCCTTCCCCCACCTCCACAAATAGCCCTCTCACTAACAGCCTCATTATTAGTGTGATGTCAGTTTTTGGATATCATGTGTTCGTCTTTGCAGAATCAGAGTACTTCCATTGTCTTAAAACTGCCCTGTGTTCTGTCTAATCATTCTTACCTCCCTCCCTCCCACTAAACCCATGGCGACCACTGATGTTTTCACTATCTGTACAATTTTGCTTTTCTGGATAGTCTATAATTAGAATCATACGATATGTACACTTTTCATACTAGGTTC
The DNA here is from genome assembly GCF_000754665.1 of Bison bison bison. NCBI lineage: Eukaryota > Metazoa > Chordata > Mammalia > Artiodactyla > Bovidae > Bison > Bison bison. The sequence continues at coordinate 4,212,573 of NW_011494919.1, read as the reverse complement.
TTTAGCTTAGAATTTATTCACTTATAGTTCCTTTATGTCTTTACCTGACTCAATAGCTTATTTCATTTCATGGTTTAATGATATTTTGTTATGTGGATGTACAAAATTTAACCATTCACCATTGAAGGACATCTTGGTTGCTTTCTATTTTTGTCCATTATAAATAAAGTTGTTATAATCATTCCTGTGCAGATGTTTGGGTGGGTATAAGTTTTCAATCATTTGGATAAGTGTGTGTTGTGTTAGTCTTGCCGTCACGTCTGCCTCTTTGTGACTCCATGGACAGCAGCCCACCAGGCTCTTCTGTCTCTGGGATTCTCCAGGCAAGACTACTGGAGTGGGTGGCCATTCTCTTCTCCAGGGAGCTTCCCAACACAGGAATTAAACCTCTGCATTGCAGGCAGATTCTTTACCTGAGCCACTGTCAGAGCCTCAGATGAGTATCTGAATATGAGTGCTGAATCCTGTTGTATGACAGTATTTAGCTTTAACTTTGTAAGAAACTGCTATATTTATCTACCAAAGTAGTTTTATGTACCATTTAATATTCCCAAAATCAATGTCGGTCCACATTCTCCTTCGCATTTGGTATTGCTTGATTTGGATTTTAGCCAGTCTAATAGGTGTGTAGTGCTGTCTCGTTTTGCCATTTCCTAAAGACACATGTATTTGAGCACCTCGTGTCCTATTTCCCATCATCTTTTCTGATGAGACTTCTGTTCAATCTTTTGTTTGAGTTTGTGTTACTTATTTTTGAGTTTTAAGGATTTATTTTAAAAAGCAATGCCCTTGTAAAGAATACAAGTCCTTTGTCAGGTATGTGGTTTGCAAATATTTCTCCCAGTCTACTATTTGTCTTTTTTCCCCTCTTAAGAGTATTTCTCATAGCAAGTTTTAGTTTTGTTTTGTTTTTCATCAACTGGTATTTATTGTTATTAGCAAGACACTAATTAAAATCACTTTCTAATTACGTTCTAGTTTTAATGAGCTCTATCTTATCAAACTTATCATTCATGGATTTCAATTTTGTATCTAAAATTCAACTCTAAACCAAAAGTCACCTAGATATTCTTTTATGTTATCTTAGAGAACTTTTATAGATTTTATTTTACATATGGCTCTATGATACATTTTCCATTAATTTTATGAAGGTGTAAGGTAAATATCTAAATACATTTTTAATATTCAGTAAACACCCATTGATGATTTATTGAAATTGCATGATTATATTCATTTTTTTGCATTTGTGTCTGGTGGCTCAGATGGTAAAGTATCTGTCTACAGTGTGGGAGACCTGGGTTTGAGCCCTAGGTTGGGAAGATCCCCTGGAGAAGGAAATGGCAATCCACTCCAGAACTATTGCCTGGAAAATCCCATGGACAGAGGAGCCTGGTAGTCTACAGTCCATGGGTGGCAAAGAGTCGGACACGACTGAGTGACTTCACTTTCTTTCTTTTCCAATTCTGATACCACTTGTTGAAAAGACCATTCTAGTCTCCATTCAGTTGCTTTTGTCCTTTGTGTGGGTCTCTTTCAGGACATTTCATTATTTTCCATTGATCTTTTTGCCTGTTTTATTCCCAGTGCAACACTGTTTTGATGACTACTGTTTATAGTAATTCTTGAGATAGAGTAGTGTCGATCCTGACATGTTTTTCACTATTGTGTGCTATTCTGGGTCTTTTGACTTTCCATATAAACTTTAGAATTATTTTATCAATATCCACATAGTAACTTGCTGGCATTTTATAAAAATTGCCATAGGGGATTGCTTTGAATCTATTGATCAAGTTGGGAATAACTGGCCACTTGACAGTATTGACTCTTATTAACCACAAACGGAATATTTCCGCATTTATTCAGGTCTCCTTTGATATCTCTTATCAGAATTTTATAGTTTTTGTCATACAGAGGTTGTGACTTTTTTACGGGATTTATACCAATGTCTTTTGGGAGGTTTTTAGTGCTGCTATGAATGCTTTTATGTTTTTAATATCAAACTCAGCTGTTCATTGTTACTAAGGAAATCAATTGGCTTCACTATATTAAACTTTCATCCTGCAGTCTTGTTACAATTATTACTTTTAAGAATTTTTGTTGTTGATTTTTTGAGATTTCCTATACACGCAATCATGTCATATACAAAAAAGATATTTTATTTCTTTCTTTCAAATCTGTATACTTTTAATTTATTTTTTAAAAATCTATGGCAATGGCTAGGACTTCCAGTATGATACTGCATTAGGGTGCTGAAAAGGGAAGTCTTTGTTTTGTTACTTATCTTAGAGGAAAAGTTTCTAATGTCTCACAATTAAGTATAATATGAATTGTAGGATTTTTGTAGATGTTATTTATCAGGTTGGTGGAATTCCCCTGTATTCCTAATTTGCCAAGAGTTTTTATCGTAATTGCATGTGGAGTTTTGTAAAATTTTTTCTCACATCTATTGACATGATCATAAGACTTTTCTTCTTTATCCAGTGGATGGGAAGAATTACATTAATTGATTTTGAATGTTGGGTGAACTTCAGTTCAGTTCAGTTGCTCAGTCCTGTCTGACTCTTTGCGACCCCATGAATCACAACACGCCAGGTCTCCCTGTCCGTCACCAACTCCCGGAGTTCACTCAAACTCATGTCCATCAAGTCGGTGATGCCATCCAGCCATCTTATCCTCTGTCGTCCCCTTCTCCTCCTGCACCCAATCCCTCCCAGCATCAGAGTCTTTTCCAATAAGTCAACTCTTCGCATGAGGTGGCCAAAGTATTGGAGTTTCAGCTTCAGCAGCAGTCCTTCTAATGAACACCCAGGACTGATCTCCTTTAGGATGGACTGGTTAGATCTCCTTGCAGTCCAAGGGACTCTCAAGAGTCTTCTCCAACACTACAGTTCAAAACCATCAATTCTTCAGTGCTCAGCTTTCTTCACCGTCCAACTCTCACATCCATACATGACCACTAGAAAAACCATAGCCTTGACTAGACGGACCTTTGTTGGCAAAGTAATGTCTCTGCTTTTCAATATACTAACTAGGTTGGTCATAACTTTCCTTCCAAGGAGTAAACGTCTTTTAATTTCATGGCTGCAATCACCATCTTCAGTGATTTTGGAGCCCCCCAAAATAAAGTCTGACGCTGTTTCCACTGTTTCCCCATCTATCCCATACTTACATACCTTGAATAAATCCTCCATGGTTGTGGTATATAATTCTTTTTGTATGTTGTTGGATTTGACTTATAAATATTTTGTTGAGGATTGTTATATGCATATTCATGAGCCATACTGCTCTGTATATTTATTTCTTGTGATTCTGATATTAGAATATTGCTGATCTCATAGTATGAGTTAAGAAGTGTTCCTTCTGCTTCTATGTTCTGAACAATATTGTAGAGAAGTAGTTGTTGTTGTTGTTGTTGAGTCACTGTCATGTCCGACTCTTTGACACCCCATGGACTGTAGCCCACCAGGCTCCTATGCCCATGGGATTTCTCAGGCAAGAATACTGGAATGGGTTGCCATTTCCTTCTCCAAGGGATCTTCCTGACTCAGGGATAGAAGCCCTGTCTCCTGCATTGGCAGGCAGACTGTTTACCAGTGAACCACCTAGGAAGCCCAGAGAAACAGTTAATCTTCATCAAATGTTTCATAGAATTTACCAGTGAAATTAGCTATGCCTAATAATTTCTGTTTAGGAAGATTATTAATTGCTAAGGTTCTTTAGTAGGTGTAGGCCTATTTACATAGTCTATTTACCCTTGTGTGAACTTGGGAGAATGTGTTTTTCAAGAAATTGACACATTTCATCCAGGTTATCAAATTTGCTGGGACAGAGCTTTTTATATTTATTGTCTTTTTAATAACTTTTTATTGTCTTTTTAATGATCAGTAGTGATATTCCATCATTCATTTCTAATACTAGGGATTAGTATCATCTCTCTTATCTTGGTTAACTTGCCCAGCAGTTTATCAATTATACTGATCTTTTAAAAAATTAGTTTTTGGATGTATTCATTTTCTTCTTTTCACTTTCATTGAATTACGCTTCAATTTTTATTACTTTTTTTCTTTAGCTTACTTGGATTTAAATTTTTATTCTTTTTCTGATTTCCTCAGGTAAAAGCTAGGATTATTGATTTTAGATTTGTCTTTTTTTCTAATCTATTTATTTAGTACTATAACTTTCCCTTTAAATGCTGCCTGGACTGTATCCCACAATTTTATAAGTTGTAATTTAATTTTTATTTATTTCAAAATACTTTTTAAAATTTCTCTTGAGACTTTTATTAATTACTTTTGTATTTAAAATTAAAAAAAAAAAACTGTCCTAGAGTTTGCTCTATTCATTTCTCATGAATCTTAGTCTTTGTTGTCACATTTTTCAAAGATTCTAACATTTTCTTTATGGAAAAACTGAACTTTTTGGTCAACCCAGTACTTTCACTGTTTGCTTTTCTTTATACTTTGGTTTTACCTCATTGCTATTGTTATTAGTCATATCTGTGTTTTTTAAGGAGATATACTGAAATATGCCCTTTTAAGTCAAGTCTTCTTGTTATATGCACACAGATAGAAATTATACCATTACCACTTTGATGAATGTCTTTCAATTTAATTTTCTAACATTTATTTATTCATAATAACCTGTAATTTTGCTTTTCAGTTATCTTTATTCTCAGAAAAATTAAGAAAATGTTATTTGAAAATTAAATTCCAGTAATTATGTCTACTCATGTGTATGCACATATACACATATACACCACATTTCTATCTTGTTTTGAATACTGTGTGAGTCTAATTACTTTTGAATCAAATGATACAAACTTTGATTTTACATTTTCCTTTAAATATAATATGCCTTAGGGGTGCAGTGAAAAGAATCTGCCTGACAATGCAGGAGATGCAAGAGACACGAGTTCAGTCCCTGGGTTGGGCAGAACCCCTGGAGTAAGAAATGGCAACCCACTCCAGTATTCTTACCTGGAAAATTCCATGGACAGAGGAGCCTGGCAGGTTACAGTCCATAGCATTGCAAAGAGTCAGACACAACTGAAGCAACTGAGCACACACACACACACCAGAGCATTCATAATAATTTGACCAAATCTTATGTCTACCAAATATTATTATTTATTTTTTAATAATTTGTATTTGTATTCTTTAATAATATATGTGTGTATAGCAAATTTGGAAAACAAGAAAATGGTGCTACTTTAACACAGAGAGTTTGAATAACACTGTTCTGTATTTCTTTAGCTATGACCACTTGTCTGGGTCTGATATATATTTACCCAGTTCACAAAAAAGTTTAACCCTTTTCCATCTTACATGCAGCCCTATGCTACATCGTCATACGAAAATCATGACACTAAGCTAAGAAAATATTTGTATTTGCTTCTTTCCAGCAAACACTAAGAGGATCTACTTTCAGGCATGCATTTTTATGTAAAGCTAGAAAAAAAAATGATGCTGGTTCTTAAAACATTCTGTCTTTATCTGGAAGTTATTTCCTGTGGGAGAGTGGCCATGAGGCAATAGTGGGAGATATCAGGAAGCACCTGTGCTGTTTGTACAGTACAGAGGTGACATTACTAGCCAAGGTGGTAAATCCTAATGAGCAATTGCAACAGGACAATATTGGATTTTGGGGACACACCAGTCCACCCTCCTTATGCAGTATTCACTCTCCAGCCAAGTAGCCACCCTTGAAGCTACAGATCTGTTTGTGAATAACACTCACTGGCATGTGGAAGCTGTCACTTTTTGAATGCTGGTTCATTGTTCAATCATATTCTTAAGGCCTATTTTTGGCTACAGTGAGTCCCTGGAGCCCTCTCAGAGTTTTTGCTCTATATAGTCTGTTTGGCATATGTGTATGCACCAAGATGAAACTCTGCCACAGTGATCCAGGTTATTAGCTCTCAGCATCCATGAATTACTCCTTTGGACTCATGACCTAGAGCAGCACAAGGCTTTTAAGTTGTCATTCAAAAGGTACTGTGTTCTGATAAGGGATTCTCCACACCCCTTTTAGATTCTAAGAACACGTTCAGGTTAGTTCATTTGGATTCTGAGAACACTTTAATAGTAGTTAAAGCTGTGGTTTCCTGATTAAACTGAAATTGAATAGCAGGTGGTAAGGAAAAAGAAGGTAACAGGATGGCTGTTTATTCTCTGGTTTTCTCACTTGCATGAATGGGTTTGCATTGATTTGGAAAGTTTCCAATTTGATAAAATAGGGGGAAATGGAAGATCATAATTTTGTTCTTGATATATTTATTTTAAGGCACTTTCACTGTAGAGAGAAAGGTTTCCAAATTGATTTTTATTGTGTGAGCCTGAAGAATAGAGTGGAAATCTGAGCAGCAGAGATAAAATCAGGATTCTCTGTAAACAAATAATATTCAATCACATGTCTATGGATAATATTCCTTAGGAAAAACACTCAGTGTCAAGTGATAAGTGGGTATAATGTAGACCTGATGGCAATCATAGAGGAGAAAAGGAGAATGAGCCTGAGAAAAAGAAAAAGGATATCCAGGGAGAAAGGAAGAAAACTTCGGGTTCCAGGGTCAGCTGAAACCAAAGTAAGAAAGTGTTTCAGGAAAAGAGACAGTCCCAGTGATGCAAGCTGACAGAAGGAAATATAAAATAAGAAAGTAATTTAGTCACCTGGATGGAGGTCATTGGTGACATGAGAAAAGCATTTATGTTAGCGGTAGGAATCAAGTTAGTTTTTCCTTATAACTCACATATAATTCAGCAAAAAAAATTCTATCAACTTTACTCTGAAATTCATGTAAAATATCAGTCTGTCTCATTTCTCTACTGCTGCTGCCCTAGTTGATGCCTCATCATCTCTTGCCTGTGTCAGAGGAGTGTGTAATTTCCTCGGTTCTGTCTTGCCACAGCAAAGATTTGAAATGGTAGACCAGTATTACACTTCGGTTACAGCTCAGAATTTTATTCGGCAAAGGAAAGTAAACCTTTTTAGGCATGAGGGCGGGCTGACCCCAAAGGAGAGGCCCAATCTTGGCTCCACTTTTTATATGATCTGTCTCCTCTCCCTGAGCCTGCCCTGTGTAAATTGGACTAGGCAGAAGGGCTGTTTGTTTCACCTGAGGTTCTCACTTCGGTCCTCGGATTTTCTTTTGTTTCATCTTCATAGGCTTTTCCCTTCCTTTGTCTTTTAGCCACTGCCATTTTGGACTCCTTTTCCAATTCTAACTACCTAGCACCTGGACAGCTCTGTTTTTTCAGTCTTCTCTTTGAATAAGTCCACAAAACAGTGATGTGAGTAATCCTTTAAAATAGCGGTCAGACTATGTTACTCCTCTCCTGAGGGCTTCACAATCACTTCCCATTTTAGTCAAAGTAAAACACAAATTATTTATCATCTACAAGGCTCTGAAGGAATCAGTTTTTGTTACTTTCCTGACACCACCTCCTTCTCCTTGCACTTGCATTCCCTTCACTCCAGCTACACTGACCTGCTATTCCTTGCTCATGGAATGTGGCCACAGTAGAATCCTTTGGCTCTTAACTCACAGACCCAGGCTGGTAGAACAGCTGCTCTCTGGAACCTGCTGGTGTTGAGGAAGAGGGAAGCATATAACACCCAGTTAAAATGTTGTACGACCAAGGATAACATCGAAGGAATAAGGGATGGGAATGGCTTAATAGGAAGGGATATTTCATGTGTTAAAAATAATAAAATCTATCCAGGCCTTTGACGTGGATTCAATCCCTGGTTCAGGAAGATCCCCTGGAGAAGAAAATGGCAACCTGCTCCAATATTCTTGAGAAATCCCATGCACAGAGGAGCCTGGCGGGCTACAGTCTATGGGATCGCAAGAGTCAGACATGACTGAATGACTGAGTCTTGGTGCCAGAAGAGCCCCTCCCAAGCAGACAGAACAGAGGAAGGAAAACAATAGCTCTCCACAAAGGTTTCTCACTATAGAAAACATAAGAAATAGAAAATAATTATTGAAACCTAATATGGATTAATCTATCAAGATAGTGTATTAGTTCATTCTTGAAAACTTACCTGGTTTTTGATCTTAAGAATGTATCCAAACATAAGTGTCTATATAATAAATATAATTAAATTATAATGGAGATGATAACACACACAACTTAAAATGTATTATACATATAAGGTATACAGAAATAGTTAAATTAAAAGTATACTATTGTGATGCTTCTGCATTATAAAGTGCTATAGTTTTTTTAAAACTTTTTTATTTTATTTTGGAGTATAGCTGGCTAATAATGTTGTCATAGTTTCAGGTGGACTGTAAAGGAATTTGGCCATATATATGCATATATCCATTCTTCCCCAATTCCCTTCGCATCCAGACCACCACATAATGTTGAGCAGAGTTCCCTCTGCTATGCAGTAGACCCTTGTTGCTGCTGCTGCTAACTCACTTCCATCATGTCCGACTCTGAGTGACCCCATAGACGGCAGCCGACCAGGCTCCCCTGTCCCTGGGATTCTCCAGGCAAGAACACTGGAGTGGGTTAGACCCTTGTTGGTTATTCATTTTAAATAGAGCAGTATGTACATTGGTACCCAATTTCCTGTCTTTTCCACCCCCATCCTTCACCCCTGGAAACCACAACTTCATTCTCTAAATCTGTGAGCCTGCTTCTGTTTTGTAAATAGTTCATTTGTATAATTTCCTTTCAGATTCTGCATATAAAGAATGTCATACAATATTTCTCCTCTATCTTCACTCAGCATGACAATCTCTAGGTCCATCTGTTGCTGTAAATGACATTATTTAGTTAGTTTTGATGGCTGAGTAATATTCCATTGTATATATGTACCACATGTTCTTTATCCATTTCTCTGTTGATGGACTTTTAGGCATCTTCTATCTTTTGGTATGTAAACAATGCTACGATGAATACTGGGGTGCATGAATCCTTTTGGACCATGTTTTTCTCTGGGTTTATGCCCAAGAGTGGGATTGAAAGGTGATATGGTAGCTCTGTTTTTAAAAATTTATGTATTTTTAAACACAAAGGAGTAAAGGACAGATTTTATGAAAACTGAAAAACAATAGGCGTAGTTAGTAATAAATTAAAGAAGAATGCCTCTGTGAACCAGAAACGGAACAGAAACACTTAACAGTGAGATGGGTTGAAGCCATGAGATTTCCATTTTTATAATCCAAAACAGCAAGAGTAGGGATGAGAGTATGGTTCCCAAAGCATAAAAATTTCTCCTGAAGAACAGAGTGAATCAGTTATACATATACCTATTATTTTTGAGATTCTTTCCTGTATAAGTCTTTATAGAGTATTGAGTAGTGTTCCCTATGCTAATAAAAACAGTTGGTTTTTATTAGTTATCTACTTTATATATATATATTAGTGTGTGTATGTCAATCCCAGTGTCCCAATTTATCCCTCCCCCACCAGAACCTAGTCTTTTAAGCACTGTGTTAAACTATAGACAGGGAATTTCATTCTATACTTTATCACATGGTATACAGCAAGAGAGGGGCTTCCCAGGTGGCACCATGTATGTGTGTGCTAGTCACTCAGTCATGTCCAACTCTTTCTAGTCCATGGACTGTAGCCCATCAGGCTTCTCTGTCCATGCAATTCTCCAAGCAAGAATACTGGAGTGGGTTGCCATGCCCGTCTCCAGGAGATCTGGACCTACAGATCAAACCCAGGTCTCCTACATGGATATGGCAATTCTTTACCATTTTAACTATCTGGGAGAGAACCCATGTGCCAATGTAGGAAACGTAGGAGACGTAGGTTTGATCCCTGGTTCGGGAAGGCCCCCTGGAGAAAGGCATGGCAACCCACTCCAGTCTTCTTGCCTGGAGAATCCCATGGACAGAGGAGCCTGGCAGGCTACAATTCATGGGGTCACAAAGAGTCAAACATGACTGAAGTGACTTAGCACACATGCACAAGTCATGGGATATGTTTATTCTACTGATTACCATATCCCTATAGTGCAACATATCATCCACTCTGTCTTCCCCTGTTTATTAAACCTAACCTAAGTTATGAAACCGAGTAAGTGAAAGCTAAGTATAAATTTTTATTTAAGGAAAAGTGAGACTATTTATTCTCCAGTTTTCCAAGATAAATAATATTAGGTCATTGAGAAAATTTAGTAGGCAATCCAACTGTTGATACTGTAAGGGGAAAAAAAGTGGGTTTATTTAACAAATTGAAAGTATCTCTTGACATATTTCATTAAACAGGAGTATTGCCTGTAAATATAACAGGCTATTTTATAGGCATTGATAGTGTAAAACTGCCTCTTTCCTCATGTAAGTGTGTAATCTCTAAAGTGGCAATGTGTAATCTCTGAAATCTGACTAGAAAATTTTCTAGAAAATGGTTAAGAAATGTGTACTTAGAAATAATGTATAGCTGATATTTGCATCCACATATCCTAAATAATTTTAATGCTTAGCATCAAAAACATATTAAATATATTCAAAGATTGCAATTTCATAAGTATTTAAATCAAATTTTATTGTAAATATGAATTATAGTTGATTCATTAATCACTTAAAATTGAGTATAACAAATTACTTTTAGAAGACAATAGGGAAATAAATATTTTCAAATATTCTTCAGCATACTATTGTACCTTCCAATGATGATAAATGTTAATTATATAAGATCAATGAAGCTGATAGCTTTTAAATCTTGGTTTTCTCTTCAATACTGAGAATTTCATTGAAGAAATTTATAAAGGAGTAAAGAAACAAAAAAAATTAAAGTAGAACATAATGTCATAACTGAGGACTGAGAAAGTGCTATATATTCCTTTTCTTGAGACATTTATAGAAAAATATAAGGAAGTATCATTAGACAACACAAGAATTGTCTAATATCAGCTATTGTGTTTCATGAAGGATTTTTTTTTCTTTTTGAAATTAATTCAATGAATTATAAGCTTTTCAATCAGGGATGATCAAGGTCTTCTTAATAATAAATATAAAACTAAAAAGCCTATGAAAATGATGAAAAATTATTTTATTTTAAAAAGTGACTTATCAAGCTATTTGACCTTATAACAGAGATATTAACTTAAGCAGCAAGATATTTGAAGTTGAACAGTTTCCCATATTTTAACTCAGATTCTGTTACTCTACTTGATATATATAACTGAAAGGGAAATAACATAAAGTCCTCTTTCATCAGATCCCCATCTGTGTTAAAGGAATTTACATCTCAAAAATTTTATCCCAACATGGATATTGCTTTTATTGCGATAATTACCAACACTATTCCCAGGTCTTGAAGTATAGACAGATATATATTCAGAAATACCATAAATTGAATTACACCAGTATATGTTCAAGAACAAAAGAATTGTCTAAAGATCTTAAAAACATGCTAATCCAATAAAATCACCTCTTCAGTTCAGTTCAGTTCAGTTGCTCAGTCATGTCTGACTCTTTGCGACCCCATGAATCGCAGCACGCCAGGCCTCCCTGTCCATCACCAACTCCCGGAGTTCACTCAAACTCATGTCCATTGAGTCAGAGATGCCATCCAGCCATCTCATCCTCTGTCATCCCCTTCTCCTCCTGCCCACAATCCTTCCCAGGATCAGAGTCTTTTCCAATGAGTCAACACTTTGCACGAGGTGACCAAAGTACTGGAGCTTCAGCTTTAGCATTATTCCTTCCAAAGAAATCTTAGGGCTGATCTCCTTTAAAATGGACTGGTTGGATCTCCTTGCAGTCCAAGAGACTCTCAATAGTCTTCTCCAACACCACAGTTCAAAAGCATCAATTCTTCAGCGCTCAGCTTTCTTCACAGTCCAACTCTCACATCCATACATGACCACTGGAAAAACCATAGCCTTGACTAGACAGACCTTTGTTGGCAAAGTAATATCTAGGCTTTGCAGTATGTTATCTAGGTTGCTCATAACTTTTCTTCCAAAGAGTAAGTGTCTTTTAATTTCATGGCTGCAGTCACCATCTGCAGTGATTTTGGAGCCCCAAAAAATAACGTCTGACACTGTTTCCACTGTTTCCCCATCTATTTCCCATGAAGTGATGGGACCAGATGCCATGATCTTCGTCTTCTGAATGTTGAGCTTTAAGCCAACTTTTTCACTCTCCACTTTCACTTTCATCAAGAGGCTTTTTAATTCTTCTTCTCTTTCTGCCATAAGGGTGGTATCATCTGCATATCTGAGGTTATTGATATTTCTCCCGGCATTCTTGATTCCAGCTTGTGCTTCATCCAGCCCAGCATTTCTCATGATGTATTTAAGTTAAATAAGCAGGGTGACAATATACAGCCTTGATGTACTCATATTCCTATTTGGAACCAGTCTGTTGTGCCATGTCCAGTTCTAACTGTTGCTTCCTGACCTGCATATAGGTTTCTCAAGAGGCGGGTCAGGTGGTCTGGTATTCCCATCTCTTTCAGAATTTTCCACACTTTATTGTGATCCACACAGTCAAAGGCTTTGGCATAATCAATAAAGCAGAAATAGATGTTTCTCTGGAACTCTCTTGCTTTTTCGATGATCCAGCGGATGTTGGCAATTTGATCTCTGGTTCCTCTACCTTTTCTAAAACCAGCTTGAACATCTGGAAGTTCACGGTCCACGTATTGCTGAAGCCTGGCTTGGAGAATTTTGAGCATTACTTTCCTAGCGTGTGAGATGAGTGCAATTGTGCAGTAGTTTGAGCATTCTTTGGCATTGCTTTTCTTTGGGATTGGAATGAAAACTGAGCTTTTCCAGTCCTGTGGCCACTGCTGAGTTTTCCAAATTTGCTGGCATAATGAGTGCAGCACTTTCACAGCATCATCTTTCAGGATCTGAAATAGCTCAACTGGAATTCCATCGTCTCCACTAGCTTTGTTTGAAGTGCTGCTTTCTAAAGCCCACTTGATTTCACATTCCAGGATGTCTGGCTCTAGGTGAGTGCTCACACCATCATGATTATCTTGGTTGCCTAGGTATATTTCTCTGGCATATCTTTAAATTGAATTGGGTAAGGAATCTTTTATTGTTATTGCAAATGCAAAGCAACTTGCTATCTTAGAATATTCTTTTGCTTTCATTTTTCTTTCCTCCTCCCCTTTTTTTTCTTATGTTACTAGTGTATAGTCAGTGACTTGCTGTTCTTGAACTTATTAGCAAACATGTTAACATGATTTTCCATATATAAATATTTGGAGTTTTCTCTGTTTTTTGTTTTGTTGTTGTTATTTTTCTTTTTTTTATTTTCTTTCATCAGGTGGATTTCTTTGGATATTTTCCTATATGGAATCTGTCCTATTTATCATGTTGGCTTATGACTTTATAAAATTTGTGAAGGTGCTAACCATTATTTAACTATTCTCTCTAAGCTCCACACTTTTTCTCTCTTCCTAGAACTCAAACAGTATAAATGTTAGGCAATTTACATTACCTTATTCACTCCCTAGACTATATTTTTTTCTTCTTCATTTTCTCTTTTTACTCAGATTGAATAATATGTTTGATCTGTTTTGGGTTTGCTGATTCTTTCCTGTATTGTTTACAGCATACTTTTGGATCTGTACAGTGAGGTTTAAATATTTTAGTTACTGTGTTTTTTACAAATTTCTTTAACTGTTTCTTAAAGTCTATTTTTTACTGACCATTTTTGTGCTTCGGTTACTTTCCAGAGTGGTTTAAATTGCATGGTGAAACATAAATAATATGACTTGTCTGAGATAAAATTTCTGAATATCTGTGTTGTGTCAAACCCAAACACTCCTCTCCATGTATTTATTTTTTAAATAATTATTTATTTATTTATTTATTTTTGACTGTGTTGAGTCTTCATTGCTGTGCAGGCTTTTCTCTAGTTGTGGCAAGTGGGGGATACTCTCTAGCTGCAGTGCCTGGGCTTCTCATTGCGGTGACATTGCAGAACTCTATCTCTATAGAGTGCACGGGCTTCAGTAGTTGTAGTGTGTGGGCTCAGCAGTTGCAGCTCCCGGGCTCTAAAGCATGGCTCAGGAGTTGTAGCATGAACTTAGTTGGTCCATGACATGTGAGATCTTCCCAGATCAGAGATCAAACACATCTCCTGCACTGGCAGGAGGATTCTTTACCACTGAGCCACTAGGGAAACCACCATGTACCTATTAATTAAAAGAAATTCTTAAAAAAATTTTTGTTTTCACTACTTAATTGAGAATTGCTAGAGCCTTGTGGTAGAATAATAACTATAGCTCTCTACATAGTTATTTAGTCTTAATGTTATAGTAATGTATACTAAATTCCATTGTACAAATTGTCTTCATTCTATAATGAGCAACTTAACTTGTTCTTGCATAAATCATAACATAATGGGATACTGTAAATTTATCAGAGTTCTTATTAATAAGTGTAGGAAATTCATTGTTAATGCTTAAACAGTAAATGAAATGTGTTTTAGGTACAAAGCTTATAATGATATAAAGAACTATGCTCATTAAAAAACTCATGCTTCTGATAATCAACGTCTGCTATCAACTCTTACTTTGTAAATGTCCTCTTCATTTCTATTTCTCCTCCTCCTTGCCAACTCTTCTTTCTACTCCTCATTCTTTTCTTTGTGATCTGAGTTTAGAATAATATGTTACACTTTGTTATTTTGGAAAAATGCAGAGAATTACTGATTATCTTTAAAAATGAAAATGTATCTCTACTGGATGGAAAACAATAACTTGATCTCTTAAAAGTAACACTAATAAGCATTCTCTTTGTTCCAGAAGCTTATGGTTTGACTTTTAAAATACTTTTTGCCATTAACATGCTGATAATATATGGACAACTTTGTAAAACTTGAATTCATCCCCTACTGCAATTTTTATACATTGTTTTCTCATCACCAAGCACTTGTACTCATGTGAAAGTGATTGTTTTAAAATTTTAAGTATATTTCATAGGAGAAAAATTCCAGTGAAATTAGCATATAAAATATCATCCCTGTTGACTATTTTAAAACACTTCTCTATTTTTTCATGGTTGAAATAGTATTTATAGTGACAATTTATTTAAAAAAGAGGGATACTTTTCTTTTTTTTTGAAAGTCAAGATACTTCCTAGGTGTTTAGAGGCTACATTTTATTTGCAAGAAAAATCATTGTAAGATTTTTGTATTTCATTGTGGCACCCAGGCAGTTAGCTAGATATGGAAATAAAATGATAGTAATAATAAAGCAGGCTACAAGACTGGGTGTTAATTTTTTATTAGATGAATGTTGTATTTATTTTTTGTTCATAATGTGTAGATTTGATAATAAAAAACTGAGGGAGGAAGAAAAAGTTTAGTATTTTGAACTATGGTACGAACCCCCAGGTCAGACAAAAATTGCATGTGAGAACTGGCCAAACAGAGGTCTAGATTTTTTTTTTTTGGTGGTGGTTTTTGACAGACATTCACATTAATTAGCCATGGGTGTACATGTGTTCCCCATCCATAACCCCCCTCCCACCTCCCTCCTTATCCCATCCCTTGGGGTCATCCCAGTGTACCAGCCCTGAGCATCCTGTCTCATGCATTGATCCTGGACTGGTAATCGATTTCACATATGATAATATACATGTTTCAATGCTATTATCTCAAATCATCCCACCCTCAACTTTTCCCACAGAGTCCAAAAGTCTGTTCTTTACATCTGTGTCTCTTTTGCTGTCTCGCTTATAGGGTTATCATTACCATCTTTCTAAATTCCATAAATATGCATTAATATACTATATTGGTATTTTTATTTATGACTTACTTCACTCTGTATAATAGGCTCCAGTTTCATCCACCTCATTAGAACTGATTCAAATGCATTCTTTTTAATAGCTGAGTAGTATTCCATCGTGTATATGTACCACAGCTTTCTTATCCATTCATCTGTCGATGGACATCTAGGTTGCTTCCATGTCCTGGCTATTGTAAACAGTGCTGCAATGAACATTGTGGTACACGTGTCTCTTTCATTTCTGGTTTCTTCTTTGTGTATGCCCAGCAGTGGGATTGCTGGATCGTATGGCAATTCTATTTCCAGTTTTTTAAGAAATCTCTACACTATTCTCCATAGTGGCTGTACTAGTTTGCATTCCTGCCAACAGTGTAAAAGGATTCCCTTTTCTCCACACCCTCTCCAGCATCTATTGTTTGTAGACTTTTTGATGGCAGCCATTCTAACTGGCGTGAAATGGTACCTCATTGTGGTTTTGATTTGCATTTCTCTGATCATGAGTGATGTTGAGCATCTTTTCATGTGTTTGCTAGCCATCTGTATGTCTTTGGAGAAATGTCTGTTTAGTTCTTTGGCCCATTTTTTGATTGGGTCGCTTATTTTTCTGGAATCCAGCTGCAGGACATGCTTGTATATTTTTGAGATTAATTCTTTGTCAGTTGCTTCATTTGCTATTACTTACTCCCAATCTGAAGGCTGTCTTTTCACCTTGCTTATAGTTTCCTTCATTGTACAAAAGCTTTTAAGTTTAATTAGATCCCATTTGTTTATTTTTGCTTTTATTTCCTTTACTCTAGGAGGTGGGTCATAGAGGATCCTGCTATGATTTATCTCAGAGAGTGTTTTGCCTATGTTTTCCTCTAGGGCTTTTATAGTTTCTGGTCTAACATTTAGATCTTTAAACCATTATGAGTTTATTTTTGTGTATGGTGTTAGAAAGTGTTCTAGTTTCATTCTTTTACAAGAGGTTGACCACTTTTCTCAGCACCACTTTTTAAAGAGATTGTCTTTTCTCCATTGTATATTCTTTCCTCCTTTGTCAAAGATAAGGTGTCCATAAGTGTGTGGGTTTATCTCTGGGCTTTCTATTTTGTTCCATGATCTATATTTCTGTCTTTGTGCCAGTACCATTCTGTCTTGATGACTGTGGCTTTGTAGTGAGCCTGAAGTCAGGCAAGTTGATTCCTCCAGTTCCATTCTTCTTTCTCAAGATTGCTTTGGCTATTCGAGGATTTTTGTATTTCCATACAAATTGTGAAATTCTTTGTTCTAGTTCTATGAAAAATACTGTTGATAGCTTGATAGGGATTGCATTGAATCTATAGATTGCTTTGGGTAGTATACTCATTTTCAGTATATTGATTCTTCTGATCAGAGTAATTTCAAAAATGTTAACATTTGATACACTAGAAATGTAATTTAATGTCATTATGTGTTCACTTAAAAAATTGTGCTTAATTTTATTTACAAAGTAACAGTAAATCTGCATAACTCTATCTATCTTTCTCTAAATAAGATAACCTTTCTCATCATTAATTTAGAGTTTGTTTAGAAATGGTGGCACTGATGGTAAAGAACCCACCTGCCAAGGCAGGAGACTTAAGAGATGTGGGTTCGATCCCTGAGTCAGGAAGATCCTCTGGAGGAGGGCATGGTAACCCACTCCAGGATTCTTACCTGGAGAATCCCACCGACAGAGAAGCCTGGTGGGCTACAGTCCAGTGGGTCACACAGAGTAGAACAGAACTGAAGTGACTTAGCATGGCATGTACATCTGTATGCCATCTTTGTTTCACTGCTCCAGTTTTTATAAGGCAGTCAGAGGAAATTAAATATTAAAAATATATAGCATGTGCAGTATAGAGAGATGTGATTCAAGCTCCAAAAATGACTATCAAAGAAAAATAAATATACGCAAATATTTTTAAAAGAATAAATATATGCAAATTTGAACAGTCACATGGTTTGATATTCGAACATACCTACATTCTAAGGAGCCATGAGTATATGATACCTTTATGAATGAGAATGAAATATGAATGGAGTGGAAATCGATTCTGGCTTGATTTTATCTACCCCTTTTTCCAGATGACCTTTATCTTAGTATCTATAAATCTAAAACCTTTTAAGTGCAATTCTTTTTACTTTTCATTTTCTTTTGTCACATAATATATGTACAGAATTCCATGGAAATGCACCCATGACCAGTGAAGTCCAGATGAGCAGAAAAACCTGAAGTGCTTACTATCTATGTATATGTATTGGCTGGGGCTCTGGTTCAAGTCATATTTTGACTATTCAAGTGATAAAATTCTGCCATGTATGTAATAAACACCATCCGATAAACTCCTTACCCTGAAATTCATTCATTTACCTATTGAATATGACAAAATGTTGAAAAAATTGATTGCTATTTCTTTGTCTTCATCTAGAAGAAATTAATAAGATAGATAATTAACTCTTACATTTTAAAAAGCCCTGCTTTGATTGCTTGTGGAGTTGTTTAATAAGCATTGATGAAAAAATCAAAATTCCTAGGGAAATTAAATCTCTATATTGGTAAGTGAACTGCTCTTTAAAATTAATTTATTTCATAAAAACGCCAGCTCAAAAGAAAAAAAAAAGAAAGAGAAAGAAAATAAAAAAGAACATAGCTATTTGAATAAATACCTAGAAAATGAGAAGAAAAAATACAAAATAAATGTAAGGCTAGCAAATAATATATATTTATTCATCATCATAACTTTTATTTACATTACAATGCATATTTATATACTATTCTTAACACATACTAACTGACATTTTGACATTTGATAGTTGGTAGAAAATGAGACTATTTTAAACATGCAAGTTTTGCATATTAGTGTTCGTCACAGTGAATATAAAGGTAGGAAATCATAAGTTTATTAATTTGAGTCAAAACTTTTATGCCTTCATTCTAATAATAAGAACTCTCATGGAAATGTAACATTTTAACTTATACAAGACTTAGAGTTATATTCTTATATAACATATTTATTTAAAGCTGTTAAATTAGGAAATGACTGTGCCAATTTATCATTGTTTTCACAAAGTATTTACAATAATGAAAATATATACATACATGTTTATTACATTATGTTATAATTACTGATATTAATTTAAAAGAATATAATGAATTTGGGGAAATGCTAGAAATCTTTTGAGATTAGTCATTTCACTTAACACTAATTGGATAAATTTTAAAACATCATCTGATGTATTCTTTGTATCACTAATGAGTGAGATGATAAATTGCACCTTAAATATAATTTCCAAGATCGTTTTTTACTTTAAAATTTAGACTGTTAGTAAATTGAGTTAAAAAATGAATAATCTGTACAGGCATCCTAAGGAAATTAATGTGTTTTCTGTGCAGACTGTACTTTTATACCCTTGTCTATAACAAATGTGATGGCTTTTTGTAAGGTGTCAGTTAAGAAGGTTAATTTGGTGTGATGTAAAATGCCTGTGCAATAACAAATTTTCTACATATGTTCTATAGACCCATTAAGAGTTTGAATCGATTAGTTATATACACAAAAAGGCATACATCAATATAAAGTAAAGCTTATAGTTAATAAAAATAACAAAACACCCTTAGAATATGAAATATGTCTTATAGAAAACATGTATGTATATATCAATAAGTATAATCTTCTCTTAAAAATATATATGAAAGAATAATTCACACACATACACACACTTGTGTGTGTGCGAAGTGGCTTCAGTTGTGTCCAGCTCTTTGCAATGTTGTGGACGTTATGGCCTGCAAAGCTCCTCTATCCATGAGATTCTCCAGGCAAGAATAACAGTGGGTTGCCGAGCCCTTCTCCAGGTTGAAAGATAACCTGGAGGATAACCAGGGATTGAAACCATGTCTCTCGTGTTTCCTGCATTGGCAGCTGGTTCTTTACCTCTATCACCATCTGAAAAGCCCATACACACACACATAAATGTGAATTATATATATATATATATATATAAAAAATATATATTCTACCTGACAAGTTTATTATCATTTACTGAGAGATTGTTAACTATTTGTGCTTTTGTGCAGATTCTGCTATACTCTCAAATAATTTGCTAGACATTTCTTACTTTTAAAAATACAAGAATTTCTTTTAGATGCTGTTTCAGTTTAAGTTTCATCACTATAGTTACCATTGCAATCCTATGCACATCATCTCTCCACATCAATTATTTATTGTTAAAATTGATATAAAAACCAGTTTTCTTCAAGACACTTAGTTTCTTTTCTAAATGGGGTTCTAATATGAACATTGAATTCTATATTATGTAAGTATCAAGCTGTCTTTTATACTCAAATAATTGTTGTAGTTCCTCTACGTTATTGAATAACAACAGATATTTACTCATTCACACTTTAACCCACTTTGACACAATATTCAGTAGTAATGAGGTATAGGAATATGCTGCTGCTGCTAAGTAGCTTCAGTTGTGTCCGACTCTGTGTGACCCTTAGACAGCAGCCCACCAGGCTCCCCCGTCCCTGGGATTCTCCAGGCAAGAACACTGGAGTGGGTTGCTTTTTCCTTCTCCAATGCATGAAAGTGAAAAGTGAAAGTGAAGTTGCTCAGTCATGTCCGACCCTCAGCGACCCCATGGACTGCAGCCTACCAGGCTCCTCCATCCATGGAATTTTCCAAGCAGGAGTACTGGAGTGGGGTGCCATTTCCTTCTCTGATGGAAATATAGCTATATATATATATATATATGCATATATATAGTTAGATTATGTATAATGTGCTCCATTATTTTAAATAAACCAAGATTACTTTGAGAGGTGTGCATACTACCAAGCCTGTAATATGTAAAATAAAAATCATATTGAAAGGTTTAAATATAATCAGGCAAACTGTATTGAATGAATGTAGCTTAGTAAACATTTTTCAAGATGAACAGCCACATATTCCTGTTCAAGTAAAAAGATAATGCAATAACATTCAATAAATTTAAGTTCTAAAAAATTGTACTTGAGGAATTAAAATAACTTTATAAAGGCGACAGTTTTAACATACATTTCACAAAATGCCTCCATAGAATTGTAAATGCCTTTATCAGTTCAGTTCAGTCGCTCAGTCATGTCCAACTCTTGCGACCCCATGAATCACAGCACACCAGGCCACCCTGTCCATCACCAACTCCTGGAGTTCACCCAGACTCACGTCCATTGAGTCGGTGATGCCATCCAGCCATCTCATCCTCTGTCGTCCCCTTCTCCTCCTGCACCCAATCCCTCCCAGCATCAGAGTCTTTTCCAATGAGTCAACTCTTCGCATGAGGTGACCAAAGTACTGGAGTTTCAGCTTTAGCATCATTCCTTCCAAAGAAATCCCAGGGCTGATCTCCTTCAGAATGGACTGGTTGGATCTCCTTGCAGTCCAAGGGACTCTCAAGAGTCTTCTCCAACACCACAGTTCCAAAGCCTCAATTCTTCGGCTCTCAGCCTTCTTCACAGTCCAACTCTCACATCCATACATGACCACAGGAAAAACCATAGCCTTGACTAGACAGACCTTTGTTGGCAAAGTAATGTCTCTGCTTTTGAATATGCTATGTTCTGATACTTAAGATAATAATTGACAAAATTTTTATGTAATATTATGTGTATGATTCCCTGTTGATTTTAAAGTTCCTGGTTATTGTAATAAACTAATTGAATCATTTGACCTTATTACAAACAGATGGTTTCTGTTCTTGTAGTTTCTAGTACACTCTCATTATAAACTAAAAGCCAGATATAGAGTTCTGTAAAAGAAAAATAAAGGCAGTTTCTGATGTATCATATACAGAACTTTACTAAGAACTCTTTACCACTGACAAGTCGAAGTACAGACTTTCCTTGTAAATTAACATTGTCACATGAACTTAAACCTGCAGTTGGTTCTGGAGCAATGAATCAGAATCTGGAGGGTAATTTTGGTCCAGAAGTTGACTTCATGAAGCAGACTGTTGATCTAGGATCCAGCAGAACAATATCTAATTATGAAGGAATGAATGCAACTAATAAGGTGAATCTAATACCTTTTATAATATGTTAATTGCATTTAGATTTGTACTACTGTAGTATTTGAAGGCTTCCCTGGTGGGCTCAGATGGAAAAGAATGTGCCTGCAATGCAGGAGACCCAGGTTCAATTCCTAGGTTAGGAAGATCCCCTGGAGAAGAAAATGGCAATCAACTCCAGCATTCTTGCTTGAAGAATCCTGTGGACAGAGGTGCCTGGTGGGCTACAGATCATGGGGTCACAAAGAATCAGACAGGACTGAGTAACTAACACTTTTCACTGTAGTTGTTAAATTCTAAATGTTGTGATGGGCAAATGAGAAAGCAATTGATCTTTCTTCTTGAGTTTTCTCTAATCTTCCCCTGGAGCAGGCTAAATTTGTGTAAGATGGAATAAAAACATTTTTAATGATATTTTGTTTGATATCTTGTTCTTACCACTGAGAGTATAGGAAGATATCTAGAAGAAAGAAACCTTAACATTGTAAGCCAATTAATGATAAGCATAGAAGAATGATCCTTCTCCAGATATATGACATACATCCCATAATATTGGACAAATAAACAAGGTATCCTTATTGAGTCTGTAACGCTTCACTCATGGCTCAGATACTAAAGAATCTGCCTGCAATGCAGGAGAGACAGGTTCCATCCCTAGGTTGGGAAGAACCCCTGGAGAATGAAAGAACAACCCACACTAGCATTCTTGTCTGGAGAATCCATGGACTGAGGAGCCAGGTGGGCTACAGTCCATGGAATCTCAAAGAGTTAGACAGGGCTGAAGGACTAAAACTTTCACTTTCACTTTAATGCTTTCTTAATCCACATGGGCCTTCAATAGAAGGAAATAAGAAACCATTTCTGGAATGAATTAGCATCATTAAACTAGTCTGCTGCTGCTGCTGCTAAGTCACTTCAGTCATGTCTGACTCAGTGCGACCCCATAGATGGCAGCCCACCAGGTTCCCCGATCCCTGGGATTCTCCCGGCAAGAACACTGGAGTGGGTTGCCATTTCCTTCTCCAATGCATGAAAGCAAAAAGTGAAAGTGAAGTTGCTCAGTCGTGTTCGACTTTTCACGACCCCATGGACTACAGCCTACCAAGCTCCTCCACCCATGGGATTTTCCAGGCAAGATGCCTTCTCCATAAACTAGTCTATTTTACACCAAAAAATAGATATTAATAGAGTAGACTGTGAAGGTAATGACTAATACTATTGAATGCTGTATTGGGTTGGTATCAAGACATAGCTCAAATTTTATTTTCTCTCTGGAAATGCACACTACACCTATTAGCCCTTAGAGGAACACAACGTGCCAAAGTTGAATGATCAGCAGAGTTTATGTAAAATTTACAACATAATGGGCCGGCAATCACCCTGGGTAAGCAAGCAGCCCACACGACACTACATCCCAGTCCACTAACTTGCATTGACACAAAAAACTGAAACAACAACATAAACAAAAATTCCACATACATTTGTTTTCCATGTCAAAAATGGGAGAGGGGGATTTTGTAATGTGCCTTTTTCTTTTATTTGCAAAGACAATCTCATAGAGACAGTTTTCTATCTTCTATATATACAAACTGTCTCTTTGTTGTTTATCATTAAGAAAAGAAAAAAGCTCAGACATTAAGTAATTTGTTCATCTTTACTTACCTGGTAATTTGTGGTTGTGAAGTATTCGCTTTTTTCTTTGCTCACATTCATTTTATTCAACATCATCTCTTGAGTTTCCTTTCTCTCAACATTATTTCTGTTCTCTTTTGGAGAAAAAGTAAATATGGATGTCCATCTGATCATAGGGTGTAAAATCTATTAAAAGTGCTTTTTATGACAGGTAATAAAATAGATTCTGAAGCTAAACTAATGGGCCTGGAATCCTATCTTCACCACTTATAACCTCTCTTGTCTTAGGTCACCACTTAACCTCTTTGTTTCTCCATTTCTCTGGATGCAGAGTGGAGATACTAATAATCCCACCCTGGGAGCATTTCCAAGAGGAGAAATTAAAAATATATGTAGCACTTGGGAACCATGCCTTACATGTAGGGAGTGCTATGTAATTATTATTATTTCTGTGGTTGCTATAAATATTTGTGTTGAGTTGCTCAGTCATGTCCATCTCTTTGCGACCCCATGGACTACAGCCCACTAGAGTCCTCTGTATATAGAATTTTCCAGGCAAGAATACTGGAGCAGTTTGCCATTTCCTACTCCAGAATATCTTCCCAACTCAGGGATTGAGCTTGTGTCCCTTGCTCCGTTTGAATTGGCAGATGGATTCTTTACCAGTGTATCACCTGGGAAGCCCTCTTGTTGCTATAGTAGTTGTTGTTAATATTATATCAATCAATAGTGATATGTGCTCGTATGTGTGATTAAGAATGCATCTGTATTTCCTTAGAGCGTGAAAAAGAGAGCCCCTCAGGACATACTTTGTTCTGAGATTTTTTTCAACTCCACTATGTTTTTCCAGCAAAAGTCAAAGAATAACCGGTTCAACAACATAAGAAAAGTATTTTTTTAAAGCAGAGTTATTTAGCCTTCTAATTTATTATCAGCTAACTAAAAAAGACATTGGAAAATGCTCCTTTGAGGTAGCTACTTTTTTGTAATAAATGTGTAAAGCACATCTGGAACTTGAAAGCAAAATATTTAAGATAAAAGCCTCAAAATAATATCTTAAAATACCTTTGAATAAACAGAATGCATGTAGGCTTCCTTTTCATGAAAGCACTCTATGGCTTCTTATTGCCCATATGCCAAAAAACAAGTTTCTAAAATTTATTCCATATTCCAAACTCAATGTGCTACATAGCCACTCCATTCTGTGTTCTGTCTCCCAATCTACGCTGGTGTTTTTAAACACTATTTAAACAAAAGTTGGATAATTTGCCACCAATTGTAAACCAGCATGTACAGCTTATGTTTGTTTCATTAAAGATATATACTGTCATGGGTGTGACTGAGGAAGGAAAGGTTTTGTTTTTTCCTTCTGTATAAAGAACAGGCAAAGTATAGCTTACAGTTAGCAGCCAGTGTCCCATCCAACAAAAAGAAATGTTGCATTTTAGAAACCTAAAACATTTTTTGTTCAGTATGTAAGATGTCATGATTAGAGCATATGAAACAGCATTGAAGGTCAACCAATAAACTTTGGCAGTACACCAAAGAATTGATGGTTTAGAACTGTGGTGCTGGAGAAGACTCTTGTTAGTCCCTTCAACAGCATGTCGATCATAAAAGTTCATTCTAAAAGAAATCAACACTGAATACTCATTGGAAGGACTGATGCTGAAGCCGAAGCTCCAGTTCCTTGGCTTCCTGATTCCAACATGTGCTGGATCATCAAAAAAGCAAGAGAGTTCCAGAAAAACATCTATTTCTATTTTATTGACTAAGCCAAAGACTTTGACTGTGTGGATCACAATAAACTGTGGAAAATTCTGAGAGATGGGAATACCAGACCACCTGACCTGCCTCTTGAGAAATCTGTATACAGGTCAGGAAGCAACAGTTAGAACTGGACACGGAACAACAGACTGGTTCCAAATAGGAAAGGAATACGTCAAGGCTATATATTGTCACCCTGCTTACTTAACTTATATGCAGAGTACATCATGAGAAATGCTGGGCTGGAAGAAGCACAAGCTGGAATCAAGATTGCCGGGAGAAATATTAATAACCTCAGATATGCAGATGACCCTACCCTTATGGCAGAAAGTGAAGAAGAACTAAAGAGCCTCTTGATGAAAGTGAAAGAGGAGAGTGAAGATTTTGGCTTAAAGCTCAACATTCAGACAACAAAGATCATGGCATCCAGCCCCATCACTTCATGGCAAATAGATGGGGAAACAGTGGCTGATTTTATTTGGGGGGGGGGGCTCCAAAATCAGTGCAGATGGTGATTGTAGCCATGAAATTAAAAGACACTTGCTCCTTGGAAGGAAAGTTGTGACCAACCTAGACAGCATATTAAAAAGCAGAGACAATACTTTGCCAACAAAGGTCCATCTAGTCAAGGCTGTGGTTTTTCCAGTGGTCATGTATGGATGTGAGTTGGACTATAGAGAAAGCTGAGCACAGAAGAATTGATGGCTTTTGAACTGTGGTGCTGGAGGAGACTGTTGAGAGTCCCTTGGACTGCAAGGAGATCCAACCAGTCCATCCTAAAGGAAATCAGTCCTGGGTGTTCATTGGAAGGACTG
>NW_011494919.1:4184542-4186476 GCF_000754665.1 Bison bison bison | reverse complement strand
TTGAGGGCAGGAGGAGAAGGAGACAACAGAGGATGAGATGGTTGGATGGCATCACTGACTCAATGGACATGGGTTTGGGTGGACTCCAGGAGCTGGTGTTGGACAGGGAGGCCTGGCATGCTGTAGTTCAAGGGGTTACAAAGAGTTGGACTGAGTGACTGAAGTGAACTGATGCGAAGAACTGAATCATTGGAAAAACCCTGGTGCTGGGAAAGGTTGAAGGCAGAAGAAGTGGGCAACAGAAGATGAGATGGCTGGATGGCATATCAATACAATGGACACGAACTTGGGCAAACTCTGTGAGATGGTGAGAGACAGGGAAGCCTGGTGTTTTGCAGTCCTGTGGGGTCTGGAAGAGTGGAACATGACTTGGCGACTGAGCAACAACAGCAAAGTAGACTGGTATGGTAGAGGTATATTTGACTTAATATTTTAATTTTTCCAAATAAATAATAGTGTTGTGCTATACATACAAAACTTCTGAAAATTGTAGTTCTTTTTTTTAGTCTAAGAAAATTTATTTTAATTCCTCAAATATGGCTTGCCCTCTCTCAATTAAAACTATATCTTAAGCTGCTCCCTTTAACAGAAACATATGTCATTACCCTGTTCTTCCTTCCCCAGTGATCCATGGGATCTCAATTTAACTTATTTCTTTTGCATATCTTTCCTGTCTACTTCCCTTTCCACAGTGCAAATCAGTATACACCCTTTATTAATCTGTGTAATTTCTTGTATAGGTAACATAAATTACACATACTGCATTATATGTAATGAGAAAAGTCTTATTCAATTCTGTTTCTTGTTGATTATTATATAACTGCCCCTCAGAAATTGTTAAAAGGAATCATGTCACATATCAAAACATAAAATGATATGCTAAAAATTCTTCTGCATGAAATAAAATCTCTACAAATTTAATATTTCTATGTAGTATACATGCCTTCCAATTTATACATGCTTCACAACATTATGCTTCCTCATCTTAATTTCATTTTGCCTCATATTTGCTAATACATTAAATATAATTAAAGTATGTAGATAAATTGTTCTGTGACAGTTTTATTCAAACCATCACATTCATATATGTGTGTGTGTGTGTGTATATATATATATATATATATATATAAATGAAACTTGATTTCTATAATCAAATTTCTTAGGTGATTAGATTTCCTATAATTCATATGTTTTCTCTTTTCACACTTCATTCTTTTATAGACTCACATACATTAACATGACTCTACCAAGAAGGGGTAGTCAAGTCCTCAGCTATTAGTACATGCAGTGATCAATTGTGGCAATTATATTTCCTTATGTCTTCAATTATAGGAAACTATTCATGTGAGTGCTTGTGTGTGTGCTCAGTTGCTTCATTCATGTCCCTCTGCGACGCTATAGACTGTTGCTGGCCAGGTGCCTCTGTCCATGGAATTTCCCAGGCAAGAATACTGGAGTGGGTTGCCATGCCCTTCTCCACGGGATCTTCCCATTTGAGCAATTGAACCCGTGTGTCCTGCTTGGCAAGTGGATTCTTTACCACCGAGCCACCTGGGAAATCCTATGTGAGTGCTTAGTAATAAACATATATTTACATCAATCCATCAGGGTTCCCCGGGTGGTGCTAGTGATACAGAACCCACTGCCAATGCAGGAGATGAAAGAGATGCAGGCTTGATCCCTGGGTGGGGAAGATCTCCTGTAGGAGAGCATTGCAACCCACTCCAGTATTCTTTCCTGGAGAATCTCATGGACTGAGGAGCCTGGAGGGCTACAGTCCATGGGGTAGCAAAGAGTCGGACATGACTGAAGTAACTTAGCACGCACATGTGGATCCATGAGATGTTTTCCAATATATAAAAACTGAAAGAATTGACCACCTGAGATCTATATTAAAAGAAGGGTTTACTAAAATCCTTCAAATGGAGGGAAGG
>NW_011494919.1:4181477-4184442 GCF_000754665.1 Bison bison bison | reverse complement strand
AAATGGAGTGTGCTGGAAGTGGAAACTACATAAATAAATATGTACATTTTCCCTGTAATTTAAAACCCATGAAATGAAATTTTCTATTTAAAATTAAAACAAATTAGAGCATTAGTACAAATATTAAGAGGAAAAAAAATCACAGTGAAATATTTTAAGTTCTTATCCTATATGTGAAGTCATATAATAGAATGCCTCTAAAATCACTACATGTTTATTCTTCCTCTCACATTTTATGTCTTTGACATATCTATTACATCTTTTTATTTTGTGTATCACTCATCTAATTATTTTAGATATAGATGGTTTTACTACTTTTGTCTTTTGACTTTCATACTAGTTTTATGAGTGGTGACCTACTACCTTTCCTATATGTTTTCCTTTACCAGAAAGATTTTTTTCTTTTGTGATTTTTTTTTTTGTTCGTTTGTTTCTAGTTATGACATATTCTCTTTCATTAAAGAAAAGTCCCTTTAACATTTCCTGTAACATTAGTATAGTGGTCATGAAGTCCTTTAGACTTGCTTGTCTAGGAAACTATTTATTACCCCTTCATTCTGAATTATAACCTTGTTGTGTAGAATATTCTTGACTGAAGGTTTATTTTGTTTGTTTTAGCACTTTGAATATATTATGCTTTCTGAATATATTATGCTTTGAATATATATCCTTTCTAGCCTGTAAGTTTTCTGCTGAAAATTAGCTAATAATATTATGATAGTACCCTTGTTCATAACTAGTTGCTTTTCTATTGCTGCTTTTAAGATTTTCTGTTTGTCTTTGACTTTGAGCATTTTAATTATAATGTGTCTGGTTATGGGTCTCTTTGGATTCATTTGCCAGGGTGGTGGATTCTGACTACTTGTATCTATGCTTCTCTCCATCTCAGTGTGGCCTTTTCTATATATCCTTAAGTGTGGAAACTCTGCTCTGTTAGTTCTCAGGTCATTCTCCAAGAGAGTTGTTCTTCATGCCGCTGGAGTTCTGGTGTGTCCATGGGGTCTCTGAATCTTCCAACTCTGCCATCTTTATCTGGACTCTGATTTGTATCATATTGAAAGCTAGAATTTATAGGGTTATCACTGAAGTATAAAAACAGTCTATATTTGTAGAGTTTGAAGAAAATAATAATTACGAAATTTTCCCTGCAATAAGAAAAAACCACTGCAAGAGATTAAAATGCGCAATGAATAGGACAAATAGGGGATGCAAAAGTAGATAGCATAAGTAAATCCAATCTCTTTTATATATAATGGTTTTTATTTGAGTCTCATGGTTTAAATATTAATCTTTCAGTAATTCATTAAACTCTAAGAAAGAAGTCACTAAAACCAATTCAACGGGAAGTCATTGAGTAGTTCTAAACATAATAAGCCACCATATCACAGTGGTCAGTGACTACTTCACATCCTCAGCAGAGATCAAGGCTGAATGAGCATTAACACCGAGTAACACAGTTATTCCTAAAATGGTCCCTCAGGTTTAGGTTGACTGAGCTTTAAATTGCCTGCATTCTATTGACTCTTCAATTCTCTCAGCCATTGATAAATGAAATACTTTAGTCATCAGAGTTAATCCACTTTCATGACACTTGCTTTTCTTGAAACATTAGATTAGCTCCTTTTGTTTTCTGAATTTAGGATTCAGGTCAAGTTAAATGGAGTTTATATCATTACAAATTGTCAGGCATAACCCCTCCTGGGAAGTCTGAGGATTTTTGTGGAATTAAAGTCTTTATAAAATCAGCAGAGAGCAATATAATTTATTTCAGCATGTTGAAATAGTTTTTGTTATATATATAAAATAATAACATCAAAATAAAATATTTGAAAGTTGCTATTTTATAAGTATCAACAGTTAGTTGGATTTAGCATGACTGGACCATTTCTGTATTGTGGCTAAAAAAATATTTGCATGTATGTCATGTTTACATTTAATATAGGTTATTTGATTGTGTTTGAGATGTGTAAATGTACTTTTGGTTTTTCTTTTCCTTGCCAGTAATTTAATTTGGAGAAATAGTCAAATCATTCTATATTGATAACCTCCTTTAGCCATCATTTTAAAATAGTCAGATAATAAATTTTCTTAGTTTTCCTTAGTCTGTGAATGTGTTAATTTTTTTTCTTGATTCCATAAGGATATTTTCACTCAGTATGAATTCTGGGTTTACAGGGTTTTCTTATTGTTTATTTTTTGTTTTCCCCAGCACTTGAAAAAATTTCCTTCTGACCTCCAGAAATTTTTCTTATGAGAAATCTTTTGTCATTTTAATTTGTTTCTCTGTAGGTAAGTACTTTCTTCTCTCTCACTGTTTTCTGATATCCCCCTTGTCTTTAGTTTTCAAAAATTTGACCATAGTCTCCCTTGGTTTGTATTTCTGTAGGTGCATTTGACTGGGGTTTCATAAAATTCTTGGACTATAGATTTATGGAGTTTTGGAAAAATTTGAGGAGTTACCCTGCTTTGTCGTTAAGTGCCTTAAACCATCCTTACTTCTCTTCAACACCAGTGACATGATATTAAATATTTTTAAAGTCTCGTCATTCCTTATGTTCTACTCAATATTAAATTCTATTTTCTCTTTGTTGTTCAGATTAATTTTTATTTGTCTATGTTTAATATACAAAAAACATCTTCACGACCCAGATAATTACGATGATGTGATCACTGACCTAGAGCCAGACATCCTGGAATGTGAAGTCAAGTGGGCCTTAGAAAGTATCACTACGAACAAAGCTAGTGGAGGTGATGGAATTCCAGTTGAACTATTCCAAATCCTGAAAGATGATGCCATGAAAGTGCTGCACTCAACATGCCAGCAAATTTGGAAAACTCAGCAGTGGCCACAGGACTGGAAAAGGTCAGTTTTCATTCCAATCCCAAAGAAAGGAAATGCCAAAGAATGCTCAAACTACTGCACAATTGCACTCATCTCACATGCTAGTAAGGTAATGCTCAAAAT
>NW_011494919.1:4170445-4180872 GCF_000754665.1 Bison bison bison | reverse complement strand
AACAAAGGTTCATCTAGTCAAGGCTATGGTTTTTCCTGTGGTCATGTATGGATGTGAGAGTTGGACTGTGAAGAAGGCTGAGCGCCAAAGAATTGATGCTTTTGAACTGTGGTGCTGGAGAAGACTGTTGAGAGTCCCTTGGACTGCAAGGAGATCCAACCAGTCCATTCTGAAGGAGATCAGCCCTGGGATTTCTTTGGAAGGAATGATGTTATAGCTGAAACTCCAGTACTTTGGCCACCTCATGCGAAGAGTTGACTCATTGGAAAAGACTCTGATGCTGGGAGGGTTTGGGGGCAGGAGGAGAAGGGGACGACAGAGGATGAGATGGCTGGATGGCATCACTGACTCAATGGACATGAGTCTGAGTGAACTCCAGGAATTGGTGATGGACAGGGAGGCCTGGCGTGCTGCGATTCATGGGGTCACAAAGAGTCGGACACGACTGAGCGACTGAACTGAACTGAACTGAATTTCATTAATTACTCAGTCTTTCCTTTCTGCTTCTGTGCCTATCCATTAAGAATTCAAAGAAATTTTGTTATTGCATTTTACAAGGCTAAAGTTTCCATTAGTTTCTTCTCTATATTTTCTATTTCTTTGCTGGAACTATTTATCTCCTCATTCAGCATGATCATTGAAGCAGGTTTATGATGACTGCTTTAAAATATGTCATAATTCTAACATTTCTGTCACCATTTTGTTGGCATTTCTTGATTGACTTTTTGTCAGTCAGTTTGACATCTTCCTGTTTTTTGCAAGGTTGAATGATTTTTAATTAAAACCTGACTTTTTGAGTATCATATGGACTAGGAGAGTTAAAATTGTGTCTTAGCTTGCTTTATTTTGACTTGGTTCCGTGGGTTAGCCACAGGAGCCTCATTGTGAGAGTGGATGTTTAGAATCTCTGCTCAGACTTCACTGGCATGAATGGAGGCAAGGCTACAGTTTTATTCTGTGATGCTTGAAAACTGTTTTCTGAAAGCTTTCTGTCTTCTGGGCTGCCCCTTTCTTAACTTTTTGGGTATAGAGGACAGCCATTTTGGGGGACTTTTGCTACCTACACCTCTTAGCATTTCCACATTGCTGGGTCCTCCAGCATTCATTCTGGGATGTAGGAGGCAGAAAGAAAGCCATAGAATGTAATACCATGTTTTTTTTTTTCAGGTTACATGAACCCTAGCTGGCCTGCCCTAGAAGAAGAAAAAAAGTTCAAACACTCCATTTACCCGGAAGTAGAAACACTTCTGTTTCTGTTTTCTAAATTCTTTCAGTTTGATGCAATTTTATTTTTACATTAGGTTCAAGAAAATGTGCCATTAATTGATGAAGAATGTATGCAGTGGTTAATTTTAAATCCTTACCACATAATGCTCACATCATATTCTTTTTGGTATTAGTGTCAGTTTATCTTTCTCATTCAAACTGAAGTTTTCCTGGCTCTTCATGTGACAAGTGTTTTCAATTGTATCTTGGACAGTTTGGTTATTATGTTAGGGGGATCTTGATCCTATCTGAATCATCTGTTTTAGGCAGCAGTGGCTCAGACCGTAAAGTATCTACCTATAATGCGGGAGACCCAGGTTCAATCCCTGGGTCGGGAAGATCCTCTGGACCAAGAAGTGGCAACCTATTCCAGTACTCTTGCTTGGAAAATCCCACGGACGGAGAAGCCTGGGGGGCTGCAGTTCATGGGGTTGAGAAGAGTCGGACACGACTGAGCGACTTCACTTTCACTTTTCACTTTCCTACATTGGAGAAGGAAATGGCAACCCACTCCAGTGTTCTTGCCTGGAGAATCCCAGGGACGGGGGAGCCTGGTGGGTTGCTGTCTATGTGGTCGCACAGAGTCAGACACGACTGAAGTGACTTAGCAGCATGCCACTGTGTAGAGGGCAAGAAGGCATAGAACTTGGCTGCTGCCGCTGTCAACATGTTGGTCTGCCTGCTGGTATCCAGTTGTTGATCCAGGTCTGGGATGGCCCAGTAGGACTTTGTGGCCAGAGCTACAAATGGATTGACCCATCCCTTGGGTCTTGGTTTTGAAGCTTGGCCTGGGATAGCCAGGGCTTCATTGCGATCTCTGGTGCAGACAGGTCAGATTGTCCAGGGATGCCCTTAATTTTGAGAAGGACTGGAATGGATTTGGGCTTTGCTGCTACCACTAATCCCAGTGGATCAGTCCGTCAGCAGCAGGCAGGCAATGAGTCAGACTTTGGACTCTCTAAAGTTCTCTGTTGAACTTAGGCTCAGGGAAGACCATCTGTTCTTGTTGGTTTGCTTAAAATATGGACCCTGGTGGCTTGGACAGTAAAGAATCTGCCTGCAATGCGGGAGACCTGGGTTCAATCCCTTGGTTGGGAAGATCCCCTGGAGAAAGAAATGGCAACCCCCTCCAGTATTCTTGCCTGGAGAATTCCATGGACAGAGGAGCCTGGCAGGCTACAACCATGGGATTGCAAAGTGTTGGACCTGGCAAGTGACTGACACTAACCAGGGATGACAGTTTGTTCTTGTTAGTTTGCTTATTTTATTATTTTTCTATGGCTTTTGGTAGTTTGGTATCACAGGCTTCTCTATCACTCATTCCAGAGACATATCAGAAATAAAAAGAAAATTGAGACATCTCACCATGCTATAGTTTCTCATGTCCTGGGTTCCCAGCCAGTCTGCCAGCTTTCAGAATCCTTTTATCATTGTCAGTTTAATACTTCTCAAGGTATTTAGTTGTTTTAAGAGGGGTAAGAACAGGGGGAAATAAGCATATACTATCTAGTTTAGTACCTGAAATTTACCAAATCATATCTTGATATATCTTTGTGGATAACATAACATTAATTCTTGTAAAATCTTTGCTTTGATTGTTATGACAGTATTGTGTTCCCTCAGACATGGTATTTAATGTCCCCTCCAATAATGTAGGCGTATCTTTTTTCCCATCTCCTTGTCTCACATAGATTTAACCCTTGGTATTTGAAGTTGTTTCATACATGTGATAAAGGAACTCAACCCATTTTCTTCCTTTCTCTTTCTTTTCCCACCTTTCCTTCCTTCTTTTCTCATCCTGATTGTTTTAAACTCCTATATTTTATGCCAGCTCCCTTAGGTTAAAATGCCGCCCTCTCTAGGATAAGGGCCTCTCAAGTTTGGGAGATAGTCACTTTCATAATGAGGCAAATAAGCATGAATAACAAGTATAGTGCATTTAACAGCTTGCAATATGCTTTTCTCTTCACAACTTTTTCTTTTTCAGTCCATCATGACTATCTCAGTGTTTCAACTTCACTGTTTAGAAAATAGAATCAGAAAGAGAAAATAGAGAAGCTTCTGACTGGCAAGGAGTTAATGTGTGAGCCAGTATTACCTCTTCATCTGCAGTACCAGTGTCTCTTCCAAGATACGTAAGTCTGCTGTCCCTTGACCATCAAGTCCTTTAGTTTTTCCTTTAAACATGGCAATTGATGTGAGGCCCTTTGAAATTCCCTACAGTCAGCCCTAGCAATACTACACTCCTATTACAAACTAAGGAGGATTTTTAAAGCTCCTAGTATGACCTTTTATGTTTCTGTAGAAAGTGTAAATTATCCCCTGTTATTTGGGGTGTTTACAATATTTATTTAAACCTTTTTCCCTTTCCTGAGGATATACATTTCTTTCATAACCATTATTTTTATGGACATTTCCTTTTTTTTTATTGTTGCATAATTGTTTTACAATGCTATGTTAGTTTCTGCTGTACAATGAAGTGAATCAGCTATATGTATACATATACGCCCTTCCGATTGAGACTCCTTCCCATCTCCCCTTATGAATCCCTACCCTAGATTTCACTTTTATATGTGCTTCTGTGTTCCTCATGTTAGTGTTAAGAAGAAGGTCATTATTCAGCACTTATCTGCAACAAGTATTTATCGAGCAACTTTGTGCTCATCACTAGTGTATGGTATTAGAGTGATAAAACTTAAAACATTTCTTTGAGAGAAACACACAATGACTAAGCACTGAAAAAACATGATATAATTACAGGTCATATGATATAATTACAGGTACTCTTAAACATGATATAATTACAGGCACTCTTAATTGCTACTTAGTCTAGGATGAAAAATGATAACAGACAAAAATACCTGCTTTAACATCTCTGGGGAGATGATGTCTAAGTGGAAAATGTGTAATGAGCCAGTGTGGGGCTTCCCTTTGTTCAGTTGGCAAAAAGTCCACCTGAACCCACCTGGGTTCAATTCCTGTGTCAGGAAGATCACTTAGAGAAGGAAATGGCAACCCACTTCAGTATTCTTGCCTGGGAAATCCAATGGACAGAGGTGTCTGGTAGGCTATAATCCACAGGGTCACAAGAATTGAACACACTTGTAACTAAACCGTCACCACCAATAAGTCAATGTGAAGACTTGGGAGGAAAGATCCCAGGTAGTGGAGACAGTGTGAGCAAAGTCTTTGTGCTAGGAAAAAATACAGCTGGTGCCACAATCTACAGGAGGATGAGTAGGGAGGAAGACAGCAGAGCATTCAAGGGGATACAGTTGAAAGATGAACAGGACAGAGAACATAAGGTCACATAGACCAATGTAAAGATTTGAGATTTACTTGACCAGAATTTCTACTATGCTTATTTTTGTGTATTTAGTATTGTACTTTATAATTATATAGGTTACATTAAAATGTTTCCTAAAAGAAGTCAGAATTTTTACGATGGCTAATGCATCAGTTAAATCACTATCTAAGTTGATATGAACCAATATTTCCTTAATTATATTTGCCTGCACAGAAGGTGGGATTTTCCCCCCAGGTTGATATTTCCATGAGTACAATTTTGTTGAATTCCAGAGACTAGCATGCTGATGATATACATGGTCATTATGCAGTAAAATTAAGGTTTTTTAAATATCAATAAAACAGCAAAATTACATTTTTGTCATTAGTTAGATGCTGTGGTAGATGAAAGGGATAAAATATATGATATAATATGCACAAAACTCTGTGTGATGTATCAGAAATAGGAATATCATGGTATTCCTATTTCTAGCACTGTGTTTCAAATTGCTGTTGAAAGCAAATATAAATGCAAAATGAAATATTAAGAAAGGACATTTTAAAATGCATCTGTGAACTGATGAAAAAGTAAGAAATACCAAGGCCAAGATCTAAATGAGAGCTATAACTCAGAGATATAAAATAAGCCGTGAAGCTGACATTCACCTTGAAGGCATTTGTCAAATTCAGCGAACTTGTGAATAGTTTTTCACCATATCTCAAATCTTACAGGCTGGAAGACAAAGCTTAAGACACACTCAAAATGGAAAAGCTATCAGAAAACCCTGAAACTCTAAGAATCCAAAGAATGCATCCTTAATAAATTTGAATTAACCCTTAAGCAAACCCCTCATCTCCGCTTTTCTACCCACCAGGGGATCACTAGAATTCTGTCTCTGGCACTGACTGTGAAATAAAAAAGAAATGGAAAAAATATCTCTCAGAAATTTTCAGCACAAATCTTTGTTCTGGTGTTAAATTCCTATGATTTATGTGGTCAAAAAAATATAACCCAATTTTTTTTAATGTGACCACACACTGGTGAGTTCTCCAAAGAAGAAAATACAAATCACTTTTGGAAGAAATTATCAAATCAGTCATCAATAAAAATGACATAAAGATATAAAATAACTAACCTGAACAACTGCTAAATTAATTATGATTCAATTCATAATGAAAAAAACTGTAAGCAAAATCACAGTATTTTGGTTTTTTAAGGTGTTCAATGTGATGATTTAATATAGGTACAATGGGAAATGATGAACACAGTCAAGATAATTAACCATCTGTCACCTCACATAGGTATTTTTGTATGTGAAAACATTTATGCTTTACTCTCTTAGCAAATTTCAAGTATTCATTGCAATTTTATTGACTGTATTCACCGTAATGTAGATTAGATCCCCAGAAATCATTCTTTAAGTAAGAAGGAAATCTTGCATTTGCTACAGTTTGGATGAATTTGGAGGACATTATGCTTAATGAATTAAGCCAGACACAGAAAGACAAATATGACATGATATGATTTATATATTAAAACTATAAAAAATCAAGCATAGAGAAATATAGACTACAGTGGTGGTTTTCAGGGGTCATAGATGGGGAGAATGGGGTACGTTGGTAAAAGGGTACACAGTTTCATTTATAGATAAATATGTCCTGGAGATCTAAAGTACAGCATGGTGACTACAGGTAACATATAATATATTGTACACTTGAAAAAAATAAAAGTATAGTCTTATTTTACATGCAAAACCACAGACAAATCTATCGACGCAATGAGAAATCTCACTATATCTCTTACTAATCAGATCAGTGTAATTAGAAAGCAATGGAATTATAAAGCAAATGTGAAGAATGGAATTAAATTTAAATATATGCAAAACTCTAAAACCAACAATTAAAAATTCATGAAACATCCTCCCTCACTGTAATGCAATTAAATTGCATCTTCAGAAATATATCTGGAAATGGTGCACAGCATGGGTTATCCATTTTCATAACCCACAAGTCAAATACAGAATCAAAATGGGAATAGGAAATGTTTAAAATTAAAAAATAATGAAAATAGTACATATTGTAACTTTTGAAAAAGGGAAAAATAATCTAATATCTATTGCTTTACATGCTTATGTTAATAAAAGAAAAAGAAAGGCTGAAATTAGTCAGTAAAACATCCATCTCAGGGAGTCAGTGACTGGAACAATAATATTTCCTTATCTGAATTTGCTTCAGGGTAGGTTGTCCTGGGTGGTAGGAGGCCTCCTGCCAGACAGTAGCTCCAGAATTTTCTTGGTCTGTGTTTCACTACACCAGCCACTGGAAAGGAAAAGAAAGCCCATGGAAAGGAGGCATCTTTCTTTTATACTTTGATCTTTAGGGGACACAGAAGCATTTCTTCACCTGTTTTAAAGCTGGTCACATCTTCCTCCCTGGCCATTTTCTCACAAGTGTTAACTTTGTATTTTGACACTTATTTGCCAGCTCTGCCACATTCTGAGACTGCAAGGTCTGTTTCTCAATAGAAAATCAGTTCTGAGAAACCAAATGTGAATGGATTACAAACTTTTTTATTTGTTATAATCTCTGGGTTACTACAGCTATAATGAGGAACTTTGGGTGAAGAGAAGGTGACAGTCACAGACTCATGAGAAATGACAAGTGCTTACAAAGAGATGCCTTTCTGCTGAGGTTGAATACAAGAGTACTTTACCTACATGGCAAATTGTGGATGATTCTGGTAATTGCTTGACAAAGTGCTGAATGTGAAAAAATCCAGCAATATTTTGTTGAAATTTATGAGTTTATTAATAGTAAAGGTATTTGAAAAAAATTTGGAAATTTATGCTAGTGGATATTGAGACATAGTAAAGTTCTGATTGTTAAATAAAGTCAGTGTTATATTGGCTCAAAAGAGACAAAGGATAGAATATAGTTGAGCACAAATGGTCCCGTGCCTATGAAGACATTGGAGATTAACAAAGTGGACAGTAGAGGAAAAAGAAACTTTTTCTAAAGATTCTAAATGTTGCTGAATGTTGCTAAATCAGTTTAATGTACATATAGTTAAAAATATTAAAAAAAAGAAAAAAACAGCAAAAACATGACTCCTACACTATACCATATGAAAAAATTAATTTTATCAAGAATGAGAACAAAATAAGAAAAAAAATGAAACAGTGAATCTTTTTGGAGATGATTTTTAGATATTATCTTCATGAGTTTAGTATATAAAAAGATTACTTAAGCAAGACCCAAAAAAACTAACCACTAAAAAAATGATAAATTAGACTTGCTTAAAACTATGAACACTGTTTTTATGATAAAAATTAAGAGAATGAAAATATAGACACAAAATCATGAGGAGATAATATATATGACACAAAAGCTCACAAATGGCCATCATCAGATGAGCAATAGAACAGATACATAAACTTATTACAATCACAAATGGAATACTCTACACCACTGGAAAAGAATGAGTTAGTGCTAAATATGGATAACTCTTAAAAGCATAATTTTAAGAGAAAGAAGCTAAACACAAATGAATGCAAAATATATAAGTTTAGGTGTTTACAACTCAGAAATAGGCAAAACCAAGCACTCACATGAAAATCCAATATAGTGTTTGCTTGTGTGTGTAGAAAGTAAAGGACGGAGATTGACAGAGGGCATCAGTGAATGTTGGGGTGCTGATCACATTGTTTCTCAGCCTAGATAGTATTTCCATAGGTTATTATTTATTGTGGCATACATTTATTTGAACATACTTTTAAAAGTGTGCATTTTCTTAATAAAAATATAGCTGACAGTTGAAATTTATGCAGTTGAAATTTAGAGAAGTAAAAATTTGTGATTCCAAATTTCTGTTAACAGCTCATCTTTCATATGTGACAGAATGAGAGTATCTTTCTCCTAGCATATGCAGAACAAATCCTGAGATTCAGAGTAGCTCTTTGTTTCATGTCACATGCCCACCATGAACCAAAAGATGTGGCAAAAAGGAATATGGAATAATTGGCTTCACCTCATTCTAGATCTGAGTGTATGACCAGTTTTAGCACCATTGTCTTTGTAGAAATATAAGCTGGCTGGAAAGGGATGATGAGAAGGAAAAGTTACTAGAATTCAATTAACAAAGGTCCCATTCAAAAATTATAAGAAAGAAAACAAATTAGCTCTAGATTACCCCAATTACATGCACAAAGCCATTAAATGGCATCTGTTGCAATGGAAAAATTAAATGTGAGGTTAATGAAGTTAATTCACATAGGGAACATTTAAACTACACAAAATTAACGTAAGATTCAATATTTGCTGGAAAAAGTAACTGTATTTCTGGCATTAATGAACTGCATGTAACTAAACTGTCCTTTCATATAGAAAGTGCTTCTAATTTCTGAGGTCTTCAGGAATTAAACAGGTGTCACATCTTGACTCAGTCTGTAAGGAAAAAACTGCTGGTTCTATTAGATTTCAGAATCTGACCATGTTAAGTGAGGATTATTAGTTTCTGTGTTATGAAAATACATAATTATCTTACATACTAGGGTCAAAGAGGCATTTAAGAAAATGCAAGTAATGCATATTTAAATACCTTTGTGATATTTGAAAATATTTTTTAATAGCAAATTAAAACAGTTAATCTACAATTTCCATATAATCGAGGGGCCTGTGTTCTTCTTAGAACAATGAGTCTTGAGGCAGGAAAGCTTTTTTTCTTTCCTACTTTTGATCTTAAGAGAAATTAATACAGCTGTAGCTATTAAGAAGATTAGTGATCATTATATAATCAAGCATCATATTGAGAATAAACTTAAATTTTTGAAACAAGTGAAATTTTATAACTAATTTTCTAGTAGCTTTTTGGACAGGAGCTTTAATTGTGAGGAAAAGAAAGTTAATCCACTATAATTAAATCTGCTGGGTAATGTGATTACAAGAGGAAGAGTTGGAATTTGTTTTGTTTTGTTTTATTTTTTAGGTAATTTAGAAAACTATGGAAAACTCAGCAGTGGCCACAGGACTGGAAAAGGCAGTTTTCATTCCAATCCCAAAGAAAAGCAATCCCAAAGAATGCTCAAACTACCGCACAATTACACTCATCTCACACGCTAATAAAGTAATGCTCAAGATTCTCCAAGCCAGGCTTCAGCAATATGTGAACCGTGAACTTCCAGATGTTCAAGCTGGTTTTAGAAAAGGCAGAGGAACTAGAGATTAAATTGCCAACATCCACTGGATCATGGAAAAAGCAAGAGAGTTCCAGAAAAACATCTATTTCTGCTTTATTGACTATGGCCAAGGCCGTTGACTGTGTGGATCACAATAAACTGTGGAAAATTCGAAAGAGATGGGAATATCAGACCACCTGACCCACCTCTTGAGAAACCTATATGCAGGTCAGGAAGCAACAGTTAGAACTGGACTTGGAACAACAGACTGGTTCCAAATAGGAAAAGGAATACGTCAAGGCTGTATATTGTCACCCTGCTTATTTAACTTATATCCAGAGTACATTATGAGAAAAGCCGGGCTGGAAGAAGAACAAGCTGGAAAGAAAATTGCCAGAAGAAATATCAATAACCTCAGATATGCAGATGACACCACCCTTATGGCAGAAAGTGAAGAGGAACTAAAAAGCCTCTTGATGAAAGTGAAAGAGGAGAGTGAAAATGTTGGCTTAAAGCTCAAATTCAGAAAACGAAGATCATGGCATCCGGTCCAATCACTTCATGGGAAATAGATGGGGAAACAGTGGAAACAGTGTCAGGCTTTATTTTTTTGGGCTCCAAAATCACTGCAGATGGTGATTGCAGCCATGAAATTAAAAGACGCTTACTCCTTGAAAGGAAAGTTATGACCAACCTAGATAG
>NW_011494919.1:4154027-4170345 GCF_000754665.1 Bison bison bison | reverse complement strand
CAGAAAGTGAAGAGGAACTAAAAAGCCTCTTGATGAAAGTGAAAGAGGAGAGTGAAAATGTTGGCTTAAAGCTCAACATTCAGAAAACAAAGATCATGGCATCTGGTC
Source organism: Bison bison bison (assembly GCF_000754665.1). Classification (NCBI taxonomy): domain Eukaryota; kingdom Metazoa; phylum Chordata; class Mammalia; order Artiodactyla; family Bovidae; genus Bison; species Bison bison. Next base: position 4,170,237 of record NW_011494919.1, on the reverse strand, counting down.
CCATCACTTCATGGGAAATAGATGGGGAAACAGTGTCAGACTTTATTTTTTGGGGCTCCAAAATCACTGCAGATGGTGATTGCAGCCATGAAATTAAAAGACGCTTACTCCTTGAAAGGAAAGTTATGACCAACCTAGATAGCATATTCAAAAGCAGAGACATTACTTTGCCAACAAAGGTCCATCTAGTCAAGGCTACGGTTTTTCCAGTGGTCATGTATGCATGTGAAAGTTGGACTGTGAAGAAAGCTGAGTACCAGAGAATTGATGATTTTGAACTGTGGTGTTGGAGAAGACTCTTGAGAGTCCCTTGGACTGCAAGGAGATCCAACCAGTCCATTCTAAAGGAAATCAGTCCTGGGTGTTCATTGGAAGGCCTGATGATAAAACTGAAACTCCAATATGGATGGCATCACCGACTCGATGGACATGAGTTTGAGTAAACTCCAGGAGGCCTGGTGTGCTGCGATTCATGGGGTCGCAAAGGATCAGACACAACTGAGCGACTGAACTGAACTGATGAAAAGGTAATCTATTGTCTTAACATTTAATACCTTTATCAGGTATTCTGTTTTTTTATTTCTATTTCTGATTTTACTTGTCCCAGTGTTATGAACCTGACATAATTATTATTATTAGCCAGAACTACAATACAGTCATTTGTGTTGTAGCTTTATTTAGATTTACTTGATTTCACAGTCATTTGTAAATGGCTTAATTATGCCAAGAAAAATAAAAAATATTCTTATAAAATTATATTTTCAGTAATGTAAGCAAAATAATCTGAACCAACCCTCCAATTAAAAATAATTAAATATACTGGATTAAACAATTAAAGAGTTAAATATATTGGATTAAACAACTGAAAGAATAGTAGAAATCATCAGCACAGAATTTGACAGATTAAGTGAACTAAGTGAAAAAAACTGAGGCTTTTGTTGTTGTTGTTGTTGTTCAGTTACTAAATCCTGTCTGACTCTCTGACCTCATGAACCATAGCATGCCTGGCTCCTCTGTCCTCCACTAATTCCTGAAGTTTGCTCAAATTCATATCCATTGAGTCTGTGGTGCTATCTAACCATCTCACCCTCTATTGTCCCCTTCTCCTTTTGTCTTCAATCTTTCCCAGCATCAGTCTGTTCCAATGAGTCAGCTCTCTGCATCAGGTAACCAAAGTATTGGAGCTTCAGCTTCATCAGTAGTCCTTCCAATGAATATTCATGGTTGATTTCCACTAGGATTGACTAGTTTGATCTTGCAGTCTGAGATCAAGAGTCTTCTCCAGAATCCAAGTTTCACATCTGTACATGACTACTGGTAAAACTATAGGTTTAGCTATATGGACCTTTGTTGGCAAAGTGATATCTTTGCTTTTTAATATGCTGTCAGTGATATCTCTGCTTTTTAATATGCTTGTCCAAGGAGCAAGCATTTTCTAATTTCATGGCTGCATTCACCATCCACAGTGATTTTGTAGCCCAAGAAAATAACATCTTTCACTGCTTCCACATTTTTTCCTTCTATTTGTCATGAAGCAATGGGACAAGATGCCATGATCCTGTTTTTTACAATGATGAGTTTCAAGCCATGATTTTCATTCTCTTCTTTCACCTTCATCAAGAGGCTCTTTAGTTCCTCTTTGCACTCTGCCATTAGAGTGGTATCCTCTACTTATCTGAGGTTGTTATACTTCTCCCAGTTATCTTGATTCCAGCATGTGATTCATTAATCCTGGCATTTCACATGGTGTACTTTACATATAAATTAAATAAGCAGGATTACAATATACAGCCTTATTGTACTCCTTTCCCAATTATGAAACAGTCTTATACACACATACACATACGCACACACACACACACACGGAAATAGAGAAAAATAAAGTCAATTGGCACCCCACTCCAGTGCTCTTGCCTGGAAAATCCCATGGATCGAGGAGCCTGATAGGCTGCAGTCCATGGGGTCGCTAACAGTTGGACATGACTGAGCGACTTCACTTTCACCTTTCACTTTCACTCATTGGAGAAGGAAATGGCAACCCACTCCTGTGTTCTTGCCTGGAGAACCCCAGGGACAGGGGAGCCTGGTGGGCTGTCGTCTATGGGGTCGCATAGAGTCAGACACGACTGAAGCGACTTAGCAGCAGCAGCAGCAAAGTCAATTGGGCAAAGTTAAACATTTAATTTTGATAAAATGTATAAGAGCATTTTTCATACTATTCTCAACAACTTTAATAAAAATAAATTTGAAAAGTAACATTTCCAGTGAATCCAAAAAAAAAAAAAAGGCATGACTCTTAACACAGTCTCTGTGTTGAAGAAAATTCTACTGACCTTGATATACTCTAAGAAATTTAGTTTTATTTTTTTTAATTTAATTTTATTTTTTTAACTTTACAATATTGTATTGGTTTTGCCATATATCAAAATGAATCCACCACTGGTATACATGTGTTCCCCATCCTGAACCCTCCTACCTCCTCCCTCCCGATACCATCCCTCTGGGTCATCCCAGTGCACCAGCCCCAAGCATCCAGTATCCTGCATCGAACCTGGACTAAGGACTCGTTTCATATATGATATTATACATGTTTCAATGCCATTCTCCCAAATCATCCCACCCTCTCCCTCTCCCACAGAGTCCAAAAGACTGTTCTATACATCAGAGTGAAGTAAGCCAGAAAGAAAAACACCAATACAGTATACTAACGCATATATATGGAATTTAGAAAGATGGTAACAACAACCCTGTATACAAGACAGCAAAAGAGACACTGATGTATAGAAATTTAGTTTTAGATTTATGTTTTAGGTAATACTTAAGTTACTTGCTTGAATAGACAAAAAAGGTATTAATAGAAAGTGATAGACTACATTAAAATTTTAAAACAATAATCATAAAGACTAGAAAAAATGTAAAACATTATATGTAAATCATATTTAAAATTTATAGATACAACAAAAACATATACATCTGGAGGGAGATATATAGAGTTCAAATATTCTAAGGCCATTTATTATATGGAGAGCAGAATCAAACTGCATGAAGCCAGCATGGGAACCTCTGTCACAATGTACCTCATTAAATCACAATTTCAAAATCTGTCTTCCTGCCCACAATCTCTAAAGATCACTTTAATGTTTTTTATCTTTTCACGTGCAGCAGTTTTACCTTGCCCAGATTCCTTCCTATTGCCAAACCTAAACCTTATATCTATTTGTGTTCCTATTATACCATCTAGAGTATGAGGACAAGTCTAGCATCCTCTCCCATCTTACCTGTTGGAAGGGTTCTTGTGTGCAGAAGAGCATAAGCTTCCTGTAATTCCCAAGGGGATTTCCCGTCTCCCTTGAGGAATTTTCCTTCATTAGCATCCAGCCTTTACTATAAAAATTTTAAACGTTTCAGTGGTTATTTCTTCCAATATATTTTTTATGCTCTCTTTATCTCTTCTCCTATTTGGAGTTCAGTTTACATGTTCTAAATTGCTTGCTATTTCACCATAAGTTGTTCCTGTTTTGTTCATTTTTTTTTCTCTTTATCTCTTATTATTTTCTCATTATCTCTATTTTTTCTCTACTTTATTTCAGAAAGTTTCACTATTCAGTCTGAAAGGGCTCACTTCTTTTTTTCAGTAGTTTCTAACATTCTATTTCCGTATTCATTGCATTTCTTACTGTTTATTTTCTTGTCTACAGCAGTTGCTTTTGCATTTTCTTCTGTGTTTCCTTTTTTCCTCTTTTTGTCCTATTAAAGTTCACTCTATTGTCTTGAGTGCATTGAGTCTGTTTGTAATAGCTATTTAATATCCTTTATTTTATTTTATTTTTTTTATTTAATATCCTTGTCTGCTAACTTTATCATCTCTGTAATTGCTTGGGCTGTTTCTGTTGATTGATGTCTTCTCCTGGTTACGAGTTTTATTTTCCCTTGCATGATAAATTTTAATTGTGTATGGAAGATTCTAAATTTTACTTTTCTGTTTGCTAGTTCTTGATATATTCCATTAAATGGTGGTTGGCTTATTTTGGCATTCAGTGAGTGTATTCATTTTGATGCTTGCTTTAAATTTATTAGGGTAAGTCCAGAATAACGTTTAGGCTAAAGACTATTTTGCTGGTGGTTGGTTTTAGTTGCTAAGTCATGTTCAACTCTTTGTGACACTATGGACTGTCGCCCACCAGGTTCCTCTGTCCATGGGATTTTCCTACAATAATATTGGAGTGGATTGCCATTTCCTTCTCCAGGGGATCTTCCCAGCCCAGAGACTGAACCCATGTTTCCTGCTTGGCAGGCGGAATCTTTTCCAGGGAGCCACCAGGGAAGCCCCAGACTATTTTAGCCCCACTATTTAGGTGATCCTTTTCTGAAAATTCTGTCCAGTATGCTATGTTGTCATTAAGAGGTCTTCCTCTCTCTGGCTACTTGCAGACTTTTATAAATTCCAACCCTTTTTAAGTTTCAGAGACATTTGTCCTTTCTAGGGGTTCTTCCTAGTGGTTCTTTCCCTAACAGAAGCTGCTTTCCAGTGTTCCCTGATAGGATACCGCTTTCTAGTGGCTCTTTCCCTGATATTGAATAATTTCTTTTGTTTTTCTAACTTGACTGAGATAATCACCATGTGATATTTTGTATATTTAAGACATAGAGAACTTTGACCTGGCACACTTGAATACTGTGAAATGATTACCACCAAAGTTTAGTTAGCACCTCTGTCATGTCACATGTATGCCAAGTCACTTCAGTCATGTTAGACCCTTTGCGGCCCAATAGAATGTAGTCCTCCAGGCTCCTCTATCCACGGGACTCTCCAGGAAAGAATGCTGGGATGGATTGCCATTTTCTTTTCCAGGGGACCTTCCTGACACAGGGATCGAAACTGCGGCTCCTGTGCCTCCTGCATTGTAGGCAGATTCTTTACCACTGAGCCAGCAGGGAAGCTGCACCTCTATATCACATAGTTACCTTTTTCTGGCAAGAATATTTAAGATCTGGGCTTCCCCGGGTGGCTCAATGACCAAGAATCTCCATGCCAATGAAGGAGCCATGGGTTCGATCCCTGGGTTGGGAAGATCTGCTCCAAGGAGGAAACGACAACCCACTCCAATACTCTTTCCTAGAGAATCTCACGGACAGAGGAGCCTGGCAGGCAACAGTCCATGAGATTCCAAAGAGTCAAACATGACTTAGCAACTGAGAACACATGCATTTAAGATCTACTCTTTGAGCAGCCATCAAATATAAAATGGTATTTATTAACTGTAATCACCATGCTGTAAATTAAACTTTCTAGAACTTTTTTCATCTGGAAATTTGTACCCTTTGACTAAAATCTCCCCATATCCCCCATCCCCTAGACCCTTGTAATCACCATGCTACTGTTTATATGAGCTCAGCTTTCCATTTTCACATGTGAAGATCAGTATTCTCCTACAGATCTAGGGAACCCACTGCTCTCTTTCTACATCATTCTCACTTCTCTGGTCTCATGCTCATCCATTCTAACTTTCTAAGCCTCTGCGAACTCTCACTTGTGTTTCCTCAATTCAGAAATGTGCCTTGACCCTGTTTCCCCTTTCCTTACTACTGGCTACAACTTAGCTATAGGTGCTAAGCTAAAACAACTGTTGGGTTCTTTTCATTTGATCCGCTTCCTTCAGGGTTGACAAACACATGCTGCAGTGTTATCCAGTGTCTGAACATCATTGTTTAACGTATTTTATCTGATTTTCTAACTGTCTAAGACAGGAGGGTTAAACTTTTCCCTGTTACTCTATCATGGCTTGTAGCAGACATAAAAGATAAAAATTTCTTTTAAAAACTTTATTAGTGAGTTTATTTTTAGAGGCCAATTTTGTTATAAAAATTCAACTACAAGCATTCAGTTATTTGAATTCTCTTGTTTTTTTTTTTTCCACTCTGAAGAAAAACATCTGAAAAAGTAATGTTTTTCCTTAATTATTTTTAACTATAATTATAAGTTCATAATAAAGGCAACAAGGACCATCTATCATAATTCAAGAGAGTTTTTGGCATTATACAATATTCTGCTTTTCACTGAGAAAGTTTTTATTTTTTAATTTGTAAATCTTGTTTAATAATGTAGTATATTTTTGGAATATGCTTAGTAATTGCAATATTTTTGACAGTAATGGTGAACACCTTTAATACTGTGCTCAGTAATGGCAAAAAGAACAATTTTCTAATATTTATTTCTGTAGATGTCAGATATATGTGTGCCTGCCTGGATTCAATCTTCTTGGTAAAGACCAAACAAATGATAGACTATTGAGAAAGGTTTCCAAGAGGACTCTTTCATACTCTAAAATGTGAATACTTCTTGAGGTACTTCACATATTTCCTGGAGAGTAATTGAGTGCTTTTCAAGCAATTTTTCTTAAATTTCTATGTCTCTTTAAAATACAAGGAAACATTTAAAGTTATACTTTTCAAATGGGTTTTTATGACATATTTTATCATATATCATTGCTATTCAAAATGGAAACCAATAGCATATGCATATGTTCCTAAAGTTGTATTTTGCTAGGGAAAAGTTATATGAAAGATGAAACACTTTAAAAAAATCTTATATAACAAGCATAAAAACTACTGTGTTTTGAACACTTGTCCTAGTTGGCTTAAAGATAAGCCTGGAGTCAGAAGTTTCAAAAACTTTGAATATAATCAAATTAAAGAAACAAGAATTATAATAATTAATTACATTGTATTATTGTGGCTAATTTAGCAATACTACTACTACTAAGTCACTTCAGTCGTGTCCGACTCTGTGCGACCCCATAGATGGCAGCCCACCAGGCTCCCCCGTCCCTGGGATTCTCCAGGCAAGAACACTGGAGTGAGTTGCCATTTCCTTCTCCAATGCAGGAAAGTGAAAAGTGAAAATGAAGTCGCTCAGTCGTGTCCGCCCCTCAGCGACCCCATGCACTGCAGCCCTCCAGGCTCCTCCGTCCATGGGGTTTTCCAGGCAAGAGTATTGGAGTGGGGTGCCATTGCCTTCTCCGAATTTAGCAATATTTACTTTCATATAAATAGAAGAATTTATTTACCTGATAATGAAAGAATTGGAAAAGAAAAGATCATGTAGGCATTTTAACTTGCCAGTCACCTTTTAATAATTAACAGACATTATCTACTTTTGAAAATATAGCTACTCATATTCTTGATTCAGTCTCAAATGTATGTCACATGTGCCCTGCATATTGCCTCTCACAGATTCAGCTTCCCCCTCCGAAGGCCAGAGGGGAGTATTCTCCTCCAGGGTATCTCCACAACCCAGGGATCAAACCCAGGTCTCCTGTATGTATTGCAGGTGAATTCTTTACCATCTGAGCCACAAGGGAAGCCCATTCAATATGATACTATGTGCAATTCCTCAGGGCTGGCACCTCCTTCCCAATCAGGACCTGAAGAGAGTGCACTGTGTACCTAAGCTTGGCACTCTTACATATGTGAGAATGTACCCTAGGTGTCAATTCCTTCCTCCCTAAGAAAAATAAATCAGGGTGCTCCCTATTTATGTGTGAATAAATCAAGGGCTTCCCAGGTAGCACTAGTAGTAAAGAACCCACCTGCTAATGTGGGAGATATAAGAGGCATGAGTTTGAGCCCTGGGTCCTGAAAATCCCCTGAAGAAGCAAAAGGCAACTCACTCCAGTATTCTTTCCTGGAAAATCCCATGGACAGAGAGGAGACTGGTGGACTGTGGTCCATTGAGTTGCAAAGATTTGGACATTACTGAAACAACCTAGCACACACATACACAAATATGGCATATTAAAGAGGAATTCAACACAATTTTTGAAGAACCAACAATTAGGTAAGCAGTTGCATGGGAGATAACAATCTTGCCTGATAAGGCTGCATGATTCTTCTAAGGGCCCCAAGGTGAGAGACAGAGAGGAAGGAATTGACACCTAGGGTACATTCACACACATGTAAGTGTAGTAGTGTAGTAAGCACATTTTTATAAAGCAATATATTTTGCCCACTTTTAAATGGTGCTCTAGTGTATTGAAAAATACTTCACCTATTGTTCCTGTGTAGTCACTAAGTTGTGTTCAACTCTTTATGCCCAGGCAAGAATACTGGAATGGGTTGCCATTCCCTTTTCCAAAGGATCTTCCTGACCCTGGGATCAAACCCAGATCTCCTGCACTGCAGGTAGATTGTTTACCATTGAGCCACTGGGGAAGGCCCACTTCACATATGCATTTAACATAGCTAGGGACACTGTTTCCTGTTGCAATGAATCCTGGGCAGCAGTTTTGCCTCCAAAATTCATTATGCTGCAAAGCTTTATAGCTGTATCAAGAAATGTTTAAATACCAAAGCCATGAGAGCCTAGGCACAATGGTTTTGAGATTTGCTTACAGACCTAAAAATACCACTCATAAAGCAAAACGCAGGGTCATGAGAAATGTTGCCATGGATACCACACTCTGACCTGCTACTATGGCCCGAGCTATATCATCATATGTGCAGCAATTCTGACATGTGAGTGAATTCCTTAGGTCATAAATTTATATTAAAAAAGAAAAAGTACCTGGGAAGAATAAATAAATGCTAACAAATTAAAGCTAAATTTATAGAGTACTAATATTTATAAAATACACCTGGAATTTTAAGATGAGCAATGTTCTACTATATGATCTAAGTGAATTTTAAATATACACTGATACAGCTAACAAAGTTAATTCAATGTGCCATTATTTACCAAGCATAAATAATTTAGGGGACTCTGTTGCTTTGGTGTAATGTACGAGTATAAATAGTGGTCAACTTAGTCGCATTTTTTAACTGTAGAGGTCTTTGTTTAGTTCAATTAATTATTTTTTGAAATTATTGAGCCAAACCACTGCATGAGCAATACTTCTTAGGTAGGCAGTAATTGTCGTATCACTGGGCTTGAATCAAATGTGAATTTTTCCCCCCAGTCCTTACAGAGGATCTATGAATTCCCTGATTTTCTTCCTTGAAAAAATGTTGGTTTCAGTTGAAAAATATTCTTTGGAAGAAACTCACAAACAGAAATTCAGCCAATCTTTTTCTATCCATTGCTGGACTTGGATGAGAATTAGGCAATTTGGAAAGCTGTGATACATGTTGGAGGACACACAGGTTCCACACTAAGGCTGTAATGTGCCCCAGTAGTACTCTGGAGACAGAATCATTGGTCTGACTGTGCAGATTGAGATTTATTCCTCACATGCCTGACAGAAGTTGTTTTCTGAATTTGACTTTTTTGAACTATATGAAAATTTTCTGCATAGTTTTCTATTTTGGGTAGAGACAGATATGACAACTCTTTAGTAGTAGTACTATTAGTAGTAAGCACATTTTTAAAAAGCAATATAATTTTTCTTTTGTTATAACTACCCCTTTTAAATTATATTATTGTATATAGAATTTGTATTTTTCCTGGAATTTAGTAATATATTCAACAAGGTATGAAAATTATTATTCAGATTCACAGTTGACTCTGAACAACACAGATTTGAACTGCACAGGTCTATTTATATTATGATTTTTAAAAAACAAATACATGGGAAAATTTGGCAGAGAACTGAGACAATTAAAAAAAAAACTTACAGATGAACCACATATTTTTGAAATATTGAAAAAACGTTTAAAAAGGTTTGTGATGAATGCACTGAATATATGAAGCTATTTATCTATCCTTACATAGACATAAGGGTAGTGATAACATAAAATTAGTAACATGTTAGTTTTCTTACTGTTTCAAAATTTTGCTTTCAAAGAATTATATTAGCATACAGTATGCCAGTCTCTCTCACAGTGGAAAAACTGTATCAGTCTACCATCATAGATGAGTGCTTTATTTAATGTAACAATATTTCTAATACTGTATTATGAATATGAGTTAATACTGTATGCCATAAAAATGTATAATGACCTGTGCATTCATATATAGACTAGCCTACAGTGAAGCAATCATATGGGTTATACTAGGCTACCACAAACCAATCATATTGCTGCTCCTTCCTTATCAATGTATGAATACATTTATACCTATAAGCATGAATTTCTTTTGCACATTATCATTATCTTTTCATTTTTCATATATAGTGTTATATATACATATAACATGACAGTGTTTTATTAAGACAATATTGATGTAGGTTCTGACAGACAACTGATCTTGTAAATAGATGATATAAACAACAAATTGATAAAACCAGTACATTACTATATATGCATTTTCTCTCCTTATGATATTTAATAACATTTTATTTCCTATAGCTTACTTATTGTACAAAGACAGTATGTAGTACAGTTAACATACAAAATAGTGTTAATTGACAGTTTATGGTATCTCTAAGACTTCCAGTCAACAGTAGGTTATTAGTTTTAAGTTTGGGAAGAATCAAAATTTATATGTAGATTTACAACTATATAGGGATTGGAATCCCAACCCCCATGTATATTGATTCTACCAAATATATAATTATCTGTTTCAGTTATAATATTTTCAAAGAATATACATATTATTTATAGATTTGAGAATCATACTTAATGAATAATGTATATGTACTGTGTTTTTAAATTTTTACTTGATGTATATATATATTTGTATCTATAGTTACATAGTTGTTATATAGTTTTCAATTCTGAGTAGGGCTTCACAGGTGGCTCAATGCTAAAGAATCCACCTGCCAAACAGGAGACACAGGTTCAGTCCCTGGGTTAGAAAGACCTCCTGGAGAAGGAAATGGCAATCCTCTCCATTTTTCTTGCCTGGGAAATCCCATGGATAGAGAAGCCTGGTGAGCTACAGTCCATAGGATCACAGAGAATCGAGACAACTTAGTGACTAAACAACAACAATAACAAATTAAAAAAAAACAATAACAAATTTTGCATAACTAAAATTTAAATTTGCTACCTTATTGCTATTTAAATAATCTACTATTTCACTAGTTGTTTTGAAATGACAACACTTTAGTCTATAGGTCAACGTCATTTTTGTGCCTAGTAGGGCATATCTACTAGGTACAGGTCTACTAGTAGTAAATTGAATAAATACTAAATTGGTAGATAACATAGTTTTGATAGTCAATATAAGTTTCTGAAATACTCATTTCAATAATCCAATATCACCAAGCAACATTACTCAATATATTAAATGCATCCTGGATAATATAAAATATAACAGTTTTCTATATAAGCTGCATTATTGAAAATTATTTTCATGCTTCTAAAAATCATGCTCACATCTTCCAAATTTCTAAAAACATATTAATAAATGTCAGGGCTTTAGCAACCACAAAGGTGATATTGTGTATATTATTGATTACAATCGTGGTGGTGGTTTAGTTGCTAAGTTGTGTCTGATTCTTTTTACCCCATGGACTGTAGCCCACCAGGCTCCTCTGTCCATGGGATTTTCCAGGCAAGAATACTGGAATGGGCTGCCATTTTTTCTCCAGGGGATCTTCCCAACCCAGGCATCAAGCCCATGTCTCTGGCATTGCAGGTAAATTCTTTACCACTGAGTCATCAGGGAAGCCCAATCATTAATTACAATGTGTTTGACCAAATTAATAATAATGCTGTTAAACCTGAAGCCATATTACTAGTAAATGAGAAAGTATTGAAAGAAGATAGGGTTTTCTAAACAGTATTTGCCAAATATAGAGCCCAAGCAATTCATAGAAGAAAACAGTGGGAGTGCTGTGAAGAAAGCCTGAACACAGGCAGCTCTGTGAACCCCTTCCACTAACATGCTACCCAAGTGATGGAGAGCCACCATTCAGCCTCCACAAGAAGGAAGACACTTACTGAGATCAGCACATTAGAATAAACACATCAAGCTAATTTTATCAATTAATTTAATCTTTAATTCAGATTAAATAAGTGAAAATCCAAAGATAAAACTTCAAAGTACCACCTTAAAAGGGCAATAATTAATGTTTATTCATTTATTCCTACTTAAAGCATATATAATATTACTTAGATAAATATTTGCTGCACAAATGAACAGCATAAATGGGAAACCAATGTGAATACTTAACACTGTGGATGTAGTAATAATCCAGAAATTAGAAGAAAGCATTTAAATTATATCTAGTAGATTCGACAACATTAAGAAAAAAGCGCATCTAATAAAAGTGAAGCTCTTTGAAATTTAAAAAATATGATGACTATAATTAAATGGAAGTGTTGAGCAAGAGAATTAAAATGGTTAAAAATGTAATTTGCAATCAGTTATGTAAGGTTGTGGATCACAAGAAACTGGAAAATTCTTAAAGAGATAGGAATACCAGACCACCTTACCTGCCTCCTTAGAAATCTATTTTCAGGTCAAGAAGCAACAGTTAGAACTGGACATGGAACAAAGACCCGGTTTCAAACTGGGAAAGGAGTACATGAAAGCTGCATATTGTCACCCTGCTTATTTAACTTATATGCAGAGTACATCATGCAAAATGCCAGACTGGATGAAGCAGAAGCTGGATTCAAGAATGCAGGTAGAAATATCAATAACCTCAGATATACAGATGGCACAATCCTTATGGCAGAAAGCTAAGAGGAACTAAAGAGCCTCTTGATGAAAGTGAAAGAGGAGAGTGAAAAAGTAGGCTTAAAACTCACCATTCAAAAAACTAAGATCATGGCATCTGGTCCCATCACTTCATGGCAAATAGATGGGGAAACAATGGAATCAGTGAGAAATTTTATTTTCTTGGGCTCCAAAATCACTGCAGATGGTGACTGCAGCCATAAAATTAAAAGATGCTTGCTCCTTGAAAGAAAAGTTATGACCAACCTAGACAGCATGTTAAAAACAGAAACATTACTTTACCAACAAAGGTCTGCCAAGTCAAAGCGATAGTTTTTCCAGTAGTCAGGTATAGATGTGAGAGTTGGACCACAAAGAAAGCTAAAAGTTGAAGAATTGGTGCTTTTGAACCCTTGCTTTGGTGAAGACTCTGGAGAGTCCCTTGGACTCCAAGGAGATCCAACCAGTCAGTCCTCAAGGAAATCAGTCCTGAACTTTCATTGGCAGGACTGATGCTGAAGATGAAGTTCCAATACTTTCGCCATCTGATGGGAAGAACTGACTCATTGGAAAAGACCCTGATGCTGGGAAAGATTGAAGGCAGGTAGAGAAGGGGATGACAGAAGATGAGATAGTTGGATGGCATCACCAGCTCAATGGACATGAGTTTGAGCAAGCTCCAAGAGCTGGTGATGGACAGGGAAGCCTGGTGTGCTGAAGTCCATGAGATCACAAAGAGTCAGAGACGACTGAGTAACTGAACTGAGCTGAATGTAAGGCTGAGGATTTTTGTGGATATATTAGAAAGAACACTTGTAGAATATGTGAAAATAAAACTAAAGCTGAAAGAGTTCCAGTTCCAGCATGGTAAGGGCCATTAAACTTCTTATTACCAACAAGGAGGTCTTCATGACAGGTTTCCCCTGTGGCTAAGTGGTAAAGAATCCATCTACAATACAGGAGCTGAAGGAGACTCAAATTGGATCCCTGCGTCGGGAAGATCCCTGGAGGAAGGAATGGCAACCCACTGCAGTATTCTTGCCTAAAGAATCTCTTATATAGAGGAGCCTGGTGGGCTACAGTCCATAGGGTCACAAAGAGTTGGACAGGACTGTAGTGTCTGAGCACACACGAAGGCAGTTCTTCTCTACACGTAAAGGCTGGATAACCATTGAGAGCTGCCATTCCATATTCTCATTTTAGGTTCTGGTACCCAAAATATTGATTTTTTGGAAAACACACACTTAATAGAGAATTGCTTGCAAAAAATATATCGGGGCATGTCCTCAAAAGATAACCCTGTCAGGATGTGAGCAACCAAGCCTGCAAAGAGGGAGAAATTGACCTGAAACTTGGTGGCAGATGAGTCCTTGGCTAATCCAGTCAGAGACTGTAGATCGAGGATGGCTGTTCAGCGTTGTATCAGAATGAGATGATATTTCACTTCCTTATGTAAGGCTTATGTCTCATGGTGTGCTGTTAAACCAGATCCTCAAAAGACCAAAAAACAGCAAAAAAGCTCTAAATTTTGGACTGATTTAATGCTACCCTAAGTTTAGCTGCAGGGTAGCAAAGTTCTTCAGTATTTGACAAATGACGTCTTGCAGTCAGCAGAAGCTGCTTCCAGCACAACTTTCAGTGAGGTTGTGAAGTGAAAGTTGCTCAGCTATGTCCCACTCTTTGTGACCCTATGGACTGTAACCTGCCAGACTCCTCTCTCCATGGGATTCTTGGGCAAGAATAATGGAGCAGGTAGCCATTCCTTCTCCAGGGGATCTTCCCAACCCTAGGATGGAACCTGGGTCTCCCAACGTGGCAGGCAGATCCTTTTCCATCTGAGCCACCAGGAAAGCCCACAATGAGCCCTTAGTGAGGTTGATTCTTATGATCTAGGGCAAATTCCAGTGAGAGCTGAAGCTCTAACCCATTTGCCTGCAACAGACTCAACCCTGGGAGAAGACCCAGACCCAACGTCAAGAAAGAGATCAGATTTTGTCACCACAGTCCCTGCTACACTTTCCATTGCTCAATCTTCTAAGAACTTCACATCCATGAAGTCTTAATATTCACATTGATCTTGTAAAGTTTATCATCACCTACGTTTTGCAAAGGAAAGCACATGAAGACTTCACACTGGGGAGAATTCTATAGAAAATTGTGGGCAGTGAGTTAAGTATAATAAATCTTTGGCAACCAAAGTTTTAAAATCCTTAAGAAGACAGTACTGAAGTAGCAATCTTAGTGTAGTATGTGATCCTCATTCCTGGAAGTTTCTGAGAAATGACTGCCTGTCTAACAACATTTATGGAATATTAGTGCATATTTGTGGGTGAAGTAGGTAACCTCCAACATTGCTACCATGAAGCAAGGAAATATGAAAATAGCATGCAAAATTTTCTCTATGATACTTCTTTCTTCCCAGTGTCACTCAGTTCTTTGAAAAAAAAAACAAAAACACTAAAACAAAATTAGATTTTCATAAAACCTCTGTATCTTTGTTACTGGGTAGTTTTGCAATGTTTCACCTATTTATCTTAAATGAAATGTCAACATTTATTCCACCCCTATCAACTTGTCTATGTAAATATATATTATAATTTGGTTTTCTGTTTGTACATTCAGCTTTTTTTAAGAGCATGATTAATATTTTGGATTTTAGAGTTTTTTATGGGTCAATTTACATATGGAAATATTTACTAGGCTTTTGATTTACTTTGAGGGAATTCAAATTAATCTAACATGTTACTGAAAGTCTTCAGAATCAGATCTTGTAAATAAATCATGAATGTGAAGTAGTCTTTAAATATTGTTATGTATGCTTAAAGTGTTAGCAAAATATGTCATGAACATATTTTTAAGATAAATATCTCAAATGCAATTTTACTCTGTTAAAAATCAATGTTATATATAACTTACATGTCATTTGTCAAGTATAATTTATTATGAGACATAATTGTACTGATAGAGAAATAAATATGAACTGAAGTGATAATTATATACATAAATATTAGCCTAGTTTTTAGAAAATAATTTTGAAAATCAGAATAATCTGTGGAATGTATAGAGCTACTTATATGCTGTTAAAATGCTCTTTATTGGCAGAAGACATACAAAATATTAAAGTGGAACATCATAAGTGAAAGTAAGAGAAAAGCAACTGGAAAAATCAGTAGCCCCAATATTTTCAAATAATGAGTTTTAAAAACTAAATATCTGGATTAAAAAGCAAAATACAAATAAGCTGGTCGATAAGTAAACAAATGATTCAGAGAAGAAATTATAAAAATGCCCCCAAAACTAACCATGCTTAAGCTTATCAATTATCAGTGAAAAAATAACAAAAATGAACAAATTAGTTAAATATTTCTGTATTGTCTATATATATTATTGGTTTTAGAAAAGGCAGAGGAACCAGAGATCAAATTGCCAATATCGCTGGATGGTGAAAAAAGCAAGAGAGTTCCAGAAAAACATCTATTTCTGCTTTATTGACTATGCCAAAGCCTTTGACTGTGTGGAGCACAATAAACTGTGGAAAATTCTGAAAGAAATGGGAATACCAGACCACCTGACCTGCCTCTTGAGAAACCTGTATGCAGGTCAGGAAGCAACAATTAGAACTGGACATGGAACAACAGACTGGTTCCAAATAGGAAAAGGAGTACGTCA
>NW_011494919.1:4153478-4153921 GCF_000754665.1 Bison bison bison | reverse complement strand
TTCTAATCTTTATGGCTTTATTCATTTGTTTTTCCTGCCCATTGTATGCAGGTCAGGAAGCAACAATTAGAACTGGACATGGAACAACAGACTGGTTCCAAATAGGAAAAGGAGTACGTCAAGGCTATATATTGTCACCCTGTTTATTTAACATATATGCAGAGTACATCATGAGAAACGCTGGACTGGAAGAAGCACAAGCTGGAATCAAGATTGCTGGGAGAAATATCAATAACCTCAGATATGCAGATGACACCACCCTTATGGCAGAAAGTGAAGTGAAACTCAAAAGCTTCTTGATGAAAGTGAAAATGGAGAGTGAAAAAGTTGGCTTAAAGCTCAACATTCAGAAAATGAAGATCATGGCATCCGGTCCCATCGCTTCATGGGAAATAGATGGGGAAACAGTGGAAACAGTGTCAGACTTTGTTTTTCTGGGCTCC
>NW_011494919.1:4134532-4153378 GCF_000754665.1 Bison bison bison | reverse complement strand
GCTTACTCCTTGGAAGGAAAGTTATGACCAACCTAGACAGCATATTCAAAAGCAGAGACATTACATTGCCAACAAAGGTCCGTCTAGTCAAGGCTATGGTTTTTCCAGTGGTCATGTATGGATGTGAGAGTTGGACTGTGAAGAAGGCTGAGAGCTGAAGAATTGATGCTTTTGAACTGTGGTGTTGGAGAAGACTCTTGAGAGTCCCTTGGACTGCAAGGAGATCCAACCAGTCTATTCTGAAGGAGATCAGCCCTGGGGTTTCTTTGGAAGGAATGATGCTAAAGCTGAAACTCCAGTACTTTGGCCACCTCATGTGAAGAGTTGACTCATTGGAAAAGACTCTGATGCTGGGAGGG
Source organism: Bison bison bison (assembly GCF_000754665.1). Taxonomy (NCBI): domain Eukaryota; kingdom Metazoa; phylum Chordata; class Mammalia; order Artiodactyla; family Bovidae; genus Bison; species Bison bison. The sequence continues at coordinate 4,153,019 of NW_011494919.1, read as the reverse complement.
ATTGGGGGCAAGAGGAGAAGGGGACGACAGAGGATGAGATTGCTGGATGGCATCACTGACTCGATGGACGTGAGTCTCAGTGAACTCTGGGAGTTGGTGATGGACAGGGAGACCTGGCGTGCTGCAGTTCATGGGGTGGCAAAGAGTCAGACATGACTGGGCGACTGATTTGATCTGATCTGATCTGATTATTTATAAGTAAAATAAGAAGATACATGAACCACAAATAAAAATGATTTTAAAAACCTGTTACTCCAATCAACTTCAGGCATTTATTTCAGTGTCAGGTATTTCATAAGAATGCAGTCATAGTTTCCAATAATAAAATGTAAATCTTACTCAAAGAAAATAGAAAATAATACATAAAGTGATAGAATTCCATAAAAATCACTCATTTAAATGTAGTGAATAGTAAGTAACCAAATAAATAAAATGAGTTTAATCCTATTAGTTACATTTTAAATTTGGGGAAGTGTCTACAGTTGTAACTAAAATTCACTTATTATAAATATTGTTTCTGTGTGTATAGGATGTAGGTATTTCTCAGACTATTTATACAATTATTCACTGTGAGGTATTTAATTTCTGTGACTTCTGTATTCACCTTTTGTTTCTATACTTCTTGTAGTATAAAAATGACAATTATATGAGGATGAATATCTTTATATTTTTCTAACTTTTAGAGGAACTTTCTTTTTGTTGTTTTCTTGCAGCATTAGAACCAACTTTTTTTTAACAAAGATTTTCTTTAAATAAAGAATTGTTTTGTAAATGAAGTTTCTCTACATTTTTTCTAATGAGTTAAGCACAAATTTTGTCTGGATTCAATTTTTAAAAATTGATTGAAAATATAAGCTAATAAATATATATAGATTTCTTTCTATAATCACCTGTTGATTACTGAGTCTCTTCTATCAAAAAGGTAGAAAAGACATCATTTTTGCTTGTCTTGTATATTACAAACATATCTGTTCACAGAACGTCAGTGTCTCACCTTAGAAATAGTAATTTGCAACTAATAAATATATGTTTTAAATAATCCATAATAAGAAAAATAGCTAAATAATATGATAAAAGACATAATAGACACATAAGTATACTTTAAGGATTATTATTTACTTTTTAATGGAATCATGTAGTTTTAAAACATTTCTGGATATTAAAAAATAACAGATCATAGATTTTGGTAAATTAAGGAAAATGATACGATTCCTCTCTCTTCAGTGAAGATATTTTACACAGGCAGGTTGAATTAGAAAGCTGAACAATCTTATACCATATCTGATCAATAAAATAATAAACCTATGTTATTGTAACATAGCATGTAACATTTAACAAGTGATGAGTGAATTCTCATTTTTTCTTTGATTTGTCTAAAAAAATTGCTTCAACTCTTCAATTTAATCTGCCTTCTCAGAAACTGTGCATGTACACTGCAACCAACCACCTGTTGACTTTTAATTTACAATATTCATTAGTTTAAAATATTTTACCCATCTAAATTAATTTGTGGGGTACACATATTATAGTGAATATTAAAAATGGATTTCTCTGATGGCTCTGCCTGCAATGTACAAGACCCAAGTTTGATCCCTGGGTCAGGAAGATCCCCTGGCTAAGGGAGTCCGGTGGGCTACAGTCCATGGGATCATAAGGGTCAGACACGACTGAGCAACATAAATCATATATCACATCACAAACTAATTGGTGGGGTATATATATTATGATGAATATTAAACATAGTGGAGTCATTTCAAAGAGAATATGGATGTATCAAGAACTTTATAAGTACTTTAACCCAGCAATTAATTTTTGCAATTATAGAGAACTATGTTAAAATAATTGAAGTATTAGTACTTTTAAAATGTTGCAGTATTATTTATAATAGTGAAAAATATAATCACCTTATTGCTCTAACATGCCTTAGTATAATTTGGGGTATAATATAGTAGTTGCGGTAAGTATAGATATTAAGCATTTGAAACTGGTCACCGAAGAGAGGAAACTGAGATGAACGTAGTTCTCTGTTTCAGTCATTTTGTTTCATGTTGATCATAAACTGTGTAGACATTCACACCATCCCACTATGTAAACTATTCAGCCATGCTAAATATGCAGTTATTTGCTACAAAGTGAACATATTAGTAATAATTAAAATTCACTTTAGTGGCAATTTTTAATTTCCCAAGCAGTATCACAATGTAAAATGCTGATCTTTTAGGACAGGAGTTTTTATTTTTTCAATTTTTAAAACAGTTTAATGCAAGATTTATTTAAGTTACAGTTACATGGGTTTGGGAATTTCTGCAGAATTTTAATGACTAGAGAGGAGTCAGCTTTTTTTTTAAATTCTCTATCTTTATGAAATATTTATATTCACAGGTGAAAACCTAAATATCTGCAGGTTTTCCTTGGCATATATCTCTAGGGATAACAAAATAGGATTTATTTTCCTGATTATGGTACTGATTGCTTTATTTCCTTGTGCGAAACCTTTTGGAGTAAAGGTAAGAAAAGATGTGTGCTTTATGTTAGGTTGGTGCAAACATAATTATGGTTTCAATCATGAATTTTGAATCATTATAACTAGGCTCAAACACATCTTTATTAATCAAAATAGGAACCATTGCAATCAACATATTTTTGCCAAAGAGAAATGAATTTGTTTATTGTTATAGCGTAAAAATCCATGTTTTGGGATTTGACGAACTCTTGAAAAACATTTTCTGCCTCCTACTAGTTGTGGAAGCAATTTCCCTGCAAAATATTGTGGAGATGCTTGAAGAAGTGGTTGTCAGTTGAAGAGAGGTCAGATGAACATGGAAGATAAAACTTCTTAGGCCAATTCATTCAACTTCTGAAGCTTTGGTTGTGCCACATGTGGTTGGGCATTGTGGAGAACTGGGTCATTTCCGTTGACCAATGCCAGCAATAGGCATTGCAGTTTTCAGTGCATCCCATCAATTTTATGAGCATACTTCTCAGATGTAATGGTTTCACCAGGATTCAGAAAACTGTAATGGATCAGGAGGGTAGTAGACCACCAAACAGTGACCATGACCTTTTTTTGGTACAAATTTGACTTTGGGAAGATTTGAAGCTTTTTTTGGTCCAACCACTGAGCTGGTCATTGCTGGTTGTCATATAAAATCCACTTTTCATCACATGTCACAGTCAGACAAGAAACAGCTCATTGTTGCTGCATAGAATAAGAAAAGATGACACTTTAGAATGACAACTTCTTTTGATTTTTGGTCAGTTCATGAGGCACCCCACTTAGTGAGATTTTTCACCTTTCCAATTTGTTTCCAATGCACAAGGAAATGGACCACAGAATGGTCCATGTTGAGTTCTTGAGCAACTTCTCATGTAGTTGTAAGAGGATCAGTTTCAATGATGGCTCTTAGTTGTTGTTGTCAGCTTCCAATGGCTGGGCACTACACTCCTCATCTGCAAGGCTCTCATATTCTTTGAAAACTTCTTGAGCCACCACTGCATTGTATATTTGTTTGCTAATGTTGTGAGTTGTCTCCACTGCTTTACAACTCATCGTAAACTCAAATAATAAAATCACTCTAATTTTCATTCTGTTTAACATCATTTACATCAGTTCAGTCCAGTCACTCAGTGTGTCTGACTCTTTGCCACCCCATGGACTGCAGCACGCAAGGCTTCCCTGTCCATCACCAACTCCCAGAGCTTGCTCAAACTCATGTCCATAGAGTCAGTGATGCCATCCAACCCATCTCACCCTCTGCCATCCCCTTCTCCTCCGCCTTCAATCTTTCCCAGCATCATAGTCTTTCCCAAGGAGTCAGGTGGCCAAAGCATTGGAATTCCAGCTTCAGTATCAGTCCTTCCAATGAATATTCAGGACTGATTTTCTTTAGAATGGACTGGTTTGATCTCCTTGCAGTCCAAGGGACTCTTAAGAGTTTTCTCTAGTACCACAATTCAAAAGCATCAGTTCTTCGGCCCTCTCCCTTCTTTAATGTTCAACTCTCACAACCATACATGACTACTGGAAAAAACCATAGCTTTGACTATATGGACTTTTGTCTGCAAAGTGATGTCTCCACTTTTCAATACACTAAGTTTGTCATAGCTCTTCTTCCAAAGAGCAAGTGTCTTTTAATTTCTTGGCTACAGTCACCATCTGCATTGATTCTGGAATCCAAGAAAATGAAATCTGACACTATTTCCACATTTTCCCCATTTACATGCCATAAAGTTATAGGACTGGATGCCATCATCTTCATTTTTTGAATGTTGAGTTTTAAGCCAGCTTTTCCACTCTCTTTTACCTTCATCAAGAAAAATTAGCTATTGATTAGTTTTAAAAGTTCAAATACCCTTTGTTTTCTTAATACTATATATTGTACCTCACCTGAGTATTTTATGTAATGTCTTCTAATTAGTTTTATACTGACTGCAAATATATTTATTCTAAACAATGTCTCAAAAGAATGGAAATGTGCATAAAATGGATGTTTTATTCATGCTTTCTGAATTCCTAATTCTGAAAACATAGAGAGTATTTTTCTGTGTTGGTAAGTGATAAATTGTTATACTAAATTCTGTGTTTTTAAAACAACTGAAAATCAGAAAGATAAATTATGTGTTTTTACCCTTTATACCCTCTAATAATATATTCATCAAAAGTAATTCTTTTATCAATGATTAGGAAAATCATTTATCTTATACCATATACATATATTACACTTAATAGTAGTGTAATTTCAATATCTTTTACCACTAGAAACTTCACTTTGAACTGAAAATTATAAATTGCCCCAAAATAGAAATGCTAATAAAGTACAAATTTAAACTGCCTTCTTAAAAACTCTGTATGTTCTAAAGTTACTTTGATTTATCCTTCAGAAATTTAGAAGCAATGGATAGCAGGATATTATGCACAATAATGGAACTCATACTTCAGCATTTTACTCTTCAACAGTCTATAAAATCTAGACATTTTTTTCTTTCAAAGGCATATATTGAAAAGATTACAAAAAAAGTTAAATAATAATTAAAATATTTTACATAAAATCTTATACATGATTAAAGATAGACATGAGCATATATATATGTGTGTGTATATATATATATATATATTTATATAAATAAAGTGAAGTGAAGTTGCTCAGTCATTTCCAACTCTTTGCGACCCCATGAACTGTAGTCTATCAGGCTCCCCCATCCATGGAATTTTCCAGGCGAGAGTACTGGAGTGATTTGCCCAAACATAAAACATATGTGGATTTTGCTTATGTCTATTTTTAGTAATATGTGTGTGTATATATATATATGTATGTATGTGTGTTTAATATTTACACACACATATGTGTGTGTTTCATAGAAAAATCATTTACAAATTAAATGCTGATGCTAAGCATTGAAGAATAGGGAAGCCAGGAGCTATGAGATAGAATTAGTATATTGGTAAGTGAGCATAAGCCTTTTTGGATAGCAGTTCAGAAATAACCAGTAAAATTACCACTTGGGATATAAGATAGAGAATCCTCTTAATATAAATTTTCAAAAGAAAAATATAGTTTAATATAGCTATTTATCACTTATCAGAAAGTTATAACCCTTTATAATCTCAACTATTGAAATCCAACAGAGAAAAATACTCGGTATTATGTCTATCTTTAATAATATTTAAGATTCTATGTAAAATAATTTAATTATTATCTAACATTTTTGATGTGAATGAATGAAACTAATGATTTTCTCAGACAAAACCAAAACTGTGAGAATTAATTACCAACATACCTATTCTGTTAAAAATACTAAAGGGATTTTCTACAGGCAGGAATACAATATCAGAATTTGCACATATAAAATGAAATGAATAGCACTGGAAATGTAAAGATGATGGTACAATGAAATTCATTATTTTTTTCTCATTTAAAATGTCATTACTGTATTGTGTGTTTATGCAATATTTAAGAGAATATTACAAGAACAGCACAAAGAATAGGAGGAAGGAATTAGAAATATATAGTGTAATATTCTTACACTACATTTTTTGAAGGCAAACTATGAATAATTAAGCATGTATATTATTAGCCTTAGGGCACCATTAAAATAATTAACAACAAGAAGATATATATATATAACGTAACGGAGGAAATAAAGTAGAATCCAGAAAAATGGTCAGTTAGCCTAAAGGAAGGCACAAAAAAGGAAAAAGATAAATTGAGACAAGTAGAAAAATTGCTGGATGGTAGATCTTAATTAAATATGCCAATACTCACATAGAATATGGCATAAAGATATTGATTATAAGACAGATATTGCCATAATTGAAAAAATAAGACAATTATAGCCTAAGTAGGAATTTAGATTCTGAATTATGAAATAAAAATTTTTACAGTTTCAATGTATAAGATGATTTAAATAAAATTAAGTAATAAGACAATTTCTTCCAAGCTTCAGTTTGAATTGTAGAAAAATGAATTTTTCTGGTACTAGCATATGTTTTCATGCAAATACTACTTTTTCTGGCTTGTGAAATATTAACATATAAAATAATATATAATAGTATCAGTAGGACACTTAATCTTATCTATGTTTTTAACTATAAACTTCAAATAAATATATATATGTTGCATGTGTGTATATATGTGTTCATATGTGTATGTGTGAATGTAATAAGCATCAAGATATTCAGAAAATATGCGAAATTAAGATGGTCATATGTGCTATTTGGGAGAAGTCAGGTGGATTCAATGAAGGAATTTGTGGCTTAAATGTATCTCATACATTTTTTCATATGACTTTGTATTTTACATAATTCAGATATTCCTCCACCAAACTAATACAGCAACCATTGTATATGAAGATTCAAACTTACATGTATAGGGCAAAAGTGCTTAATTCCAAGGAATTATACAATGTAAAATGTAGGGGAGATGCTCTAACACAGGGCCTGGAGTACCTATGGGGTTTCTGTCTTTCAAATTCAAAATAAAAGCCTTTGCAGCATCTCCTCAAAATGAGTGGCTCAACAGGAATGCTTGGCACATTGGTACACAGAGGTGATCACAGGGGCTTCCCAGGTGCCGCTAGTGGTAAAGAACCTGCCTACCAAACAGGAGATAAGAGAGATGTGGGTTCAATCCCTGGGTGGGGAAGATTCCTTGGAGGAGGGCATGGCAACCCGTTCCCAGTATCCTTGCCTGGAGAATCCCTTGGACAGAGGAGCCTGGTGGGCTACAGTCCATACAATCCAAAGAGTTGGACACAACTAAAGCAACTTAGCACATAGCATGAGTGTTTTATTCATTGTGAGTTCAAATTATGCTATGACACTCTCTAAACTGCATTGTTGACGTTTCCTTCAGAAACATCCTAAATAGGAATATTCTCTTGTTAATATATTGTTGGGTTTTACAGGTTCATTGACAGAGCACTGGCTGGGAACTTCCTTAGAACCAACTTATACTGCTTTCTGTTCCACTGAATCCTAAACTTATATGTGAACTATTTTCACACTAAATACTTATTATATTCTGAAGTTAGCATTTTAACAATACTTGTTTAAAGTCTATTGAAAACTAGATAAATTGTCCTTATGCCAAAATCCCACTGTTTGCTTCATGTCATTTATATTGTTTCACTGTAGGATAAAAGCTGGATTTACTAGCTGGCTGGCAAGCAAAAACAATATTAAAACTAAAAATAGTTCTCTGCAGAAAAACATCAAATATTTATAAACTTTCCTAAGAAGATAAGAGCTTAAAACCTGATCTGAAATAAAAATAATAGTAACAAAGTATATACTACAAAGCACATTTTCTATTAGTGAATATCATACAGTAGAGTTTTATAGATAAAAAATATGTTCCATTCTCATCTTCCTTCATAAATGATATGATGGTGAAAACTTGTCATCTTGAATCCTGATTAATATATTCTCTCTTATCTAAATTTATGCTACTTCTAATTGTGTTATGAGTCATCCTGAAATGGATTATAGATCGATCCATGACAGATAAAGGAAAATGAATCGTGTCTTTATGAAGATCAATTATAGTACAAAGCTGATGATATTCTAGAATGCAAAGATATAGAAAGACAGAAGAACATAATCCAGAGGAAATGTTTGAGTGTTTTGAGAACTCCAGACTATTAAAACCATTCTTTTGTGAATGATTTTAAAGAAATTATAACTGTCTTTATGACAACAAATACCCTGATCTCTTGCTTCAAATATTGCAATTGATAAAAAAATACTTTATAGTTTCTTTCTTGCTCCTTAAAATGTATTCTTACATGACAACAAGATTCCAATTCAAAGACCAGAAATAAAATGTCTCTCCCTTTACTCCTTGATTCAACACCCTCTACACACACACACACACACACACATACACACATGCATTTCTATAATGGGTAAAATAAATAACAGGCCTCCTTTGGTTTTTCATTATCATATCCCTGAAGAAATTCTTGGCATCATCTCCTACATTTTTCTCCTCATTTTGGCCGTTTCCTGGCCTCCCTCCTATTCCCAACAACACTTCTGCCTTTGCAGCCTTTCTTGCTGTCTCCTCTACCAGGAATGTGTTTGGCTACACGCCCACACACTCTTATTTCTTTCAAGTCAGTGCTGAAATACTGCTCTCCATAGTGGCATTTCCAGTCTGTCTTATCTGAAATAACATCACCCCTATAACTCTCTAATCACATACACTGTTTTCGTTTTCTTCACAGCTTTCTTTATTATCTGATTTTATGTCAAACATCTATGCATTTATCGCACCTTATCAAATAGAATGTAAACTCTGAGTGCAAGAAGTTGATCCATTGTGTTCACTGCAGTGTCTCCAACAATTAGAAGCCTGCCTAGTGATTGCTCTGTAAAGTTTAGTTGACTATATGGAAGAGTGAATTAAAAATCACTGACAACAAAAAAATCACACAAACCAAATTTATTGCTATCTTCTTCATTGTGGTAGTCAGTGATGATCCTCAATGGCCTTGCCATTGTATGATACCCTCCCCTGGACTGTGAGTGAGACTTATAAATTCCTTCTAATGGAATATGGCTACAGCATATGACAAAAGGAATGGGCTATGCAGGTAGGATTGTGCAGATAAAATTAATATCTCTAATCTGCTGAATTTGGCTTAATCAATAGAGAGTTTATTCTGGATGGGCCTGACATATTAGATAATGTCTTTGAAATAAGACTTAAGGAGACTCGACAACTGACTCAGTCCCTGGTGCTGAGAAATCATATCACCATGAGTTCTATGGTTACAAGAAAATTCTAAGCAACAAAGACATGAACCTGAAGAGGATCCTGGATTCTATATGAAGCCACAATCCTAGAAACAGCTTTGAGAAATCTTGAACAAAGGGCTCAGTTTAGTCATGCCAGATGCCAGGCCCACAGATGGTAAGATCATAAATATATGTTATTTTAAGTTACTAAATGTGTGGTGATTTATTATGCAGAAATTGAAAACTGATATAATCATTGATATCACTATTACATCAAAAAATAGAATTTGGCATTCATACCCTAATAAATAGCTAAGCACTCTGCTCTAAACAAACAAAACCCTCCATTCCTTTGGCATAGTTTGGTACAAAGTAAATTTAAGAGATGTGCCAAAAAGACATACTAAGTTTATGTAAAATTTTTTTTCCTGAATTCATTTTCTTTGTAGGCATTTTTAGGTTAAATGTATATAAAATGCTTTCTAAATTACTATAAAACAGAAATCTTTCTCATTTACTCTTATTAAATATTAAAATTATTAATATATTTTAATAATGAACAAAATAACAAGATATTATGTTTTGGTTACATTAGTAGATCATATTCTACTAATGAAGGTTGGAGAAGATTGAAGACAGGAGGAGAAGGAGACAACAGAGGATGAGATAGTTGGATGGCATCACCTGACTCTATGGACAAGAGTTCAAGTAAGCTATGGCAGTTGGCAATGGACAGGGAAGACTGATGTGCTGGAGGTCATGGGGTCACAAAGAGTTGGACATGACTGAGCAACTGAACTGAACAGATATACTTATTCATAATATGCACCATCATTATCTGGCTACTATTGATAGATTTCAAATTCTAAAAGATGATACTGTCAAAGTGCTGCATTCAATATGCCAGAAAATTTGGAAAACTCAACAGTGGCCACAGGAAAGGAAAAGGTCAATTTTCATTCCAATCATAAAGAAAGGCAATGCCAAAGAATGTTCAAACTACTGCACAATTGCACTCATCTCACAAGCTAGCAAAATAGTGCCCAAAATTCTCCAAAGCAGGCTTCAACAGTACATGAAACATGAACATCCAGATGTTCAAGCTGGATTTAGAAAGGCAGTGGAACAAGAGATCAAATCGCCAGTATCAAAAAACCAAGAGAGTTCCAGGAAAACATCTACTTCTGCTTTATTGACTATGCCAAAACCTTTGACTGTGTGGATTACAACAAACTGTGGAACATTCTAAAAAGATGGGAATGCCAGACTACCTTCCCTGCCTACTGAGAAATCTGTATGCAAGTAAAGAGGCAACAGTTAGCATTGGACATGGAACAACAGACTGGTTCCAAACCAGGAAATGAGTATGTTAAGGTTGTATATTGTCCCCTGCATATTTAACTTCTATGCAGAATACATGATGTGAATGTCAGGCTGGATGAATCACAAACCAAAACCAAGATCATCAGGAGAAATACAAATAACCTCAGATACACAGATGACATCAGCTTTATGGCAGAAAGTGAAGAAGAACTATAAAGCCTCTTGATGAAAGTGAAAGCAGAGAGTGAAAAAGTTGTCTAAAAACTCAACATTCAAAAACTAAGATGATGGCATCTGGTCCCATCAGCTCAGTTCAGTCACTCAGTCATGTCCAATACTTTGAGACCCCACGGATTGCAGCAGGTCAGACTTCCTTGTCCATTGTCAACTTTTGAGTTTACTCAAACTCATCTCCATTGAGTCAGTGATGCCATCTCACCATCTCATCTTCTTTCATCCCCTTCTCCTCCTGCCTTCAATCTTTCCCAGCATCAGGCCATTTTCCAATGAGTCAGCTCTTCACACCAGGTGGCCAAAGTTTTGGACTTTCAGCTTCAACATCAGTCCTTCCAATGAACACTCAGGACTTTAGGATGGACTGGTTGGATCTCCTTGCAGTCCAAGGGACTCTCAGGAGTCTTCTCCAACAATACAGTTCAAAAGCATCAAATCCTCAGCACTCAGCTTTCTTTATAGTCCAACTCTTACATCCATACATGACTACTGGAAAAACCATAGCTTTGACTAGACAGACATTTGTTGGCAAAGTAATGTCTCTGCTTTTTAATATAACTTTTATTCCAATGAGCAAGCATCTTTTAATTTCATGGCTGCAATCACCATCTGCAGTGATTTTGGAGCCCCAGATAATAAAGTCTGTCACTGTTTCCATTGTTTCCCCATCTACTTGCTATGAAGTGATGGGACCAGATGCCATGATCTTAGTTTTCTGATATTGAGTTTTAAGCCAACTTTTTCACTCTCCTCTTCCACTTTCATCAAGAGGTTCTTTAGTTCGTCTTCACTTTCTGCCATAAGGGTGGTGTCGACTGCATATCTGAGGTTATTGATATTTCTCCTGACAATCTTGATTCAAGCTTTTGCTTCATCCAGCCCAGCATTTCTCATGTTGTACACTGCATATATGTTAAATAAGCAGGGTGATAGTATACAGCCTTGATGTGTTCCTTTCCCTATTTGGAACCAGTCTGTTGTTCCATGTCCAGTTCTAACTGCATACAGAATTCTTAAGAGGCAGGTCAGGTGGTCTGGTATTCCCATCTCTTTCAGAATTTTCCAGAGTTTGTTGTTGTCCACACAATCAAAGACTTTGGCATAGTCAATAAAGCAGAAATAGACATTTTTCTGGAACACTCTTGCTATTTCGATGATTCAACGGATGTTGGCAATTTGATCTCTGATTCCTCTGACTTTTCTAAATCCAGCTTGAACATCTGAAAGTTCATGGTTCACGTGAACCAAGAACGTGAACTTCAGCTTTTTTGCTGAAGCCTGGCTTGGAGAATTTTGAGCATTACTTTACTAGCATGTGAGATGAGTGCAATTATGTGGTAGTTGGAGCATTCTTTGGCATTGCCTTTCTGTGAGATTGGAATGAAAACTGACCTTTTCCAGTTCTTTAGCCACTGCTGAGTTTTCCAAATTTGCTGGCATATTGAGTACAGTACTTTTACAGCATCATCTTTTAGGTCTCATCAGATTAGATCAGATCAGATCAGTCGCTCAGTCATGTCCGACTCTTTGCGACCTCATGCATCGCAGCACACCAGGCCTCCCTGTCCATTACCAACTCCCGGAGTTCACTGAGACTCACGTCCATCGAGTCACATCACTTCATGGCAAATTTATGGGGAAACAGTGAGAGACTTTATTTTCTTGGGCTCCAAAATCACTGCAGATGGTGACTGTAGCCATGAAATTCAAAGACGCTTGCTCCTTGGAAGAACAGCTATGACCAACCTAGACAGCATATTAAAAAGCAGAGACATTATTCTGCTGACAAAATCTGTCTAGCCAAAGCTATGGTTTTTCAGTAGTCATGTATGAATGTAGGAGTTGGACCATAAAGAAAGCTGAGCGCCAAAGAATTGATGCTTTAGAAATGTGATGTTGAAAAAGACTCTTGAGAATCCCTTGGACAGCAAGAAGATCCAACCAGCCCAACCTAAACAAAATCAGTCCTGAATATTCATTGGAAGGACTGATGCTGAAGCCAATTCTTTGGCCACCTGATGCGAAGAACTCACTCACTTGAAAAGACCTGATGCTGGGAAAGATTAAAGGCAGGAGAAAAGGTAGATGACAGAGGATTAGATGGATACATTAGGTAGTTGAAATAGGAAAAAGGAGCCCAGACTGGTGATGGCTAAAAGACAAGGATGGGAAAAGCCTGGGAAAAGAGAACAAAGGAAAATCTAAGGACCTGAGTGAGGACTTCAGGTAGAACAAATAGTACTCCTGGCTAGCACAATTTACATAGGGCAGGCCCAGGGGGAGGAGAAAAAACATATAAAATCTTGAACCAAAGGGTTGAGAGTCTCTCCCTCTCTCCTGCTCTCTCTTTCTCTGTGTTTTCTTCACATATTTTAGGTTGGCGTGGCCTCACGCCTCGAGGATATATTTTCCTTTATTTTCTAATAAAACTGAACTATAACACAGATCTGTAACACTGATTCATCCAAGAGCTGTAACGCTGGTCTGTCACTTCAAGATTTTTGTGATGAAACAGAACCAAGGAAATTACACACTCCCCCGACATCTGTTGTGCTGTGACTCTGATTTACCCTGGCTTAAACAACCTAGGTGCTGCCCCCCAAGGTGGAGGGCAAGCACAGAAGGAGCCCAATTCAGTGAAAGCTCCCATGGTGGGAGCTGACCAAGAAGAAAATCCAATGCAGGGAAAGTGACAAGAAGCCCAGCATGCTGGAAACCTGGACAGCGAAAAACGAACTCAGCAGAAAGCTCACGCGGCTCAGTCTCAGATTCCAGAAGACCTGTTAAAGTTGGAGGTCCTCGCTCCTAAGGCTGGAAGGACATATGCCTAACAAAATCTTAATTCCTTTATAATCTCTCATTTCTTGTTTCCTCAAACAAGAGGAGAGGCTACTCCTCAGTATGTCCCAAAGGCTCCACTATCTGCTGAGCCCCAGTACCTGTTGACCAGGTTGGTGGGGGTTCTTCTGTCCTTAATCTTCTTTGTGCCAAGGATCAGGTCAATGAAAACTGTGAGCACAGGTCAGGTATTTAGCAGATTTTCTGGCAGGTTATGAAGGGGATTCTTTGGCATATTTTTCCCACTGCTTTTTCCTCCCGTCCTTCAGATCCTCTCTCCTGGGACTTAAGCCCAGCCAAAACTTGTGATGCCTGGCTTCCAGACCTAATGAAGCTCAGGCTCTGATGTCTCATTGAAAAAATTCAGTTAGAATCACAGCAATAGGTAAGAGGTGGATTTCTTAGGATTCAGAGAGAAGCACACTCTGCAGGGTGTGGGCCATTGCAGAGGGCAAGTGCTTAAGCCATGGAATGTGGTGTGGCTAGGTTTTGCAAACTGGGTGAACTCATATGCTACTGAGTGGGAGAATCATCCCAACCCTTGGGGAACCACCCACTCTTTTGACAGTGCCTTGGAGCTGTCCTGCCACCTCTGGGTTTGTCATTTAACTTAAAAATTGGGGATTAAGGTTTACTTGAATTTGACTTGTCATCTTGGACCCAATTGATTTTAATCTGTTTATGTCATGCCCTTGTGCTATGTCATTCTTTCAAAAGTTGTGCCCTGCCCCCTTCCCTCCTGTTTCATGCTCTTTTCTGAGCCCTGTCCAGGCCCACAATGTTGCATCTACAATCTTCTGGAGGGACAACCAGAAAATAGCTGCCCCTTGGGAGGGAAATACTGTATAATATCCAAACCCTTTAGATAGTCAGTCCTTCATCTTCCATGTTTTCTACAAAATGTGCAACATCAGCATCTCTCAGTGAGCCTGCTAGGGTGGGAGACAGGCACACAATGCCTGCTAGAAGTCCATCTGTTGGCATCCCTTCAAGGGCACCTGGGCTTCCAGGGATAATGTTTGCCACCCTAGGAGTTAGCCCTGCATGCAGTTTAGTCCCAAACCCTTATGACACTTCTCCTAAAGTTACAAACAAACCCTCAGATCAAATCTCCATTCCACTTTTACAGAACATCTGGTCTGTTGCCTCTTATCAATTTGTTCTTAAACCAATTACAAACTCCTACAACCAGGACCCTCCTCCCCTGTAGGCAACATTGCTCCACCCAGCCTATTATTAAAATACTCTTAATGCCCCTAAGAGGGCCAGATAACCTACTCCTTTGTCATTAATTTCTGTTATTACCTAAAGTGGGTCTATGACAATGAAATGTTTACCATTGGAAACACCCTAAGTTGCTCTTATGGAGGAATAGGGGAGGAAATCAATGACTTTCATTCCCTTAGAGCAGTAAGAGGATAAGGCTTATGACTGTTTCACCAGGTTCCCAGTCTCAGGGCCTAGGCTTGGATTGCCTTATATCATGATATCTATTTCCATCTGCAGTGAACAAACTGCCAATGAGTTAAAATTACAGCCCCTTAACGATACCAGGAGAAAATAACCTCAGATATGCAGGTGACACCACCTGTATGGCAGAAAGTGAAGAATAACTAAAAAGCCTCTTGATGAAAGTGAAAGAGGAGAGTGAAAAAGTTGACTTAAAGCTCAACATTCAGAAAACTAAGATCATGGCATCCAGTCCCATCACTTCATGGCAAATAGATGGGGAAACAGTGGCTGACTTTATTTATTTTGGGGGGCTCCAAAATCACTGCAGATGATGATTTCAGCCATGAAATTAAAAGACGCTTACTCCTTGGAATGAAAGTTATGACCAACCTCAGTTCAGTTCAGTCACTTAGTCCTGTCCGACTCTTTGTGACCCCATGAATTGCAGCACGCCAGGCCTCCCTGTCCATCACCAGCTCCCAGAGTTCACCAAGACTCACGTCCATCGAGTCAGTGATGCCATCCAGCCATCTCATCCTCTGTCGTCCCCTTCTCCTCCTGCCTCCAATCCCTCCCAGCATCAGAGTGTTTCCCAATGAGTCAGTTCTTCGCATGAGGTGGGCAAAGTACTGGAGTTCCAGCTTCAGCATCATTCCTTCCAAAGAAATCCCAGGGCTGATCTCCTTCAAAATGGACTGGTTGGATCTCCTTGCAGTCCAAGGGACTCTCAAGAGTCTTCTCCAACACCACAGTTCAAAAGCATCAGTTCTTCAGTGCTCAGCCTAGACAGCATATTAAAAACCAGATATATTACTTTGTCAATAAAGATCCATCTAGTCAAGGCTATGGTTTTTCCAGTGGTCATGTATGGATGTGAGAGTTGGACTACAAAGAAAGGTGAGTGCTGGAGAATTGATGCTTTTGGACTGTGGTGTTGGAGAAGACTCTTGAGAATCCCTTGGGCTGCAAGGAGATCCAACCAGCCCATCGTAAAGGAGATCAGTCCTGGGTGTTCATTGGAAGGACTGATGTTGAAGATGAAGCTCCAATACTTTGGCTACCTGATGCAAAGAGCTGACTCATTGGAAAAGACCCTTGTGCTGGAAAAGATTGAAGGCAGGGGGTGAAGGGGAAGACAGAGGATGAGATGGTTAGATGGCATCACCAACTCAATGAACATGGGTTTGGATGATCTCTGGGAGTTGGTGATGGATAGCAAGGCCTGGTGTGCTGCAGTTCATGGGGTTGCAAAGTGTCAGACACGACTGAGCAATTGAACTGGACTGAATCCTACCCAGCACTGGTCACACTGGAGACCTTGGGGATGACCAACTCCAGTCTGGGGATTCATAATCGAGGCTGGTCGACCTGCCTCGATCTGCCTAGAGATCTGGTCCTCAAAAAGATGTCACGCCTCAACCTGCTCAGGGATCTGCCAATTCAGGGGTCCTAGGAGATCATCATGCCTCGACCTGCCCAGGGACCCAATTCTCAGGAGGCCATCCTGCCTCAACCTGCCTGGGGTTTCAGTCTCCAGGAGGCTATCACACCTCAGCTTGCCTGGGGATCTTCACCCTGACCCGAGGACGCCTAGGTCTCAGGTTGCAACAGTACTGGGTAGGATAAGTTTCAGAAAGACTCACCCCTAAGGAAGTCCAACCATGGAAATAGAAGGAGGCCTATTTCTTGTGGGACTATGCCCAGGCCTCAGCAATAACTTAGGAGCCCAATGAGAACTGCATTGCCTTTCTGGAAAGGCTAAAAGAGGCCCTCCAAAAGTTTACCGATCTGGACTTAGACTTTAACAAGGAACACGTGATTTTAAAGAACAAATTCCTGTCCCAGTGTGCATCAGACATTAGGATAAAGTTACAGCAGCTACAGCAGCAGGACCCTGCTGCCTCTTTAGATGAGATGGTCCAGACAGCCACCAATAACTTTTATTACAGAGAAGAGGAGAGGGAGGCCAAGGCACAGGAGAGGGAGAAAAGGAAAGATACAAGGCATGCCCAGATGCTGGCTACCCAACAGGGAAGCTCTATAGCAAACTCTGAGTCCTTGAAGGAGGCAAATGCCTAATCTGTAGACAGGCGGGGCATTGGGCCAAAGAGTGTCCAAACCATGACAAGTCTCCTAAAATGGCTTGCTACAAATACCATCAACTGGGACATTGGGCAGCACTCTGCCCTTGGGACCCAAGAGCCTCAAGGTCAAGCACCTAGCCTTCCCTCATGATGGTTCAACAGGACTGAAGCAGCCCACTCCAGCCAGCCCACCTATCACAAATAACAATCACAGGCCTGGATGTGTCAGGTAGGTCTGAGAATTTCTTGGTTGGAGAATTTCACAGAGGCTACCAACTCTGCCCTGACCTCCTACTCCAGAGCCTTTTCCTCCCAAACCATTTTGGGTGCTACAGGGAAAACAATTACAAAAAGATTCACCTGAGCACTTTGTTGCTGGGATGGACAAATATTTTCCCACCAGTTTCTAGTGGTCCCTGACTGTCCTCCTCCCTTATTGGGAAGAAATCTTTCCCTGCCTTCAAAACTTTGCAGCTATTGCAATCCTGATAGAAGATACTTTAAAACTTTATTTTGGGCACAAACTAACTATTTTTACCAGCCACCAAGTGAAACAACTCCTAAGTGGGAGAGGCCACTTATTGATGTCTGGTCAAAGAATCATCAGATATCAAGTAG
This sequence comes from Bison bison bison, assembly GCF_000754665.1. NCBI lineage: Eukaryota > Metazoa > Chordata > Mammalia > Artiodactyla > Bovidae > Bison > Bison bison. The sequence goes on along the minus strand of NW_011494919.1, from coordinate 4,135,232 downwards.
TGCTGATGGAAAATCCAGACCTCACTATATCCCCTTGTGAGTTTCTTAACCCAGCCACCCTCTTGCCTACCCCTGAGGGTTCTCTTCCCTTTCATTCTTGCCTAGAAACCTTGGACCACTGGACAAAACCTGGAGAGGGATTGTCAGAAGATCCTCTGACCAATCCTGAGGAAATCTGGTACACTGATAGAAGCAGCTTTGTCTTAGATGGAAAAAGAAGAGCTGGATATGCAGTAGTCTCCAATTTTGAGACCACAGAAGCTAAACCTTTGCATCAGGTTCAGTTCAGTTCAGTCGCTCAGTCGTGTCCGACTCTTTGCGACACCATGAATCGCAGCACGCCAGGCCTCCCTGTCCATCACCAGCACCCGGAGTTCACTCAGACTCACATTCATCATGTCAGTGATGCCATCCAGCCATCTCACCCTCTGTCGTCCACTTCTCCTTCTGTCCCCAATCCCTCCCAGCATCAGAGTCTTTTCCAATGAGTCAACTCTTCGCGTGAGGTGGCCAAAGTACTGGAGTTTCAGCTTCAGCATCATTCCTTCCAAAGAAATCCCAGGGCTGATCTCCTTCAGAATGGACTGGTTGGATCTGCTTGCAGTCCAAGGGACTCTCAAGAGTCTTCTCCAACACTACAGTTCAAAAGCATCAGTTCTTCGGTGCTCAGCCTTCTTCACAGTCCAACTCTTACATCCAT
>NW_011494919.1:4116538-4134432 GCF_000754665.1 Bison bison bison | reverse complement strand
GACTAGACAGACCTTTGTTGGCAAAGTAATGTCTCTGCTTTTGAATATGCTATTTAGGTTGGTCATAACTTTTCTTCCAAGGTGTAAGCGTCTTTTCATTTCATGGCTGCAATCACCATCTGCAGTGATTTTGGAGCCCCAAAAAATAAAGTCTGACACTGTTTCCACTGTTTCCCCATCTATTTGCCATGAAGTGATGGGACCAGATGCCATGATCTTCATTTTCTGAATGTTGAGCTTTAAGCTAACTTTTTCACTCTCCACTTTCACTTTCATCAAGAGGCTTTTGAGTTCCTCTTCACTTTTCTGCCATAAGAGTGGTGTCATCTGCATATCTGAGGTTATTGATATTTCTCCCAGCAATCTTGATTCCAGCTTGTGCTTCTTCCAGTCCAGAGTTTCTCATGATGTACTCTGCATATAAGTTAAATAAGCAGGTGACAATATACAGCCTTGACATACTCCTTTTCCTATTTGGAACCAGTCTGTTGTTCCATGTCTAGTTCTAACTGTTGCTTCCTGACCTGCATATAGACATCAGGTACTTCAGCCCAATTCTCTGAGTTCATAGCCCTAACTCGAGCTTTAGAGCTAGGAAAAGGAAAAAGAGTAGCTATTTACACTGACCCCAAGTATGCCTTTCTGGTGCTACATGCACATGCTGCTGTTTGGAAGGAAAGAGGCCACGTGACCACCAAGGGTCCCCAGTCAAAAATGGTGATCAAATCCTTAGACTCTTGGAGGCAGTCCATATGCCCACTGAGGTTTCAGTCTCCCACTGTAACGGACACCAAAAAGGGAGCACAGAAGTGGCACGAGGGAACCAAGCAGCCAATCAGGCAGTTAAAAGAGCAGCATTACAGAACAATGACCTAATAGGGGTTGCCACCTTAGTTCCACAGACTAATTTGCCAGAAACTCCTTCATATACTGAAGGCAAGACTCTTAAAGCTAAGAATGAGGCTTTCAAGAAGATCATTTGGGGTGGTTCCAAAAGGAGGGACTCCTTTTTCTGCCTGGAAACCTCCAATGGAAGTTGGTTAACTCCTTACATGCCACCACTCATTTAGGGGAGAAAGCCCTCCAAAGATTACTAGAAAGGTCCTTTAGAGGAACAGACCTCCAAACAACTACAGGGCAAGTGATCTCCTCTTGTTCCACTTGCCAGTTAAACAACCCCCAAGGAGCTCAAAGACCCCAGCTGGCCCAGCCTGTCCAACAATGAGGGACCTACCCAGGAGAGGACTGGCAGATGGACTTCACCCAGATGCCAGTTTCTCAAGGGTATAAATACCTATTAGTCATGATAAATACATTCACAGGATGGATCGAAGGCTTTCCCACCTGGACTGAGAAGGCTGAAGACGTGGTTAAAAAACTGCTCCAAGAAATCATTCCAAGATTTAGTCTGCCCAGGTCATTACAAAGTGACAATGGGATAGCATTTACTTCTAAGGTCACCAAAGGGGTCTCTAAAGCATTGGGCATTACTTCTTATCTCCACTGTGCCTAGAAGCCTCAGTCTTCAGGAAAAGTAGAAAAAGCAAACCAATTCTTAAAATCAGTGATAAAAAAGATAACCCAGGAGACCTCCCTGGGATGGAAGGAGGCTTTACCAATAGCTCTCCTCCACACCCATATTGCCCCTAAGGAACAGGTTGGTCTTAGTCCTTATGAGGTGCTATATGGGAGACCTTTTGTTTATGCCAATGACCTCTTCCTAGATCCAGAGGCTCAGACTCTCTGGTCTTATACCATGGCCATTAGGCAATTCCAACAGGCTATATGCTTGTGGGGTTGTCAACAAGGACCCGAAAGATTCTAAGGCTTCACCACTATATGCTCCAGGGACTCATGTTCTAATTAAAAGTCTGGAAAGATGGGTCCCCAAGGGCTAAACTCCAGCCCACGTGGAAGAGCCCCTACTCTGTAATACTTTCTACCCCCACAGCAATCAAGGTACCAGGATATGACTCCTGGATTCACTACTCATGAGTCAAGCCATGGAAGAAAACAGAAGAGGACACTCCATATACCTGTGGGCCCCTGGGAGTTCTCAGATACATATTCAGAACTACAAATGAGTGCCATTCTAATGAATACCCTCAAAATCTAGTTTCTGGGGATAAGACTTCTTAGGACAGCTCTAAAGAGCCAACACAGCTTGGCAGGGGTTGTACTCCAAAATCGACAGGAGATAGATCTTCTGATCCCTGAAAAAGGAGGGACTTGAGACATCCTGGCAATGGGAATTTGTAGTTGGCTAATGCCCCTACTAGTCTTTGTTATGCCATATTGATGCTGCTTATGATTGTTCCATGTATTATCAATTGTCTAACCCATTTTATCTCTGCCCAGGTCAACAAGCTACAACATGCAGTGCCAGTTCAACAAGGATATATAAAACTACAGCTGACCATGGAAAATATCACTCACCCTTAGATGGACACCACTATAAGGACTCTGAGGCCTGAGACTAGCAAGAGGGGGAGGCCCAATGCCCATCACCATCCCAGTTCAGGAGGAAGTAGCCAGAAAGGCCTCAATGCCCCTATTACCAAAGAATTGGGCCTCCCATCTCTTGACAGGGGAATGTTAGATAGTTAGAATAGGAAAAAGGAGTCCAGAATTGCATGGCTAAAAGACAAGGAAGGGAAAAGCCCAGGAAAATAGAACAAAGGAAGGTCCAAGGACTGGAGGGAGGACCTCAGGTAGAACAAACAGCACTCCTAGCTAGCCCAATTTACATAGGGCAGGCCCATGGGGAGGAGAAAAAATATATTAAAAGAGGAGCCAAAGGGCCGGGGGTCTCTCTCCCCCTCTCCTGCTCTCTTGCTCTCTCACTCTCTCACTCTCTCACTCTCTCTCGCTCTCTCGTGCTCTCTCTCTCTTTGTGTCTTTTAGGTCAGCATGCGCTCATGCCTTGAGGATGTATTTTCCTTTATTTTCTAAATAAAACTGAACTGTAACATGGAGTTGTAACACTGATCCATCCAAGAACTGTAACACTGGTCCGTTGCTTCAAATTTTTGTTGTGACGAGACAGAACCAAGGAAATTACATGCTCCCTTGACAGTTGGATAGCATCACTGACTCCATGGACATGAGTCTGAGCAAGCCCTGGGAGTTGGTGATGAACAGGGAAGCCTGGTGTGCTGCAGTGCATTGGGTTGCAAAGAGTTGGACGCAAATGAACTGAACTGAACTGAACTGGATTGATAGATATGGTAGATAATCCACAATCCAGATAACAGGATATGGTAAAGTACATTCAAGCCTAATTATATGTGTCATTTAAGACTACCAAACTTAGCAGTCCCTCAAACGTGATTAAAAAATGTATATGCTGCAATGGGATACTCAGAATTTTCATCTAGTTTTCTGTATACATAATATCACAATACAATAAGTGAATCCAGGAAGAGAAAGAGAAAAATGAAAATGTGTCAATGCCGATGATTGATGTCCCACAGATAATATGTTTATTAATGTATAGCATGAAAGAAAAGAAGGAAGGATAAAGTCACCTTTGTGCAGAAAAAAAGATGGGAAAACTAGGGGGAAAAGAAACAGTACTATTCAACAGGGTTACATGCTTGTTTATTTCCAGCACTGAAAAAAAAAAAAAATTAAATGCCATAAAAAGATAGTTTATCTGTTATAACTTGAACAGTAGCCAATATATGAATTCTAACTATCACACAAGATACTTATAAAAACCAAATGAGTACAGTAAAGAAAATAGGTAATTAATTTTTAAAAATCTTTTGTTGTTGTTCAGTCTCTAAGTTGTGTCCAACTCTTTGCAACCCAATGCACTGCAGCACACCAGGCTTCCCTGTTCATCACCAACTCCCAGGGCTTGCTCAGACTCACGTCCATGGAGTCAATGATGCCATCCAACTGTCCATGGACTTCAACACACCAGCTTCCTCTGTCCTCCACTATCTCCCAGAGTTTGCTCAAATTCGTGTCCATTGAGTCAGTGATGCTATTTAACCATCTCATCCTCTGCCACCTCTTTCTCCTTTTGCCTTCCATTTTTCCCAGCATCAGGGTCTTTTTCAAGGCATTATACCACAGGCCTTAAAGATAGACATGTTAGCTGCTTTACTCATGATTCTATTTAAAATGCACCGTGTAATATAGATCCTTTCTATTTTTTTTTCGAATTGATGCATGGACAAATTATTAAGTAAATCTCATTAGAAATCAAAGATGCCTTTCTTTTTCCTTTCGTTGTTACAGTACTTATGCTTATAGTTACTGATGTAAATTACCTTAGGTGGGGATTGTCCGTTTTTTCTGAAATGACTTTCAGTGGTTCACTCAGTTTTTACATATAAAGCATATATTCATACTTGCCTAAGAGAAAGGGTATGAACAACACCTGTGATCCTGTGTTCCCACGGTGAGAGGATGTGATACCTGTGGTTGTGAAGGGGTGGTTTTGAGAGTGGCAGACACAGTCAAAGAAAGAAAGAGAAAGAGAGGGAGGGAGGGGGAGAGAAGAGGGGAAAGAAGGAGGGAAAAAAGGAAAGAAAGACTGTATGTGCTAGATTAGACAAATCTGTTCATCCAGGTGTAAGGTATGCCCGGTGAAGTAATATGCCCAAGTACACCCTGAGTCTTCTGCTAAAGGATGGGCTAAAATTCTTACCCATTTTTCACGTTGTTTTTTGACATTAAGAAAATCGGTTCAAGCAGGCTCTGATCTCAGTTTAGCAGCAATGAAAGATGCCAACACTCCAAAGGGAAACTCATCACCAGGGATATCTGGCCTTTTAATGCATGCTTGATAAAATATCCTTTGTGTTTTGGGGAAATACTTAATGCCTCCAAAATATGCTGTTGAAATTGGTAAGCCCATATGGACTCAGACAGCTGGCAAATCGTGTTGTGTGCTTGTGTATGTGTGTGTATAATACTGAATAAGAAAATTCATATAAATTACCCAAAATAAAAACAGATCACAACAGTGCGAATCAGTGTGAGAATTTACTTTCATGGCTTTGGCCCCACTGTGTCCTTTTGTGACAGCAATAGTGCTAACCGCTTGATCTGATTTCCTAGATTGTTTTGGTCTATTGCACAGAAGAAAAGGAACTAGCTCCTTCAGAGAAACTAGTTCTTTACCAGGGGAACTTCAAAATTTCTTGAATATGGGGATATTAAGAAAAAATTCTTGACCTCACACTCATAGTAGCAGGTGGCTATTTAGTAACTGCTTCCCACGTGGTGCTCGTAGTAAAGAATCTACCTGCCAAGGCAGGAGACGTTAAGAGAAGCTCTTTAGATCCTTGGGTCCTGAAGATCAGAAACATTTGCAAGATTAAATCATAAAAATATATGGCAGGTAACACGGTAAAATATCAAATGCTCTATCAATAAGTTTTGATAAAAATAAAAGAGATAGTTTTGAAAGTTTATTGACTTTATGTTGCTGTATAACAAATCACAATAATCTTAGTGACTTAAAACAATATTCATTTATTAGCTCATAATCTATAGATCTGAAGTCTGGAAAGTTGTATTTGGATTCTCTGCTCAGGTTAAAACAAGGTTGCATGTTCACCTGAAGTTCAGGATCCTTTTCCAATCACCTTCCTGTTATTGGAAAAATTCATTTTCTTGGAGTTCAGGGCTATATTCTTGTTTTCTTCCTGCCTATCAGCTGAGGACAGCTCTCAGGATCTACAGGCTACTCTGAGGTCCTTGTCCTGTGGCCTCCTCCATCTCAGCAAGATGGAAACTTGATCACCTTAAGTCCTTCTCTTTATCTGAATATGTCAGACATTCTCTGTTGTACCAGTTAAAGAAAACTCTGCTCTGAAAGAGCATATATGATTAAGTTAGGTCCACCCAGATAATCTCTGTGACTTAAACTCAATTGAATATTATCTTGAATTACATCTGTGAAATCTCTGTTGCAATAAAAGTTTGCATAATAATATCAAAGGGGCAAATATCATGGAAACCACTTTAGAATTATACCTACCACAGAAAACAAACTACCTTCAATAAAAATCATAACAAAGCATAATGTTTTTATCTTATTACTCAGTTATCAGTGATCTCAGATTGTTGGCCAGTATTATTGTGCTTAAGAACAGTGGTGTGTGTGCTTGAATATGTGGCAATTATGAGTTCAAATAAAGTCATCATAAAAGGTTAAATAATGTAAAAATAGTTATGTCAACTTTCAGTCTATCTACTGATCTTCATATATCATGCTAGAATTCAAGTGATGACAATGTACATACTAATTATGTTAATCCAATGATCTATACAGGAGCACTTACATTGCATTTGTCAACTTGCATCCAGATAGAAATGGAAAATGACAAAACATAAAAATCTCTACAGACTTGTGATGAGGTTTCTACTCAGCTACAGCATTCATATTTGTGGAAGACAACATTTATAATTTAAGAAAAGGAATATTGGGAAATAAATCCATTTGTGTAATGTATTATTAATTTTGTTACATAAATAGATTAATTTGCTTGGAGGACAAATTCTCTTTCTTTGGAATTCTGTTTATTTTTATTTACCCTTAGAGGAAAACAGTAAAAACAATTATTCTTGTAAATGTATATTAAAATTGAATCAAAACAGATTAAGTGTAAAAGTTAAGTAAATTTCATATTTGCTTAGTACAGGAAAAGTATTACATTGAATGAGCTTCCCCAGTGGCGCAGCGGTAAACGATCTGCCCGCCAATGCAGAAGACATAGGAGATGTGAGTTCAGTCCCTGGGTTGGGAAGATCCCCTGAGGAGGAAATGGCAACCTACTCCAGTATTCTTGCCTAGGAAATCCTACAGTCCATGAGGTCACAAAGAGTTGAAGACAACTGAGTACTTAGCACACATTACATTAAATAGGAAATTTTCTTCTGACAAAATAAATCATGAGTAGGTTGATACTGCATTTGAACTAGATTGTTTCTATTTTTAAATGGCTTTACTGAGAAATAATTTACTCACTAAAAAACACTCATATTAATGTTCCATTTGGTTTTTCAGGATTAATTTGGAGCTTTGTTATATATTTTATGAATTTTTTTTCTCATTTCTCCTTATGTTCTCGTTAAAGAATCATTAATATTAACTCACCTACACATTATAGGAGCTTCCCTGGTGGCTCAGAGGTAAAGAATTCACCTGCAATGCAGGAGTCCCAGGACATGCAGGCTCAATCCCTGAGTCAGGAAGATCCCCTGGGAGTGCATGGCAATCCACTTAGTATACTTGCCTGGAAAATCCCATGGACACAGGAGCCTGGCAGGCTAGAGTCAGACAGAGAGTCAGACACGACTGAAGTGACTTGGCACACATGCACACATTATAGAGTCTGGCAGTGGAGAAGATTCAACTAAAGTATTCTAAGTACAATCAATAGTGAGTAAATACAGTACAAACTGCAAATATATCAGATTTTTAATTTTAATCCAGGCAGATGAAATTAATAGGATTATTTTTTCTCTTTGCCTCACCAATGAAGGTGCAGATTATAGTTAAAGTATAATAGTCAAGTCTGTCATATCTTCTATCTAAGTTTATAGATAATGTTCATTTACAATAATTTAAAACATTTTACTTAAATAGCCCTGTTATTTAAAGTACATGATGATTTCTTATTAAATTCAAAGCGTTCACATTGTAAGCACTTTAGAGAACATCCACGTGCGTGCCTATGTGCGTGCGTGCGTGCAAGTGTGCTCAGTCGCTCAGTAGTATTGGACTCTGTGATCCCATGACTGTAACCCAGACAGGCCCTTCTGTCCATGGGATTCTCTAGGCAAAAATACTGGAGTGGGTTGCCATTTCTTCCTCCAGGGGATCTCCATACCTTTGTGCATACTTTCATCACAGGACTATCCCATGCCTCATTTGTCTAATAAGTGTGATATTTTATTTGGATTGAAAGTAATAACTCTGTAATTTAAATAAAAATATATGGCTTCTGACACACTGTGAAGAAAAATCAGGACTTCTGTTTTCATTATTCAGAAGAACTACAGTCTGCCTCCTGAAGTCTGCATAGTTGCACTTCGTGAAGCTCTACCACCATTTCCTTTTTAATCACTCCTTTTATGTTGCTGTGTGGTAAGTTGCTTCAGTTGCATCGGACTCTGTGACCCCATGAACTGTAGCCCGCCAGGCTCGACTGTCCATGGGATTCTCCAAGCAAGAATACTAGAGTGGGTTGCTGTTTCCTCCACCAGGGAATCTTCTTGACCCAGGGGTGAAAACTGCATTTTTTAATATCTCCTGCATTGCCACTGGGTTATTTACCACTAGCTGCCACCTGGGAATTCAGTTGAGTCACTCAGTCGTGTCAGACTCTTAGCAACCCCATGGACTGCAGCATGTCAGAGTTACCTGTCCATCACCAACTCAAACTCATGTACATGGAGTTGGTAATGCCATCCAACCATTTCATCTTCTGTCATTGACTTTTCCTTCCGCCTTCAATCTTTCCCAGAATCAGGGTCTTTTCCAATGAGTCAGTTCTTCACACTGGGTGGCCAAAGTATTGGAATTCCAGCTTCAGCATCAGTCCTTCCAATGAATATTCAGGACTGATTTCCTTTAGGATGGACTGGTTGGATCTCCTTGCAGTCCAGGGAATCTCAAGAGTCTTCTCCAACATCACAGTTAAAAGCATCAATTCTTTGGTGCTCAGCTTTCTTTATAGTCCAACTCTCACATCCATACACGACTACTGGAAAAACCATACCTTTGACTAGATGGACCATTCTTAGCAAAGTAATGTCTCTGCTTTTTAATATGCTGTCTAGGTTGGTCATAACTTTTCTTCCAAGGAGCAAGCAAGTGTCTTTTAATTTCATGGCTGCAGTCACCATCTGCAGTGATTTTGGCATTCCCAAAATAAAGTCTCTCACTGTTTCCACTGTTTCCCCATCTATTTGCCATGAAGTGATGGGACCAGATGCCATGATCTTAGTTTTCTGAATGCTGAGTTTTAAGCCAACTTTTTCACTCTCCTCTTTCACTTTCATCAAGAGGCTCTTTACTTCTTCTTTGCTTTCAGCCATAAGTGTGGTGTCATCTGCATATCTGAGGTTATGCCCCTTTCATATTAAATATCTACTTCATAAAACTCTCCTGATACTGTGTATTTGTTTGTATGACATCTTCTTCCAGAGTTAAAAGCTGTGCTTAAAAATAAAATTGATTACTTTAGATCTAGAGTTTCTACAATTCCTAGATTTTAGCTATCTATACTCACTTTTTTGTTTACCTTTTACAGTTCTTTGATTCTTTTCAGGCTATCTCTTGTCATTACTTGGAAAACTTTGTCAGCCACTGTGACTCAAAGTCTGCATGACAACCTAAGTGAAATGGAAAAAAGAGAGACCAAATAAATAAGTTTATTGTTTTGATTTCAATCATTACCTAAATTATCTTAAAATAATTTGTCTCTAAATTTGTAAATTTTTATGTTTCATGATGTTAATCTTTAGTTTATATCTTCAGTGATACTTCATATTTATTGTTTATGGATTTTTACTTTGAATATTTAGCATATTTGTGGTATTTTAAAATCTATATTCAATCACAATAATATTTATTTAGGAAAAGTAAAAGTGAAGTTGCTCAGTCATGTCTGACTCTTTGCAACTTCATGGACTGGAGCCTACAGGCTCCTCCATCCATGGAATTTTCCAGGCAAGAGTACTGGAGTAGGTTGCCATTTCCTTCTCCAGGGAATCTTCCCAACCCAGGGACTGAACCCAGGTCTCCTGCATTGCAGACAGACACTTTACCATCTGAACCACCAGGGAAGCCCTTATTTAGGAAAGGGATTATTTATTATGTAGAGTTCCCTGTGTTATACAGTAGACCCTTGGCAATTGTTTTATATATAGTAGTGTTCATATGTTCAGAGAAGGCAATGGCACCCCACTCCAGTACTCCTGCCTGGAAAATCCCATGGATGGAGGAGCCTGGTAGGCTGCAGTCCATGGGGTCGCTGAGGGTCGGATACGACTGAGCAAGTTCACTTTCACTTTTCACTTTCATTCATTGGAGAAGGAAATGGCAACCCACTGCAGTGTTCTTGCCTGGAGAATCCCAGGGATGGGGGAGCCTGGTGGGCAGCCGTCTATGGGGTCGCACAGAGTCAGACACAACTGAAGTGACTTAGCAGTTAGCAGTGTGCATATGTTAATCCCAAACTCCTAATGTATCCCTTCCACCAACCTTTCCCCTTTGGTAGCTTGAAGTTTGTTTTCAAAGTCTGTGAGTCTTTTTCTGTTTTGTAATAAAGTTCATTTATATCATTTTTTTTTTAGATTCCACATATAAATGGTATCATATGATATTTATTTTTCTCTAATTAATGTGTGACTCAACTTTTAACTTTCACTGTCTTCTATTTGAAGACTAGACATGTTCTTATTTTCTGCAGATCTAGTAAGCCCCAGGATTCTAGGGTGAATGTATACAAACCTAAAATGTTAGAAAATGAGTTTAGGATAGAACATATATTGTAAAGAATAGTATAAAAAGATTGTTTCATTTGGTTATATGTTGAAGTAGAAATATGTGTAGGTTATAAAGTTGACAAGAATTTTCATTAAAAAAAGAAACTATTCTTATGCCTCAGTTTAAACTTTTATGACTGATTCAATAATTGATATGGGACATTTCTCAGAGCAAATATTGCTCTATTTTCTGTATTTTTCACAGCACACTCTTTTTTTCCAAACAACATTTTTCCCCACTTAAGCACATCTACATGTAGACTCATTTCACCTTCAATTGTGGATGACAGGAGAATTTAAACTAATTTAAATACCATCCCAAGCAAACTGTATTAGAATGTTAATTCTGCTGTACATTTCAATTTGCATAATAAATTCTAAAATCACATACAGATGATTTATGGATTACTAATGTTTCTGATTATTTATTATACTTTTCTATTAACACAAATAAAGCAAGTCTTATTTAGGATTTTTATAAGTAATTTTGAATAAGAAATGCACATTGAATTTGTGATGCATGCGGTATATAACAAGGTTCCTTGGACAGTAAAATGCCTTGTCCGTGGGGGACAGACTGCTAAAAAGTGCTCACAGATTTCTGTGTCCAAAAGAATAGACTTTTAGAAGATAAGTTATTTTAGGTTAAACGGCATTCCAGAGGTTTTCTCGTCCTGACCCATTTAAAACACAAGTGAATTAACATCCAGAAAAGATAAAAATAACATCCCTATTTAGAAATTTGTATTCTTTCTGCTAGTTGACTTTCGGAGAAGGCAATGGCAACCCACTCCAGTACTCCTGATTGGAAAATCCCATGGACAGAGGAGCCTGGTGGGCTGCAGGCCATGGGGTCGTGGAGTCGGACACGACTGAGCGACTTCACTTTCACTTTTCACTTTCATGCATTGGAGAAGGAAATGGCAACCCATTCCAGAGTTCTCACCTGGAGAATCCCAGGGTGGGAAGCCTGGTGGGCTGCCACCTATGGGGTCGCACAGAGTCGGACACAACTGAAGCAACTTAGCAGCAGCAGCAGCAGCAGTTGACTTTAGAGCCAATTGTTATACTCAGCTCTCTATATCACCATCCTTTCCTAATTCTAAGCAATTCTTTGTTATCTATAAAATTTTTTTTATAACTCATACTAAAAGAAAAACTGAGATGTTATAGTTCTAATTTTTATACCCAAATAGTTTGTTATTTCTTGTCTGTAGTTTTAAAATATTGTTTTGTATTATTTAGTGTTTATGAATATTGGGCTTTCTGTTTGCAATCTTATAAAATACTATATGGAATAAATATTTCTGGCAAGAGAACATTAAGTATTATAATCAAAAACAATAAAGCTACTTAGACACATACCAGGATCTTAGAATGTATGTATAAAACTACATGTGTACTTTGAAGGTCTAATGGCAACAGAAAGAATTTCTAAAGCTTTCTGTGAAAATATTAAAGGAGCACAAATGTGAGAAATTTTAAGTTCTGTGTTTAAAAACTGCTAACATAACATAACTGCTAATATCTCTGCATTAGAAAAGCACTATTTATTGAAAGAGACAGACATAATTCTACCATGCTCTCCACCCTCTGGTCTCTCAAATCACAAATGAAACTACAACAAATATCCTTTTCAACTTTAAAAGATTTTCTATATAAACGTTTAATAGATACACAAAATACCACATCAGGGTAATATAATCCTATACATGATAATTCTTTAATGTACATTGTAACCAAATTTCACCCTAATATAGTTTATATAACTGTAAAAGCTCTACATCATTTGTAAAGGCAATATGAAGGATACTTGATCATTATGCCTTAGAATTTATTATGGAAAGCATTTAAAATTTTTGCTAATTAAATTTTTATTAAGCCTCCATATTTCCTGTGCAACATTTTGTTCCTTGAGTAATTTATTTTATTCACTTAAGGATTCCAGTAACATGAAAGTATTTTCTAAAAGATATAAATGATGAGTTCTATTTATAAAAAAAGTTTGGTTTAGAATTTAGGAATGTTTTTTTATCTTATGTTCTATAGGATGGTAGCCAGATAAATAAGACTAAAGAATACATAAACGAATATGGAACTACAATTAATCACATTTTCAAATTCTTCAATTTATTTACTTAATAATGTATTTGTCTTCTATGAAAAATGGAAGCAGGAACTACCATGACCTAGCTAATTTTTCCCTATCTCAGAGACCTCAATGGTAAAATAGTGTAATTTCTACAGGCCACGAAGCAAAATTAGATAAGGTTACTAAGTACCCTTTGTTTTAATAACTACTTAATTATAATGTTCATGGGTGTTTGATTCAGACTAAACATAGTTGAAATCTCTGTACTTTCATTATGAACTGTGTAATCTAGGCAATTTGCCTAAACTCACAAAGCTTCTGTTTACTCTTTCAATTGTAAGAAGAAAGATGCTCTCTTCAGATGATCATCAATAGCAACAAATTTAATTACAAGTCTCAAGTATTTAGCTCTATGGACTGAGGAGCCTGATAGGCTGCAGTCCATGCGGTTGCTGAGAGTCAGATAGGACTTGAGTGTCTTCACTTTCACTTTTCACTTTCATGCATTGGAGAAGGAAATGGCAACCCACTCCAGTGTTCTTGCCTGGAGAATCCCAGGGACGGGGGAGCCTGGTGGGCTGCGGTCTATGGGGTCGCACAGAGTCAGACATGACTGAAGCGACTTAGCAGCAGCAGCAGCATACCACATGTTAAATTAAAAAATCAACATGTTTCTTATTTTTATTAGTAGAATATATATTAGATATAGCAGTGTGTACATGTCCACTCTAGACTCCCTAACATGGACATGTACACACTACTATAAGAAAGAAAGAAAGAAAGTGAAGTGGCTCAGTCGTGTCCGACTCTTTGCGACCCCATGGACTGTAGCCTATCAGGTTCCTCCATCCACAGGATTTTCCAGGCAAGAATACTGGAGTGGGTTGCCATTTCCTTCTCATATTTAAAATGGATAACCAACAAGGATCTACAGTACACCACATGGAACACTGCTCAATGTAATGTGGCAACTTGGATGAGAAGGCAGTCTGGGGAAGAATGAATTCATGTACATGTATGGCTAAGCCCCTTTGCTATTCACCTGAAACTATCCCAAAATTGCTTATCGGCTATACCCCAATACAAAATAAAAAGTTTTTTAAAAAGTTTTAATAAAAATATATCAATGTATTCTTGAGCAGATCAATCATTTTTTTTTCTTTAGTGATTGTTCTGTTTTTATAGATGTCAATTTATTAAAAAAAAAGAATATATGTTAATGAAAACTGAAAATATAGGCTGTGAGAAGTCAGGCTGTTAGTAGTTACTATGATAAAGCAAAAACAGTTAAGTAACGTAATACAATGCCCTTTGACCAACATCTCCACTTTTTTGCCCATCTAAGGGCCCCTGGCAACAATTCTATTCTTTGCTTATAAATATGAGTGCAGTTTTTTAAGATGTTTTCGATGTAAGTGATCATACAGTATTTGTCATGCACTGTCTAACTTATCTCACTTAGCATAATACCGTTAAGATACATCCACGTTGTGGCAAATGGAAGGATTTTCTTTCTCTTTTATTATGGCTGAATAATAGTCCATCTGTGTATACCTATGTATCTATATCTATGTATCACATTTTCTTTATCCATTCATCTCCTGATGACACCTAGGTTGTTTCTTGGCTATTGTGAATATTGCTGCAATGAACATGGGCCTGTTTATAACTCTTCAAGATAGTTATTTCATTTCCTTTGGATAATACTCTATACCTCTCTGTTGTTTTCGTGGTAAGTCTAGCTAAAAGCTCTCCAATTTTATCTTTCCAAAAAATTAACTCCCAGTTTTATTCTCCTCTTCTATAGCTGGAGGGGCTCCCCCAAAATGACAATAGGAGAGTCAATTTCAGAAGTCTCTACTGGCATTTTGCCTTCATGCAGTCACAAAGGTTAGGGCTGGCTTTCAGTGTGGATTTCAGCTCTGGAAGGGGACAGGGACATTAGAAATGGAACAGGGAGGGAGTGAGGTGGCTCCTTCCTTCAGACAAACAGGAAGATTTCTGGGGATAAAACTGCAGCAGTGGAATCTGTTTGGGGTTCACAGCAGCTGCACTGGTTCTTTGGTGGGAACAGCTGCTGGAGTCCTGTGCAGGGCATGTCACAGGGAATGGCCACCACACCCACCACGTAGCTGCTAATGGTAGTCCGTGCTTTCTACCTCACTTATAGCCATGTCTATGTCTCAGCATTGCAGGTATCTGGATGGAGTGAGACTGAAGTGGGTCCTTCATACACTATCCCAAAGGTTTATGGAAGCTATTTGCTCATCCTTCCCCCCTCCCCCTGAGAGAGGAACTCTCCTGAGCTGGGAAATTCCTTCTTGGTGCAGTTCAGTGTCGACTGCTGGGATGAGACTATGCAGGTAAGACACAGTGGTTCTTCCTTCCTTTTTCATGTGGTTGTTCTCAGGTGTTTTGTTCCACTGTGTTGCTGAAGTTTCTTAAGTGGGCTCCCAGAGCTATTTTGGTCTGTGGATAGCTGTCTGATTATTGGTCTTTGCTGGAGGATGAGGCTGGAGGTCTCAACCTGGGCATGATGGTGATACCTTCTATATCACATTTTTCATTTTTGCCAATGGTACATGTAAAATAGTAACTTACTGGAAGATTGTGTCTTTAACATTTTTTCAGAAGCATTGTATACTTATGGAAAAGCACAGAAGTCAGCAGCAAACATCCAAGTTAATTCTAACAAACTGAACACACCCAGGGAACCAACAACGTCAGTACAGGGAAC
Organism: Bison bison bison; assembly: GCF_000754665.1. NCBI lineage: Eukaryota > Metazoa > Chordata > Mammalia > Artiodactyla > Bovidae > Bison > Bison bison. The sequence goes on along the minus strand of NW_011494919.1, from coordinate 4,119,088 downwards.
AATAAGAAACTTCCAAAACAAACAAGAACAAAAATTCTCCTATACTGTTTTACCTTGGTAACACCATGCATAAAAACAATCCATAACTTCTAACACAACAGTGTTATTTGTATATCTTAACTTTATATAAATGGAATGATATATTTTGTACTTTTAAGTGACTACCTTCTTTCTTTCAACATTACACTTGTGATGAATATAAATCAATTAAAAACTCTGAGTTTTGCCTTCTCATTCATTTTCCTCTTTCTCTCCAGAGACTCTGAGCATCCTTGAATTTTTTTAATCTCCATATATAAATTAGGCTACATTCCTAATACTGAATAGTCAATAAATCCCCCAACTCTCACATTTTCTAACTTTTTATCAACTTATTCAACAAGGATCTGACACTTAATTTTCTCCCATCTGTTCTTTTTTTTCCCCTTGAATTATTTAGATAGGACAATGTATAATACCCACTACATAAAGTATCTATTGCCATGATTCCTTTTTTCCAAACTGTGATTTCTTGTTGCCCCCAAATGCTTTATCAAGAAACCTCTCTTGATCACCTTAGAGGGCTTTAGCCCGCCTCACTCCATCATTATTCTAAACAGTTTAACCATTCTGCTTTACACTGAGTTTAAATTACTCTTCCACCTTTCTAAAATTAAAGTCTTACGGGTATTTTTGTTTGTGGTTCATTTGGCAGTCTCTGAGAGGAATGCCAACTATCTTGATTCCTTTTGTATTTCAACTTATTCTGTAATATCTGTACTCAATATTTTGACAGTGATAAATTAAAGGATCTTGCATCACTGAGTAGGTACCTAAACAACCTTGAGATGCATCTTTGCTGATTAAATGGCCTTTAAGTGATAGTTGTATACTGTCCTTGAAACAAGCACCAGCCTATTCCTCATATACTGCATCACTGCTATTCTTTCTATAATTATTCTGTGAGGGACATTCTTTCTGACCACACACATTGGCCCCCATAGTCTATGCAGCATTTGATCTGAGACAAGGCAGGGCTTGACACATGTGGGAATCTAAGTTGCTGCTCATTGTGATCTCATATTAGATTCCAGTAATTCTACAAGGTCTTGTTACAGACCAAAACTCCAAGGATAGTCCAGAAATAAGGAAACACTTGAATCTGAAGTGCCAATTCCAGTGAAAAACTCTAAGGACCAAAGCCAGATAAATTCAGAATTGCAATGGGCACTAAGGAAATAAAGTAGGCAAATGTTAATGAGGTGTTATAGTCGGTCAGAAGTATGAGTGGTCCAGACTTGAGGTATTGTTTGAAGTGGGGGCTAACGTGTCAGACTGAGCCCTTAACTTATGGGGTGTGCACAAACTCCAGATAGTTGGTGTCAGAGTTCAATTAACTTGTATGACATGCAGTTGTTTTCTAGAGAGCTGAGTGATTGATATGAGGGAAAAAAACCTCATATATTTGGTAACAGAAGTTTGGAGTTGTGAAAACATACAGATAGTAGTACCTATACCATGTAGTGATGGACTATTTCCTAAAATTATATCCTTCTGTAACTTAACAGATGAAAAATTTATAAAATAAACTTTTGAATTTGGACAAATAATTTCCAGATCAACTAATAGAAACTGATTCTTTTAACTAAATAGTATAAGACAGTATAAGAAAGAGATGTGCTCAAAAAGAAAAAAAATTGGGTGCATTTTTCAAGAGAGGCCAGAACTTGATAGCTTAGAAAAATGATACCATGAGCCAGTATAAGATGCTAAATAAAATACAGGCCACAGTGTATAGAAATCACAACCATTGCTCTGTGAAATCCTTTGTCATGACCTTTTAAAGATTTCAGGCAGTGCGTCGTAGACACGTTCAGCTCTCTAAAAAGAACTTCTAGGAAGCCTTAGTTCATAGCACACAGAAGTCTCACCTCAAGATAGCAGAAGATACATCCAGAGAAGGAGGCAGACAAGAAAAGGAACTAAGAGAATGGTTCTCACTGTCCAAGTCTGACTATAAGCAGTGGGTCATAAAGTTTTTCAGAAAATAATAGTGAAAAAGTTTTCACAGTCTGAGCTAAAACAGACTGAGTCTGCTTAACTTATTATAAAGCAAATCTCTGAGATTCCAAATTTTTACTAGGAAATAAGAAGAAAATTCTGAAATATTTTCCAATGCCTTTTATAGATGTGACCAAAGAGTATAGAAGAAAACAAATAATATCTAAGGAGATAAAGTGAAGATAAATTTAGGAAAAAGGACTGAGGAGCCACTGCTGTGGAATAGTGGGTGCATGCTAAATCGCTTCAGATCAGATCAGTCGTTCAGTCGTGTCCGACTCTTTGCGACCCCATGAATCGCAGCACACCAGGCCTCCCTGTCCATCACCAGCACCCGGAGTTCACCAAGACTCACGTCCATCGAGTCAGTGATGCCATCCAACCATCTCATCCTCTGTCGTCCCCTTCTCCTCTTGCCCTCAATCTTTCCTAGCATCAGAGTCTTTTCCAATGAGTCAATTCTTCGCATGAGGTGGCCAAAGTACTGGAGTTTCAGCTTTAGTATCATTC
>NW_011494919.1:4116346-4116438 GCF_000754665.1 Bison bison bison | reverse complement strand
TGCCTTTTTTAAAGCCAGCTTGAACATCAGGAAGTTCATGGTTCACATATTGCTGAAGCCTGGCTTGGAGAATTTTGAGCATTACTTTAGAT
>NW_011494919.1:4114325-4116141 GCF_000754665.1 Bison bison bison | reverse complement strand
CCATGATCTTCCTTTTCTGAATGTTGAGCTTTAAGCCAACTTTTTCACTCTCCACTTTCACTTTCATCAAGAGGCTTTTGAGTTCCTCTTCACTTTCTGCCATAAGGGTGGTGTCATCTGCATATCTGAGGTTATTGATATTTCTCCTGGCAATCTTGATTCCAGCTTGTGTTTCTTCCAGTCCAGCGTTTCTCATGAGGTACTCTGCATATAAGTTAAATAAACAGGGTGACAATATACAGCCCTGACATACTCCTTTTCCTATTTGGAACCAGTCTGTTGTTCCAAGTCCAGCTTCAACTGTTGCATCCTGACCTGCATATGGGTTTCTCAAGAAGCAGGTCAGGTGGTCTGGTATTCCCATCTCTTTCAGAATTTTCCACACTTGATTGTGATCCACACAGTCAAAGGCTTTGGCATAGTCAATAAAGCAGAAATAGATGCTTTTCTGGAACTCTCTTGCTTTTTCGATGATCCAGCGGATGTTGGCCATTTGATATCTGGTTCCTCTGCCTTTTTTAAAGCCAGCTTGAACATCAGGAAGTTCATGGTTCACATATTGCTGAAGCCTGGCTTGGAGAATTTTGAGCATTACTTTACTAGCGTGTGAGATGAGTACAATTGTGCGATAGTTTGAGCATTCTTTGGCATTGCCTTTCTTTGGGATTGGAATGAAAATTCACTTTTTCCAGTCCTGTGGCCACTGCTGAGTTTTCCAAATTTGCTGGCATATTGAGTGCAGCACTTTCACAGCATCATCTTTCAGGATTTGAAATAGCTCAACTGGAATTCCATCACCTCCACTAGCTCTGTTCATAGTGATGCTTTCTAATGCCCACTTGACTTCACATTCCAGGATGTCTGGCTCTAGGTCAGTGATCACACCATCGTGATTATCTGGTCGTGAAGATTTTTTTTGTACAGTTCTGTGTATTCTTGCCATCTTTTCTTAATATCTTCTGCTTCTGTTAGGTCCATACCATTTCTGTCCTTTCTGGAGAAGGGAATGTCAAACCACTTCAGTATTCTTGCCTTCAGAACCCCGTGAACAGTATGAAAAGGCAAAATGATAGGATACTGAAAGAGAAACTCCCCAGGTCAGTAGGTGCCCAAGATGCTACCAGAGATCAGTGGAGAAATAACTCTAGAAAGAATGAAGGGATGGAGCCAAAGCAAAAAGAATACCCAGCTGTGGATGTGACTGGTGATAGAAGCAAGGTCTGAAGCTGTAAAGAGCAATATTGCACAGGAACCTGGAATGTCAGGTCCATGAATCAAGGCAAATTGGAAGTGGTCAAATAAGAGATGGCAAGAGTGAATGTCGACATTCTAGGAATCAGCGAACTGAAATGGTCTGGAATGGGTGAATTTAACTCAGATGACCATTATATCTACTACTGCAGGCAGGAATCCCTCAGAAGAAATGGAGTGGCCATCATGGTCAACAAAAGAGTCCGAAATTCAGTACTTGGATGCAATCTCAAAAATGACAGAATGATCTCTGTTTGTTTCCAAGGCAAACCATTCAATATCACAGTAATCCAAGTCTATGCCCCAACCAGTAACACTGAGGAAGATGAAGTTGAACGGTTCTATGAAGACCTACAAGACCTTTTAGAACTAACACCCAAAAAAGATGTCCTTTTCATTAAAGGGGACTGGAATGCAAAATTAGGAAGTCAAGAAACACCTGGAGTAACAGGCAAATTTGGCCTTGGAATACGGAATGAAGCAGGGCAAAGACTAATAGAGTTTTGCCAAGAAAATGCACTGGTCATAGCAAACACCCTCTTCCAACAACACAAGAGAAGACTCT
>NW_011494919.1:4112413-4114221 GCF_000754665.1 Bison bison bison | reverse complement strand
AACACCGAAATCAGATTGATTATATTCTTTGCAGCCAAAGATGGAGAAGCTCTATACAGTCAGCAAAAACAAGACCAGGAGCTGACTGTGGCTCAGACCATGAACTCCTTATTGCCAAATTCAGACTTAAATTGAAGAAAGTAGGGAAAACCACTAGACCATTCAGGTATGACCTAAATCAAATCCCTTATGATTATACAGTGGAAGTGAGAAATAGATTTAAGGGCCTAGATCTGATAGATAGAGTGCCTGATGAACTATGGAATGAGGTTCGTGACATTGTACAGGAGACAGGGATGAAGACCATTCTTACAGAGAAGAAATGCGAAAAAGCAAAATGGCTGTCTGGGGAGGCCTTACAAATAGCTGTGAAAAGAAGAGAAGTGAAAAGCAAAGGAGAAAAGGAAAGATATAAACATCTGAATGCAGAGATCCAAAGAATAGCAAGAAGAGATAAGAAAGCCTTCTTCAGCGATCAATGCAAAGAAATGGAGGAAAACAACAGAATGGGAAAGACTAGGTATCTCTTCAAGAAAATCAGAGATACCAAAGGAACATTTCATGCAAATCGCTTCAGTAATGTCCACTTCTTGGGACTCTGTGGACAGTAGCCTTCCAGGCTCCTCTGTCCATGGGGAATCTCCAGGCAAGAATACTGGGGTGGGTTACTGTGCCCCACTCCAGGGAATCTTCCTCACCCAGGGATTGAACTCAAATATCTTAAGTCTACTGCATTGGCATCAGGGTTCTTTACCACTAGTGCCACCTTGGAAGCTCGCATGGAATAGAATCACTGTCTGTAGAAAGGATAATTCCCTTTCCCAGAATAGACACTCAGACAACTCTAAACAGCACGATTTAAAAGTTACTATGGACAAATTTTATATCTTTGTTCATACTTATTTAGAATCAAATGTTCATTGTGCTTATTCTGCCTCTAAGTGCCATGAAGTGATGGGCTTATTCACTATTACATTCTTTGGATTTGTTGAGGGGAGATGTCTTTTGGGCTCATATTTCTCCAAATTAAGATAAGATTCATTTAGACTTCATGCTGAGCTGATTAAATGGAATCTTGTGGGTCTTAGTAAATAATAAGCTTGGTTTGCATATAAATGGGATGTGAAAAATTGTGCCCAGAGGCCAGAATATGACAAATTCATTTCACTCTGGGGGTGGCGGGTTGGGGGGGGATCCAGTCTTCATTTCTTCTTGGATCTCTGTCTTTTGATAAATTGTATTGCAGTTCACTAGGATCAGTCAGTTCAGTCGCTCAGTCATGTCCGACTCTTTGTAACCCCATGAATCGCAGCACATCAGGCCTCCCTGTCCATCACCAACTCCCAGAGTTTACTCAAACTCATGTCCATCGAGTCAGTGATATCATCCAGCCATCTCATCCTTTGTCATCCCCTTCTCCTCCTGACCCCAATCTCTCCCAGCATCAGAGTCTTTTCCAATGAGTCAACTCTTCGCATGAGGTGGCCAAAGTATTGGAGTTTCAGCTTTAGTATCATTCCTTCCAATGAACACCCAGGACTGATCTCCTTTAGAATGGACTGGTTGGAACTCCTTGCAGTCCAAGGGACTCACAAGAGTCTTCTCCAACACCACAGTTCAAAAGCATCAATTCTTCGGTGCTCAGCTTTCTTCACAATCCAACTCTCACATCCATACATGACCACAGGAAAAAACATAGCCTTGACTAGACGGACCTTTGTTGGCAAAGTAATGTCTCTGCTTTTGAATATGCTATCTAGGTTGGTCATAACTTTCCTTCCAAGGAATAAGCGTCTTTTAATTTCATG
>NW_011494919.1:4111674-4112313 GCF_000754665.1 Bison bison bison | reverse complement strand
CCTATTTGGAACCTAGTCTGTTGTTTCATGTCCAGTTCTAACTGTTGCCTCCTGACCTGCATATAGGTTTCTCAATAAGCAGGTCAGGTGGTCTGGTATTCCCATCTCTTTCAGAATTTTCCACAGTTTATTGTGCTCCACACAGTCAAAGGCTTTGGCATAGTCAATAAAGCAGAAATAGATGTTTTTCTGGAACTCTCTTGCTTTTTCGATGATCCAGCAGTTGTTGACAATTTGATCTCTTGTTCCTCTCCCTTTTCTAAAACCAACTTGAACATCTGGAAGTTCATGGTTCACGTATTGCTGAAGCCTGGCTTGGAGAATTTTGAGCATTACTTTACTAGCATGTGAGATGAGTGCAATTGTGTGGTAGTTTGAGCATTCTTTGGCATTGCCTTTCTTTGGGATTGGAATGAAAACACCTTTTTCAGTCCTGTGGCCACTGCTGAGTTTTCCAAATTTGCTGGCATATTGAGTGCAGCACTTTCACAGCAGCATCTTTCAGGACTTGAAATAGCTCCACAGGAATTCCATCGCCTCTGCTAGCTTTGTTTGTAGTGATGCTTTCTAAGGCCCACTTGACTTCACATTCCAGGATGTCTGGCTCTAGGTGAGTGATCACACCATCGTGATTATCTG
>NW_011494919.1:4090550-4110889 GCF_000754665.1 Bison bison bison | reverse complement strand
ACTGTGTTAGGTCCATACCATTTCTGTCCTTTATTGAGCCCATCTTTGCATGAAATATTCCCTTGTTATCTCTAATTTTCTTGAAGAGATCTCTAGTCTTTCCCATTCTGTTGTTTTCCTCTGTTTCTTTGTATTGATCGCTGAGGAAGGCTTTCTTATCTCTCCTTGCTATTCTTTGGAACTCTGCATTCAGATGCTTATATCTTTCCTTTTCTCCTTTGCTTTTTGTTCCTCTTCTTTTCTCAGCTATTTGTAAGGCCTCCCCAGACAGCCATTTTGCTTTTTTGCATTTCTTCTCCATGGAGATGGTCTTGGTCCCTGTCTCCTGTACGATATCATGAACCTCCTTCCATAGTTCATGAGGCACTCTGTCTATCACATCTAGTCCCTTAAATCTATTTCACTAGGATGATGGGGTCTAAATCCTTCACTCTTTGATTCTGAATTTGGCCATTGACTTTTTTTGGCTAATGGGATCTCAGCGTGTGTGACACATGTAAAATTTTCACTTCTGTATTTCAGCCTGGAAGTATGAGTAGACTAACCTGCCTGGAGGATGAAAGACACACGACCCAGTCATCCTTATAGAGCTAGATGAAAGTTAGGTTATCAATATAAATATGTGACTGAGCTCAAACAAGCAATGAAGAGGCACTCAGCTGAGTCTCACATAATTAAGTGATTTATAAATTCATGCGTTAATAAATACATTGTTGACCAAAAGTTCATTCACATTTTTCTGTAAGATGTTGTGGAAAACTTTGGCCAACTCAATAGTTTTTAAGCCTCTGAGTACTGGATGATTTATTATATAGCATCTTGCAGTAGGTAACTGATAAATAAGGCCCATATTGGGATATGACATTTTGAGAAGAGACCTGAATGATTTTAAGAGGAGCATTTGGGCAAAGAAATACAGTTAGTGTCATAAGAATAGAAAGTGGTCCTTCTGAGGGGGAGAAAAAAAGTCGATATATCTTGAGAAAAGTAATTAAAGACAACTAGTAAAACAATGGCACCCCACTCCAGTACTTTTGCCTGGAGAATCTCATAGATGGAGGAGCCTGGTGGGCTGCAGTCCATGGGGTCGCTAAGGGTCAGACATGACTGAGCGACTTCACTTTTACTTTTCACTTTCATGCATTGGAGAAGAAAATGGCAACCCACTCCAGTGTTCTTGCCTGGAGAATTCCAGGGACTGGGGAGCCTGGTGGGCTGCCATCTATGGGGTCGCACAGAGTCGGACACAACTGAAGCGACTTAGCAGCAGCAGTAGTAAAACAATAGACTGGTAAGTTAGGCAGGAGCCACATCATGTGGGGTTTTGCAAACAGGTGAAGTGTCTCTATTTTAAGTGTATTGGTATACTTTTGGAACATTTTAAGCAGAATTTAATATGATTTTGTTACCAACCCAGTGTTGTTGGCCTCTTTAATCAATGGAAATTGATAACAGGCCAGACAAGAAATTCAGCCAAAGTTTTATTGCTTGGGAAGCAAGGGAACAAAGGAGCAGAGGTGAGCTGGTTCCTTAAATGGGTTGAGGGTGGGGTTATGTCCAGGGGATGGCCAGAGGAGTGGCTTGGGTGGTTTGCCCACCCATTAAATGGTAAGGTGGCAGTGGGGCAAGTGTACCTTACTTTTGCTCCAGGCTCTTCAAAAGTGATAGTTGAGTTTTTATGGTCTCTTTGTATCTTTTGCCCAGAATTTGCCCCAACTGCAGCATGCATTCAATTATTTTTAGTCCTTTATAGTTTTATTGTATTTTATTGCTCAAGGAGAGGTGTGTCCAGGTTCAAGCATTGAGGCACAGTACCAGTGAATCCCAGGTCCCAACCTCTCTCAGTTTAAATTTTAGAAATTAGTTTTCTGTGATTTCCTATGAGGAATGGTTTTCAAGAGAGCAAGAATAGAAGTAGGGAAACCCACTATGAAGCCAGAATTCATATGATTGCTAATTGGACTCTTCAAGATGTACCATTTATGGCATGCCTTCAGAAAGTGGAAAGTGAAAAATATCTCAAAAGATAAAATCTAATAATATCTCTGGAATATATAAACTGTTGTGTTACATTTTATTCATATCTTTCATTTAAGAAAGAGTCATTAGTTGGAAGAATAAATATTTGTGATGTTATTTATTTATTTTTTTGGGATCTTAACCACATTCAGAGTCTGAAATATCACAGACATTATCTCCTGAAATGTTACATTTATTTTTTAAATTATGTTTATAAATATTTGAAAGCAGTTCTTGCTTACATATCTCATATTTATATATTCTATCTCTTTCTGTCTGAAACAATGTTGTTATTTTAATGATATATATTTTAATTTTCCTACTGGATACATACAAATGATTTGACTTCCCTTTCATGCCATTAAATACAGTCAATAAATTCTAAATTGTTGATTACAAATGACTTTATTAAATTAAGTTAATATTGAATTAGAATAAAATCATTATGGTGCTACTCAAGTAACAAGGACAGTTTCTCATAATGTCTTCTGGAGTAGTTACTGTTCCTGACAGAAGTATTTAGTTGGAGATTGTTTGTAAGAACTTAGAAAGTTGCTAAAATGTACAGACTTTGCACTTAATAGGTCATTCATTCTATGTTTTAAATATTACCAATAATTAAAATTGCATTACTGGACTGTAGTTTAAAAGTTAATTATTTAATTTTTTTCTTCAGTTTGATGATCTTGTCAAAACATGAGGGTCTTACTGCACATTCATAGACTTACTGCATTCAGGAAAAAAGTCTAAAGTGCCTGTACTGATCACAAGGTCCTGTTTCCTCTTACTTCTGTCTGTCTCTAATATTTTCCTTTTTCTAACTCACTATAAGTGAAGATGTCATTTGTACATAATGTTCGTGCTACAAAACTTCTTGACATCTTATACTTTGGGAATAGGGCATTCTTTCTTTTTAATTTTATTTAATATGACAAGGAAGTTTGCATAGTTTACAGATGGAAATTTTAAGGTTATATTCTTCAAACGTAATCCTAAAGAGTATTAAGTGTCCTATAAATTACTCCATTTTGTCAAAGGCAATCTGTTTCTTTATATGCAAAGAGGAGTGATCAGATTCAGTCTTCTCTCTTTCCACCTTCTGCAAATTCAAGGGAGGTTTGCTTGGAGCTACTTAAGGCATTGCTGTTGTTTAGTTGCTAATTGAGTCTGACTCTTTGCCACCTCATGGACTGTAGCCTGCCAACCTCCTCTCTGTCTGTGAGATTTCCCAGGCAAGAATACTGGAGTGGTTTGACATTTCCTCCTTCAGGGGATCTTTCTGACCCAGGGATAAAACCCCTATCCCCTGCCTTGGCAAGCAGGCTCTTTACCACTGAGCCATAAGAGAAGCCCACTTAAGGCACTGGAAGATCATATAAAACCCTAAGATGATAGGTAAAATAACTTCTTTTTTCACAAAGTGATTCTGAATTCAGATAGTTTTAAAAACAGTTAAATCCTTATTTAAGTTATTGACTCAATGTTGATTCTAATATACTGATGTCTTTAATCACTAGAAATAGAAATATAATTTAATTCTTGCCTTAATTTTCCCGTTTGTTTTTTAGTTGTTTCTTTTCTTTTTTAGAATTGCATTTTTTTTCATTTAATAGGGTTTTACAGTGGAAAAGAGCGAAGGCAGTTAGGAGACTCATGGAGGAGACCTTGCAGGAGTTACTGGTCACTTGTGCTATTCCTGTGGAAGAAGAGATGGATGGGAGCTGACAAAAATAAAATATGCTGTGTACTAGAGTTTACAGATGCGGTTTATTTTCAGAATCTAAAATCAGGAACTAAAGATGCACTAAATGGACCAAAAATTTTAAAATCAACATCAAAGTAGATATCAATACAGAACAGTTAGACTAGCCTTCCATCTTAACACTCAAGTTTTGCTCAAAATATGTTTTAGAAAAAAAAGGAAGACTTATGTTGTTGAATCCTATATAAAAGAGAAAATGAAACTGTAAAAAATGTTTGCAAATGAATGAGTAGTGCAAGCCAGTGTGTGGTTTGGCAAATGTTTTGTGTCTTAGTTTTAGCATATTCTAACCACATGAACTCATCACAGACCTTTAAATAACATGTACTCTTTCTTTTTTCTAAAGCTGTAACATTAATAATAACATTTACTTTAACAAACCACTAATTTGTTCTAAAGGTCATGTAAAATAAATGGGATACAATACTTTGGGTCTCATACTGTTTGTTTTGTTGTTACTTGCTGTGGTGGTAATTGTAGGAGCACAGGTGAGGCTAGATGTCACAGACTTTGTAAAACAAAAGAATATTCTGTTGACATTTTGAAAAATGAATATAAATATTTGTGCAGATTAAATTTGCTTAATTGCACGTTTTGTTACTGTATTTTGAAATTTAAAAAAAATTACTATAGAAGCATCACCAAGAACAAAGCTAGTTGGAGGTGATGGAATTCTGACTGAGCTATTTCAAATCCTAAAAGATGATGCTGTTAAAGTGCTGCACTCAATATGTCAGCAAATTTGGAAAACTCAGCAATGGCCACAAGACTGGAAAAGGTCAGTTTTAATTCCAATGCCAAAGAAAGGCAATGCCAAAGAATGCACAAACTACTGCACAATTGCACTCATCTCACATGCTAGCAAAGTCATGCTCAGAATTCTCCAAGCTAGGTTTCAACCATATGTGAACCTGGAACTTCAGATGCTCAAGTTGGATTTTGAAAAGGCAGAGGAACCGGAGATCAAATTGCCAACATCTGTTGGATCATCAAAAAAGCAAGAGAGTTCCAGAAAAAACATCTACTTCTGCTTTATCGACTATGCTAAAGCCTTTGACTGTGTGGATAACAACAAACTTTGGAAAACGCTTAAAGAGATTGGAAAATCAGACCACCTGATCTGCCTCTTGAGAAATCTGTATGCAGGCCAGGAAGCAACACTTAGAACTGGACATGAAACAATAGACTGGTTCCAAATAGGAAAAGGAGTATGTCAAGGCTGTATATTGTCACCCTGCTTATTTAACTTATATGCAGAGTACATCATGAGAAACACTGAGCTGGAAGAAGCACAAGCTGGAATAAAGATTGTCGGGAGAAATATCAGTAACCTCAGACATGCAGATGACATCACCCTTATGGCAGAAAGTGAAGAAGAACTAAAGGGTCTCTTGATGAAAGTGAAAGAGGAGAGTGAAAAATTTGGCTTAAAGCTCAACATTCAGAAAACTAAGATCATGGCATCTGGTCCCATCACTTCATGGAAAATAGATGGGGAAACAGTGGAAACAATGAGAGACTTTATCTTTGGGGCTTCAAAATCACTGCAGATGGTTATTGCAGCCATGAAATTAAAATACACTGGCTCTTTGGAAGAAAAGTTATGACCAACCTAGACAGTATATTAAAAGCAGAGACATTACTTTGCCGACAAAGGTCCACCTAGTCAAAGCTATGGTTTTTCCAGTGTTCATGTATGGATGTGAGATTTGGACTATAAAGAAAGCTGAGCACAGAAGAATTGATGCTTTTGAGCTGTGGTGTTAGAGACGACTCTTTAGAGTCCCGTGGACTGCAAGGAGATCCAACCAGTCCATTCTAAAGGAGATCAGTCCTGGGTGTTCATTGAAAGGACTGATGTGGACGCTGAAACTCCAATACTTTGGCCACCTGATGTGAAGAGCTAACTCATTGGAAAAGACCCTGATGCTGGGAAAGATTGAGGGCAGAAGGAGAAGGGGACGACAGAGGATGAGATGATTGGATGCCGTCACTAACTCCATGGACATGGGTTTGAGTAAACTCCAGGAACTGGTGATGGACAGGGAAGACTGGTGTACTACAGTCCATGTTTTGCAAAGAGTTGGACATGTCTAAGCAACTGAACTGAACTGAACTGACTGAGAAGTATTGTACTTGTACTGAATATAACTGCATTTGAAAAGAATGAAGATTGTAACTTTGAAGGTAAAAAGTCATTTTATACTTCTCTAATTTCCTTCCAAGTTAAATCTTGATTTTAATGTATTATTCCACATCCACAACAAATAATTATGGTTACTTTGATTATGTTTTGATACTATGTTTGAAATCTGGTCAGGTTTTCTCTTTTTAAATCTTTTCAGAGTACCCTCTGTCCTTCTCATCTGAAATGGAAGAATTTTTACATAGTGCTCAGAACAACAAGGGGCAAAAATGGCTTAAAGTACCACTGCATGCTCAGTCACTCAGTTGTGTCTGATTCTTTGTGACCCCTTGGACTATAGCCTACCAGCCTCTCCATCCATTGAATTCTCCAGGCAAGAATACTGGAGTGGGCTGCCATTTCCTTCTCCATAAAGTACCATTGTGTATATACAAATAAACCAGTTAAACCTAAGTATTCATTCAACAAAAAATTTTGTTGTTGAATGTCTACTCTGTATTAGACAATTTTAAGTAGTTGGAGCTCATCAGTAAACAAAACAGACAAAATTTCCCGGCAAACTGAGTATTGACCACTGACTGAGCAATGCATGTTATCAGTCACATCAGCAAGAGCAAATTGGCAGGAAATTCTTCTATTAAACTGGGCTTAGAAAAGAATAAAACATCACAGAATAGGATAAAATATTTTCAAATCATGAAGACAGTCTTGCATCCAAAATATGGGGATTCTTAAAAGTGAATGACGAAAGAAATAACCCAATCAAAAATGAGCAAAGGATTTGAATAAAGTTTTTGCCATAGATGGCGAACAGTCCTAATCTGCTGGAGCTTTCCTGGTGGCTCAGAAGGTAAAGATTCTACCTGCAATTCAGGAGGCCTGGGTTCAATCCCTGAGTCATGAAGATCCCCTGCATTAGGAGATGGCAACCGACTCCAGTATTCATGCCTGGGGAATGCCATGGGCAGCAGAGCTTGGCGGGCTACAGTCCATGGGGTCACAAAAAGCTGGACGTGACTAAGCGAGTAATACTTCCACTCTCTTTTCAATGACTTGCTGATAATCTTTCAAATGGATCACTCTGGGTCCTTGAGAAAGAGAGTTCTCAGTTGTAAAACTATCAGGAGGTTTTTAAAAACATTAACATCACAAAGAATTAGATAAATAATTTGCAGTAACACATTTTTAAAAGTAAATATATTCCTTAAAAAACTGGAAATAAAACTGCCTTATGATCCAGCAATCCCACTGCTGGGCATACACACTGAGGAAACCAGAAGGGAAAGAGACACGTGTACCCCAATGTTCATCGCAGCACTGTTTATAATAGCCAGGACATGGAAGCAACCTAGATGCCCATCAGCAGATGAATGGATAATAAAGCTATGGTACATATACACAATGGAGTATTACTCAGCCATTAAAAAGAATTCATTTGAATCAGTTCTAATGAGGTGGATGAAACTGGAGCCTATTATACAGAGTGAAATAAGCCAGAAGGAAAAACACCAATACAGTATACTAACGCATATATATGGAATTTAGAAAGATGATAACAATAACCTTGTATACGAGACAGCAAAAGAGACACTGATGTATAGAACAGTCTTATGGACTCTGTGGGAGAGGGAGAGGGTGGGAAGATTTGGGAGAATGGCATTGAAACATGTAAAATATCATGTATGAAACGAGATGCCAGTCCAGGTTCGATGCACGATACTGGATGCTTGGGGCTAGTGCACTGGGACAATCCAGAGGGATGGTATGGGGAGGGAGGAGGGAGGAGGGTTCAGGATGGGGAACACATGTATACCTGTGATGGATTCATTTTGATATTTGGCAAAACTAATACAATTATGTAAAGTTTAAAAATTAAATAAAATTTAAAAAAAAAAGTAAATATGTTAAGAAAAGGGAGAAGAAACCTCTATGGTTAAGACATCTGAGTTCTGCAAGAGACAGAGGAAGAGGGAAGTCATTGGTTAAGAGTCAGGAAGAAGCATGTCCAAAGTTCAGTCAAGCTGAGGGAGATATTAAGATCAATATACATTATTTATACCAATGTCACAGAAAGCTACAATACAACATTATTGTCTTTCTAACTCCTACGTGAATCTTCATGATTTTAAGAGATCTGACAAAATCCATAAGGTTATTTATAGTAAACTCAAGATTCCAACTTAGTTCTATTAATGGCAAAGTATTTTTTCCTAAACAGAGTTTTTTGATTAACATAAAACATGACTCTCTGAATTTATGTTTTCTGTTTTCTGTGCCGTCTGAATCTAAATTATATATATATATATATAAAAAAATCCGGGTAAAAAACAGGAGACACTAATAGACTCAAAAAGCTGTAGAAGTTCCAAGAGAGATTTGAAAGGTTAGGGATCAAAGACCTTGTGTTTTCAAATTGCACATTATCTATGCTGAATCATTATACTAATGAGTTCCCACTGCAGAGCTAGCATTTACAGACATGGGTTTTTATATTACAAATGTAGAGTCAGATTTTCCTAATGCATTTCCTTTTGCTATTGGAAACAGCCTTAACTCATTAAGGCCATAAGGGCATTAAATCCTAAAGCTGGCTCTCTTTAAATTGATAACTTTATTAAAAACATGTCTGCCAGGAGAGTTTATTATAATATGAGATACTCATACCTACAAACATTTTTCCACCATCACAGTCCCATTACCTTGGGGGATGTGCTCTACTTTGTCCCTTTTCTGTGTGTGTTATACTCATTTATCAGCAGACTCTCCAGGACTTCAGTCCTCCTTTCATGCTAATCCACATAAGATGCTAGCCTGTCTTACCCAGTGAGGTCCAAGAGTTTACGCTATTATTAATGGCTTAACCTTTCTTCAGATGCACTGTTATATGTCAAGCTAATATATAAAGCAAACTAAAACTTAGTATCTCCATTTGGAGAAGGATTTGGACTCAAATCTTCCTGTCTATGACTAGTACCTTTCACTAAAGCCTGAGGCACTTTTGCAAGAATATAATATTCCATGGAAATCATTTAGAAAATCAGTTATCTTGTGTAATCTCCACATATTCAGATAAGTAAACTGAAGGAAAAATGTTAGTAGTCCATATCTTGCTTTTTATAAATAGTATAAAATAAAGCTTTAATCAAGCTAGTCCTGGTCCTATGTGATTTCCAGGTTTACTACTTCTCAAATTATTAGAAATTCATATAGAGGTAAAATAAAATTTCAAATTGGAATTGTTCAAGTACAAAAATGTGTGCCCTCCTAGACTTCACAATCAATAAAAGTCATTTATTTTATTTCCACACGCAGATGTTTATTATCATATTCATTAAAAATAGAAACATGACATAAAACTGGTGAAACTAATGACACTTCATCCTTATTTCAAGTGCACCCAATTCCCAGCTTTTGGTCTTCTCAGATTAGTTAGCATCACTGATTTAACTTTTGGGATCTACTATTGTCAAGAATAGAATCTCCTACTTGGAAATCTAGAAGATTATGTTATCAGAAAACCTGGTCACAGAATTGTTATTAATTTGTTACTTATTTATTAATTCAACTTCAAAATTACTTGGACACTTGATCCTTCCTCTGTCTAGTTTTTTTTTTTTTTTTTGCCCTACTTGATGACTCTGTTAATTTACAGTGTTACACCATTCATTTATCATTATCTCATCTTTATCTATGAAACAGTATATCTCATCTTTATCAATGAAGTTTTAGGGTTAATAAAGAAAACATGTGGGTCAAATATGTAACCTTCTAAGTCTATTCTAAGTCTAGCTTTTAAGTCTAGAGCTTCCAATCTATTTGGAGTCTCCTTTAGTTAGAGTCTCCTGTTGTGGCCCTGTGTTTTTCTCATTTTCGTCAGTTCCTATCTATTCATACCAGCATACTGCTGCTAAGTCACTTCAGTCGTGTCTGACTGTGTGCGACCCCATAGACAGCAGCCCACCAGGCTCCCCCATCCCTGGGATTCTCCAGGCAAGAATATTGGAGTGGGTTCATACCAGCATACTCCTCAGTTAATCTTTCATTGTTGGGTAATATTATTCTGATTGTGATGATAGAAATTTCTTTACTTTTAATGTCTAGTCTCTGGAGGACAATCTTTGCCTCTCTGAAAAATTTAAAATATACTTCTTTTGCATCTAAACATTTTGAAATATTCTCAATAATCGTATCCAAAACCAGTCTACCAATAGATTTACTAGTAAAAGTAAAATGATTTGTTAAAGCATCTTTCTCAGTTATTTTGGGCTTCCCTTGTGTCTCAGCTGGTAAAGAATCTGCCTGCAATGCGGGAGACCTGGATTTGATCCCTGGGTTAAGAAGAAGGGAAAGGCTACCCACTCCAGTATTCTGGCCTGGAGAATTCCATGGACTGTATAGTCCATCACAACGCTCTGATCCTATAGTGCATTTTATGTTCTACAACAGCATTTTACATTCTACAACAGGTCTGTGATAAGTGCAGTTAATAACTTTAAGGAACAAACTTAGTTTTCACATCTATACAATATTTTCTGAGAAAAGCAGAGATAAAATAAGTTTTGCACAATCAATGTATTTTCATGGCTAAGATCTTAAACATTTACAATATAAAATGCTGAGATGGATGTCAAGAATCAGGAATTTGTTCATTATTGGTAGCAATGAATAGGTGGGACACAAGGGATTTTAGAGTGGCTAAACTACTCTAATTGATAAAGGAGGACACATGATATGCATTTAATCAAAATCCATGAAACTATACAACACAAAGAATGATAGCTAATGCAAATTATAGATTTTCATTGAAAATAATGTATTGATATTTATCAATTGTAACAAATGTACCACACGAATGCAAAGTGTTAATAGTAAGGGAAATTGTGGAATTGGGAGAGAGGGACTAAATGAACATTCTCAATATAGTATAGCTATAATTTCTTTCCATTTTGAGCTATACAGATATATAGGTTTGGTGGTGGTGGTTTAGTCGCCAAGTCGTGTCCGACTCTTGACCCCATGGCCTGTAGCCTGCCAGGCTCCTCTGTCCACGGGATTCTCCAGGCAACAATACTGGAGTGGGTTGCCAATTCCTTCTTCAGGGTATCTTCTCGACCC
This sequence comes from Bison bison bison, assembly GCF_000754665.1. Lineage (NCBI taxonomy): Eukaryota > Metazoa > Chordata > Mammalia > Artiodactyla > Bovidae > Bison > Bison bison. The sequence goes on along the minus strand of NW_011494919.1, from coordinate 4,099,847 downwards.
AGGGATCAAACCCAGGTCTCCTGCATTGCAGGCAGACTCTTTACCAACTGAGCTACAAGGGAAGATAGGTTTATAGATATGTAAATACATAGATATTTGTGCCACAATTCCTATAAAAAACCCAGTGAAATGCTTTTTTAAGATACAAACACGGTTACTTTAAAATGCATTCGGAATAACAAAGGAACAGGAATAGCTAAAACAATTTGGCAAAAAAGGTATAAGCTAAGAGAAATCAATGGACCCGATTTCAAGGCTCAATATAGAGTGAAAATAATTAAGACGTTGTCCAGGTTGTTTTGAGCAAGGATACAAAGATAAATGGAAACAGATAAACTGGAAACAAAGATAAATGAAATGGAATAGAGTACTCAAAATAAACCCAGATAATTATGCCCAATAGTGAAGTCGCCCAGTTGTGTCCGACTCTTAGCCACCCCATGGACCGCAGCCCACCAGGCTCCTCCATCCATGAGATTTTCCAGGCAAGAGTACCGGAGTGGGGTGCCATTGCCCTAGTTTTTGACAAATATGCAAAATAAGTTGAATGCAGAAAAGATAATATTTTTAACAAATGGTGCTGGAGCAATTGCACATCCATCGGTGGGGAGAAAAATAATCCTGAATTAAATTTCCACTCGTATAAAACAACTAACTCAAATGTTTTGGGTCTTAAAGTTATATAAAAATGTATAATTAAAGAAAATATTCAGAGAAAAATTTTACAATCTAGTCTAGAAATAGGGAAGATTCTTAGACTTTACAACAGAACTTGGTTCCATAAAATGGAAAAATTGATGAATCTGACTTCATTAAAATTTAAGTCTTTTGTTTTGCAAAAGGCTTTCTCATCAGATTCAGCAATTGCTGACTGGAAGAAAACTTTGTAGATGGCATATCCAACAAAGACTAGTACCTAGAATACATAGAGAACTCTAAACTTAACAGTAAAAAAAAGAAGAAGAAGAAGAAAGAAAGAAAATGAGCAAAAGACATTATTTAACATTTTACCAAAAAGGATATACAGATAGTAAGCACAAGAAAAGTGTATTAAACAGTATATTAGGAAAATGTAAGTTAAAACCACAATGAGTTATCAGTGTGCACTTATCAGCATGCTCAAAATATAAATAAAGACATAAGCAAATGCAGGTTATGATGCAGAAAGATTGTATCACATACATGTTTGGCTGGAATCTAAAATGGTGTAGGTATCCTGAAAAGCAGGCTAGGTATTTCTTAAAACCTAAACATGTAGCTATTCCATCACCCAACAAGTACACTTTGGGGCACTATTAAAAGGAAATAAAAGCTTGTAATTGAATGTTTATAGTAGCTTATTAACTGTAGCCCCAAACTGGAAAAACCAGAGCTGTAAAACAAGTTATAGTAGGTCACATCTTGGAATACTAGTCAGCAATAAAAGGAAATTAACCACTCACTGTACACATACAAAAAAAATCTGTGTGACTCTCTAGAGAATTATGCTGAGTGATAAAAAGCCTTTCTTCAAAATTGTCCAGTTGTATACTGTATTATTCCATTTATATAATATTCTTAAAGTGTCAAAGAAATGCACAACAAATTCTTAATAGTAGTTGTTAGGAGTTAAGGAAGAGGTAGGTGTGGAGGGGAAATAAGTGTAGCTAGAGCTGTACAACATGAATGATCCTGTGTTGATGGAAATAGTCTGTATCCTGAATTTCTCTTAACTTTAAAAAAAATTAATTTCTATCTTGACTTTCTCATTAATAATATCCTGGTTGTATTATTCTACTATAATTCTGCAAGATTTTGTCATTAAGGGAAATTTGGAAAACCTTAAAATTGTTAATTTGGCAAAGTTAATGGGCATCATCAAGAAGAATCCATTAGTATAATAACTACATATTCTATATGCAGTTTAACATTGCAAGCAAAATTAATTCCTATATATATATATGAGATTAAATTTTAAAAATTTATATTAAGGCATATATTTAGATATTCTAAAAATGTTTTTAGTACTTAATATCATTTTACTTGGATAGTGTGTAAGAACTGTCACTTTGATTTTAAATATACACAATCAATTAAAGTAACTTTATGATAATAGCTAAAATCTAATTTCTACAAAATATGGAAATATAAAAAACTATAATATGTGTTTAATTTTTTGGATTTATAAACGTTATTTGACTACTCGAGACTGTTTTATTTCTATGTTAATTGAAATACAGTGAAGAAATGAAAAAAGGAATTTAGCATATTAACACTATAAATGTACTTTAAAATATTCAAAGTTTAATTAATGAAGTTTATAAATGGACTTTGTGTTACTTAAAGTACCCTTACATGTAATTCTTAATACTTGCTTGACTATAAATTTTAGCCTGAATTTAAAAGCTTAGTAAATAAATAATTTTCCTTATAAATTAAATCTTAATCTTTAAAGTTGCAGTAAATTTCTAAATAGTCTTCTCTGAATATACCCACACACATATGTAACACATATAAGGTATATAACAGAGTCAAGAAAATTCAGATCTGCTGTATCATGCCTGATGGAATGTCACAGAAAGCTCCATAGAGAAGGATGGAGTTAAACGTGAAGTAGCCCATGCTAATGTAATACAGGATAAAAAGTATGAAAATACATGAAAGTGAAAGCTGCTCAGTCGTGTCCAACCTTTGGTACTCCATGGACTATACAGTCTATGGAATTCTCCAGGCCAGAATACTGGAGTGGGTAGCCTTTCCCTACTCCAGGGCATCTTCCCAACCTAGGGATCAAACCCGGGTCTCCTGCATTGCAGGCTGATTCTTTACAGCTGAGCCACAAGGGAAGCCCAAGAATACTGGAGTGGGTAGCCTATCACTTCTCCAGTGATCTTCCCCACCCAGGAATCCAACTGGGGTCCCCTGCATTGCAGGTGGATTCTTTACCAACTGAGCTACCAGGGAAGCCCAATAATATGGGGTGGGGGAGTAATAAAAGTAGAGTATGTAGCATATGAAGGATTGGTGGAGAATCAATTTTCAGAGAAAGAATAGCTAGGGAAATACACCAAAATTCATCTCTTGCTTTCCATTATAATATAAAATTCTGAGATGAGATCACTGTGAAAAAGAAGTCTAATGAGGCAAAAAATGAATTTCTGTGCATGCTAAGTTGCTTCAGTAGTGGCCAGACTCTTTGCATTGCTATGGATGTAGCCCACCAGACTCCTCTGTCCATAGGATTCTCCAGGCAAGAATGCTGGAGTGCCCTCTCTAGGGGATCTTCCTGAACTAGGGATCCAACCCATTTTTCTTATGTCCCCTGCTTTCGCAGGCAGATTCTTTACCACTAGCACCACCTGGGAAGCCCAAAAAGGAACTTATAAGAGTTTTAAAAAGGTAAAGATCAAGGAAGTAGGATTAAACTGCTAATTCATAATATATGAATCACAAACAAAATAGACGTGGAGATAAGTCATTGAGATTAAGAAAAAAGCTAAGAAAATTCTAGTGAGTCCAAAAGAAAAAGGAGAAAGATTAAAATTATTAAATAGATGATGTCATTCATACTAAGAACAGACATAGAATATAAAACATTTGGAGAGTTGAGGTTTTTCAAAGCTCTAATATTAGAGAGTTCTAATCATGGAGAGGCAAAGAGTCCAATATACAAAGGAATGTTTTCATGAGATGAAGTAAGAAATGAATACATTCAGAGTAAAAGTGCACACTTATTTAGAAAAACAACCTAACCTGACTTAAATCATTGAATTTCAAGGATAAAGAATAAAATCTATAGATAAGCATGAAGAAAAGAAGCCAACTTAAAATAGGAGAAGTTCAGTCTGGATTCTGAATTCTCTTTATAGCAATTTTCAAAGCCAGATGGGATAATATATGGAGAGAAAAATAGTCTATCTGAGAGGGCTATTCTCAGCCGAATAGTCTTAAAACAGTAAAAGCAAGAGAGAAAAATCTTAATTATACAAGAATTCAAGGAATCTAATACACATGAGCTTACATTGGAGAGGAAAAATATAACTCAGTGACAAAATCCAGGCAACTAATAAATGCAGAAATAATAGGTGAGATATCTAGTGGCAAGCTTTGGATAAATCTATTGTAAAACTGACGCTAAGAAAGAAAATTATAGGAAAAGCTTTAGTGTGATGTTTATTGACTTTTACAAATAAAAATATACACAGTTGGTATGGAGACATGAAAGAATATCTTAGTATATTAATCTCATTTGGGTTTGAGTTAATATACAATATATTTATTGATAAATGATAAATAAGGGCATTCTATTCTATTGATTTAGAGAATTGCTATTAGAAATCAACAAAAATGTATCCAAAAAACAAGTAATATCAATAGCAGCTTTCTAACCATCTATTAAAAAGCTGCACGCACTTACACTAACAGAAGAGGGCGCTCTTGAGCTAAGAATCTTAAGTAGTAATAGTGTATTAGTCTCTCAGCCCTGTTGGACTCTTTGCAACCCCGAGAAGGTAGCCTGCCAGGGTCCTTTGCCCATGGAATTCTCTAAGCAAAAATACTGGAGTGGGTAACCATTTCCTTCTCCAGGGGATCTTCCCAACCCAGGGACTGAATCTGGATCTCCTGCATTGCAAGCAATTTCTTGGCTGTCTGAGCTACCAGGGTGTCCCAAATTACCCCAAAGTAACAATTCTTGAATGGAGGGATTTACATCTATACCAGAAGTTGGGAAAATTTTTCTGTTAATGACTATTCAATTTTAATAATAAATATGTTCAGTTTAGTGGCACATTTAATTTATGTCACACCTACTCAATACTGCTGTTATAGAATGAAATCAGCCATAGAAAAAACATAAGCAATAGAGGCAACTTTATTCCGTTAACTTTATTAACCATACTGGTGCCAAACCTAATTTGGCCTGTTGATTGCTTGTTTGCTGAGTCTTATTCTCATCTTAAAAAGGACTCTTATTCCACTCTGAAAAGAAAAAGGGCAAGGAAGCCTCCACCCCAAATAATACTAATTAGAAGGAAATATTCAAAAATGAAGTAAGTACTGCAAAATTAAGTAAACATCCTTGAACAAGTATTTAAAAATCACCATGAATCCTAAATTCAAAATGATTTTAAAAATTCACAAAAAGCAGGAAAATGAAATATTGAAATCAGGAAGAAAAATACCAAAGTTAGCAAAGTCTGAAATGATAATTACAAGGTGGTTAGTGAAGAATAAATTCCAAGGAAAATTGGACGTGTATTGAACAAAGAATAAGAAAGCAAGTATAAGAGGAAACTGTCAAATGAAAGGCAAAAAGAAAAACAATTATAAATGAAATTCTGATAATAAAAATTAAATAATGAAAAATAATATTTACATCTATAATCTAAAAAAAAAAATGTGGAAATAAAGGAATACTTCTTGAGGCTACTGTGGTGACACAGTGGTAAAGAATCTGCCTGCAATACAGGAGACACAGGAGACGTGAGTTCAATCCCTGGGTTGAAAAGATCCCTTAGAGGAGGAAATGGCAATCCAGTACAGTATTCTTACCTGAAGAAGACTATGGACAGAGGAACCTGGAGGGGCTACAGTCCATGGGGTCGCAAGATAGTTGGGCATGCACACATAATCTGAAAAAAAATATAGGACAATTTACTTGCAACAGGAGCTGAGACAATTGCTATTAAAACTATTCAATTTTAATAACAAGAAATAGGGTGACTTTAATGATGAATAACCCTCAAGGTTTCCAGCCCTCCATCTCCATCCCTCCCACTCCAAAAAAAGTTTAAATAATTTACATAGAAAAGAGAATTATGCCAGTATAAGCAGCCTTCTCAAACACAACATACAAAGTGAAAAGACAATGGATCAGAATATTCAAGGCATCTAAGGAAAGCAAATGTAAACAAAGGATTAGGCATCCTCTTGAAATTGTCCACTGTTATCTAGGGAATACAAAGCAGTTTTAAATATAAAAAGACTCCAAGAAGACTATTCTTAAGCACTTCTCAAGAGGGAGATCTTCATCCAACAGAGGAATAAGTAGGAAAATTCAGACAAAGAGGCTGAAACAGAAAACAAAAAAATAAATATATTAAGAATAATCAGAGCCAGGTTTTTTACTTTTGTATAAGAAAGTTACAAATATGAAAAGGAAGAAGACTAGAAGAACACATGTGACTCTGGATTTGAATTGGATTGGTATGAACTCATTGTACTTGTACAGAGGGATAGACAGGTAGGTAGGCAGGTAGCTAGATAGATAGATAGGCAAGCAGAAAAACAGGCAAGTGTTGAGAGGGTAGGTGGATGAGTGTATAGTTATGCAAGTAAAAGAAGTCAAAGTGTTAGTTGCTGTCATGTGTGACCCTTTTTGACCCCATGGGCTGTAGGCCACCAGGCTCCTCTAGCCATGGAATACTCCAGGCAAGAATACTGGAGTGGGTAATCATTCTCTTCTCCAGGGGATGTTCTCCACCCAGGGATCAAACCTGGGTCTCCTGCATTGCAGGCAGATTTGTTACCATTTGAGCGACCAAGGAAGTCCAGGTATGTAAGTAAGCATGTATCTATTTCCAAGCTTTGTTCTTTGAAGGGCTCAGAGGCAATGCCACCCAATAGCAATAAAACATACTTAAGACCCAGATCCTAAATTCTATGTACCATTCTCCCATAAAAGACCAAGGTTTCTTTCAAAAATGTTGATTCCAAGTTTGGAAAGAAAAGTACATGAACCCAAAATATCTTATTGTATTAGAAAGTAAGACTATGTTGAAAAAAAGATGAGAAACTGTTGTGACAAAAGAGATTAAAATGGCATTAAATTAAAATAAAGACAATTAAAAGATCATAATCCTAGAATAAAATCATCTATGAGTCCACACTGATAGAAATAAATCCAGAAATAAATAAACAGGATAGAAGAAAAGGCTCTTTAATACAATATAATTTTAAAATGCCTGTAAATATTTGGCAAAACTAATACAATTATGTAAAGTTTAAAAATAAAATAAAATTAAAAAAAAAAAAAAAGAAATGAATTGGAAAAAAAAATGCCTGTAAAGGAATGTAGGAGTTGATAAGTCATTACTCGAAAGCCATCTTTGTAATAATTATTTCATGAAAAAACCCTCAATGGGTGATAAAACAAATGGATGAAATTTTAAGATATAGAATATTTTTATACTCTTAAAATATATCCTCATAAATTAATTATTAGTAACAGTGGGGCAAAGTAGTAAATTCAGAGTCAAACCTAGCAAACACTACCTTAATCAAGTGATCAAAGTAAAATCAACGGAAAAAGGACAAATAAAAACCATGTGCCATCTGTTACAATGCAAAATAATAGACCCAGACTCACTTTTGTTTGTTTCCCCAAAAAAAGATACCCTAAAATTTATTACTAAGAAATGTCAGACTCAAATAGATGAATATTTTACAGCATAACAGGTAGCGTAAAATGGCATGCCATTGTGGTTTTAAACTTGTACTTTTTCTATTATTTATGAAGTAGACTAAAATTTCTGTCCATTTGTTTCTTCTCCAACAAAATACCTGAAATTCCCTTACTTAGATTTTTTATTAAATTACCAGCAGTTATCTGTTACAATATTACTTTTGGCTCAATTCACTGAACATACTTGCTTCAAGTATTTTGAAGTATGATATTTACTGTAATAGTATTTATATACATTTTTATCAAGCACAAATTTCAAATAATGTTTAAAATATCTCTCCCTATTCCAAAATAATAAATATATTCTGTGAAACTTCTTTATGTTTTAAATCTTTTTTTTTTTTTTTTATTTAAGCTTTTAGTCTTTACCTAAATTTCTTTTTCTGTGTGATAGGAGAAAAAATACAATAGAAAATTAATTGTCTCAGCACCAGATTATTTGAGGTGTTCTATAAAGATAATTATATGAAATATGACATTTTTTATTCTTTCTTTTCAATACTTAGATTTTTACTCCATTTTACTGTCTTACTGCATTGTCTAGAGAAACCATTCACTAAAAAATTAAATGGGAGAGAGTTGGTATATTCTAGTGCTCTTGATTTTAAAAAGACTGCTTCTGACATTTCAACATTAAATATGATAATTACACTAGATTTTGAAGTAGATATCCATTATTCAGTGTAGAGAAGTTTTCTGCTACTCTTGGTTTATTAAGAGCTTTTATGATTAATCAGCATTGCACTTTACAGAATGTACTTTCTGCTTTTAATGAAAAGATTAAATGGTATTTCAGTTTAATCTTTTAATACACTGTAATTCCATAATAGATTTACTGGTAGTAAACCAAACTTGTACGCACAGGATAAAATCAATTTGTTAACATATATTATATTTTTAATAGTTGTGTTCAATTTGAAAATATTGTCTTAATGATTTTTTTCACCTATTTTCAGGTATTGGTTTGAATTATAATTTTCCTTTTCTTGTATAGTTCTTATCTGGTATTCTACAGAGAAGACGACTTCAGTGAGATTACAGAAAGCTTAGAATGGGGTTCAGGCACTGAGAAAAGTCCAGAATCATTAAAAATATATGGCAGCATCAGATGAATTTGAAACCTGAAAGCAACCTTTGCAAAAATAAGAGCAACTTAAATTCAAATTTAGCTCATTTTTGAATATTAACCCAATTTCCCATGTTGAAATGACAGATGTCCATTCCCTGTAAAGCACTATTACCTGGCTTCTCCTGTTTTACATGAGATATATGTTATGCAGTAAAAATTTATGAGACAGAAATACAAGAAAACTCAATAGTCATGAGAAAAAGTGGTTAGCAGAACAAAAATCAGAGTTTATTTAGATTTTAGAACTGTTAGACATAGACATGGAAAGGATTCTGATGAATCTGTTAAACAATAGAGTAGAAAAGTAGACCACTGAAATGCGCAGGTAAAGAATTTTAACTGAGTAGGAGAACTAGAAGAAATAAATGAATGAAAATACTAGGAAAAAGCTATCAAGCTCATCATTGGATGTGATACAGTTGAGGAAAGAAGTAGTGACAATGAATTTAGGCCAAAAAAATTACCCAAAATTAAAAAGAGTGAAAGAGTGTTCAAAAATGTTCTGGGACAATTTCAAACTCTCTAGTATATATATATAAAATCAGAATCCTAAAAGTGCCTTCGACTGTATGGATCACAATAAACTGGAAAATTCTTCAAGAGATGGGAATACCAGACCACTTGACCTGCCTCTTGAGAAACTTGTATGCAGGTCAGGAAGCAACAGTTAGAACTGGACATGGAACAACAAACTGGTTCCAAATAGGAAAAGGAGTATGTCAAG